>NC_081319.1:77982320-78306070 GCF_026419965.1 Kogia breviceps
ATAAAAATCCACATCAATAATGTGAACAACTATGCCAACACAAAAGCATTCAAAAGACTTCTGAGATTGGGAAACTTAAAAAAAAAAAAAAAAAAAAAAAAAAAAATCAAGTCAATAGACTGAAAGCAATTAACTCCAGGAAGAGATTTTAAACAATAAAGCAATGTATAAATGAGCAAACATAGCTCACAGCTATGGTATCAAATGATTCAGTAACCACCCAAGTACATAACAGCTCAGAAGAAAGAAATGGGTTTTCCTCAACACGTTATGAAAGAAATTTAAATATCTGACCACACACATTTCCAATCCATGTAGTTACAGAGGAGCGAAAATAACAGGAAAAAAATAACAAGAAAAATGATATAAAAATGAAAAGTATAAATTATGCCAAATGTGAGAGTGATTTCATGGACAACAATCAAAAAACTGACAACAATAAAAAACTAATAAAAGGAAATCATCATCTGAAAGAAATACAAAAATTTTTGTCTAGAGATGAATTTATTAATTTAAAACACTAAAAATACATAAATTTTGATCATAAAGTATAGACTGTTTTGAAATAGAGAATAAATGTTATCCCATTCCAGACATTTGTGAAAATTCAGAAAAAACACATTTGTGAGAACATCAAGGACAGTCAATAGCATCTGTTTATACAACTGAACAGAAGTCAAATGCTTTCACATAAAACATAAGTATCAACAATTTTTATAATCATAACTTACTACAAGGTACCAAAATTCACATGTAACTATTTACAAAGTTAACAGCCATCACCTTATATAGATATATTGTCAAAGAAACAGAGCTCCAGTTAATTTAAGAAACCCCAAAACAAGAAAGACCTTTAAAAATCACACTATTTTTTGACATCTCAACTTGAAAATCTTACTCTCTTTCACTTATAATATGAATTGGTGGGGAACATTATAGATTAAGTACAAACTGTGTGTATTATTAATAAGACACTATTAGTAGAGTAGAAATCAGCACAGATGAACATACTCATCTGCAGCCTAATTACAACACTTTGATCTTCCCTTAACGTTAAAAAAAAAAAGTATGGAAAATAGCTCTTACTCATTTTTATCATTATTTCAAAGCTAGGACAGTGTAATCGGACATGTACTTATAGCACTTTCTTACAGTCCAAAAATATTTTTATTCATTCTCACCAACTACAAAATATCTCATTTGTATAAAACAATGTTTTAATGTTCCTCATACCACTAAAACATATAATGTCTTTAGTATATAGTACATTTACTTTGAAAACATAATCTTGTATTTAAAAACAAAATGAAGGAGATTGTTCTTGATAACTGGCTAAAACAAGTCTGTCAAAAATAAAAGAAATGAAAAAGAAGGAACCTCAGAGCACAAGCAAGGAAAAAGCAGAACTATGGGTATGTACAGTAGACTATCACTCCCCCAAGTTTTATAAATCATATTTGATGATTAGAACAAAATCTATAACACCATCTGACACTAAACATGATATGTAAAAGGAAGGAAGGTAAAGGAACCTAAATAGAAATAAGGCTTCTACATGTCACTTGAAGTAAATAGAAGTTGATACCAGTACATTAAGATAGCTCATATATGTATACTATAATACTCAAAGCAACCAACCACTATGAAAATTATACAGAATTATAGAAAATACACTCAAAAACACTATTAGAAAAAACCAAGATTTAGTCCCCAAAAATGTTCAAGTACCCATAGGAAAGCCAGATAAGAGAAACAGAGAAATGAGAAGAAGAAAAATAACAAACAACAAAAAATAAAATGAAAGACAAGCTATTACATATTAATAAGTAACTTAAATGGAAATGGTAACAATTCACCAATTAAAATAGCACAGTTTGGCAGAGTGGCTAAAAACACATGAAAATAATTCTTTGAAAGCAAAAGCTTGAAGAAAGACATACCAAGTAGACATTAGTTAATAAAAAGCAGGAGTGACTACATTAATATCAGATAACTAGATTCCAGAACAAAGAAAATTGCAAGAGGCAAAGGAAGATACTACATAATGATGAAAGGACCATCCGTAAGGAAGACATAACAATCCTACAAAAGTTCACACATCAATAAACAAGAGTCTCCAAATACATAAGGGAAAACTAGACCTGCAAAAAGAAAGAGACAAATTCACAATTATGACTGGGGGCTCAACAATCCCTTCTCAGCAAATGACAGAAGTATTCATCAGAAAATTATAAAGGATATAGAAAATTTGAACAGCACAACCAACAGGATCAAACTGAAACATACACAATACTCCACCCAACAATGGTGCCTGTGGAACATCCACCAAAACAGACTATACCCTAGGCTATAAAGTAAATCTCAATATATTTAAAGCTCATACAGATCATGTCATCTAAACATAATGGGATCAAACTGGCATTCAATAACAGAAAGATAATGAAAAAAAAAATCTCTAAACACATAGAAATTAAATAGGACACTTCCAAATAATCCATGGGTCAAAGAGGAAGTCACAACAAAAATTTTAAAATACATAAAACTGAAACAACATAAAAACAGAACACATTGGGCTTCCCTGGTGGTGCAGTGGTTGAGAGTCCACCTGCCGATGCAGGGGACACAGGTTTGTGCCCTGGTCCTGGAAGATCCCACATGCCGTAGAGCGGCTGGGCCTGTGAGCCATGGCCACTGAGCCTGTGCATCCGGAGCCTGTGCTCCGCAACAGGAGAGGCCACAACAGTGAGAGCCCCGCGTACGGCAAAGAAAAAAACAAAACAAAACAGAACACATCTATTTTTGTTCGATGTGACTAAAGCAGTGTAGAGAAAGAAACTGAGCGCATTACATGCTAATAGTATCAGAAAAAAGTATGGTATAACATGATCTAAGTTCTTACCTCAAAAAACTAGAAAAAAGACGAGGAAATAAACCCAAAGCAGGCAAAAGAAAGGAAAAAATAAAGACAAAAAATTGAAAGTGAGAAAACCAATAAAAGAGCTGGTTCTTAGGGGAAAAAAATGCATGAAATTGATAAACTTCTAGGAAGACTGACAAAATAGATAAAAGACAAATCACAAACATCTGGAATGAAAAGGAGGCCATTACTACAGACAATGCAGCCATTAAAAGGATAATAAGGGAATACTACAAACAACTTTATGCTATAAATTTGACAATTTAGAAAGAGACTAATTCCTTAAAAATCAAACACTACCAAAACATAACCAACATGAAATAGATAATATGAATTGTCCTATAATAACTAAAAAAATTTAACTCATAATTTATAAGCTACCCCCAAAATCACCAGGCCTAAATGCTTTCAGTAGAGAATTCAAGCAAACATGTGGAAAAGAAATAACATCAATTTTCACAATCTGTTCAAGAAAAAGAATAGAGAAAATGATTCTCATTTTATAAGACTAATATTATCCTGATACTAAAACCAGACAAAATATTAACAGAAAAAGATAACCACAGTTCATTTTCTCTCATGAATGTAGATGTTAAAAAAAAACACAACAAAATATTAGTAAATCAAACCTAACTACATATACATCATGGTCAAGTGAGATTTATTCCAGGTATGCAAGAATGGTTCATCATTTTAAGAAACTAATGTAATCTATCATACTAACAGGTTAACAAAGAAAATAATATGATCCTATCAATTGAGGTAGAAAAAGACATTTGACAAAATCCAACATCATCTCGTGATTAAAAACTCTCAGCAAGTTAGGAATACAAGGAAGCTTCCTCAACATGATAGAGAGTATCTGCACAAAACTTAGAGCTAACATTGGACCTAATGGTAAAAGACTAAATTCTTTCTCCCAAAGACTGGGAACAAGGCAAAGATGTCCATTTCATCACTCTTACTCAACATACTACTAGAACTTCTAGATATTGCAATAAGGCAAGAAAAAGAAACAAGTGGCATACAGATTAAAAAGGAAGAAATGTAACTGTTTTTAGAAAATATTATTTTCTAAAAAGAAAATTCCACAGAGTCTACCAAAAAACCTCCTAGAACTAATAAATGAGTTAAGGTTACAGAATACAAGATCAACACACAAATATCAAGTGTTTTCTAACCACTAAAAATGAACTCCAAATTATAATAATTCCAAAGAAAATGAAATAGATATAAATTTAACAAAATATGAACAGGAGCTATATACTGAAAAGTATAAAATGTTGATGAATGAAACCAAGGAAGACCCAGATAAATGGAGAGACACTGTTTTCATGGACTGAAAGATAATAAACATAATAAAAAATGCCAGTTATCCCAAAATTTCAGGTTTAATGCAATACCTATTGAAATCAAAGCAAGGTTGTTTGTAGACATGAGGAATCTTATTCCACACTGTAGCACTAGAATAGATAAAATGATCTTTAAAAAGAAGAAACAGGACTTCCCTGGTGGCGCAGTGGTTGGGAATCCGCCTGCCAATGCAGGGGACACAGGTTCATGCCCTGGTCCAGGAAGATCCCATATGCTGCAGAGCAACTAAGCCTGTGTGCCACAATTATTAAGCCTGTGCCCTAGAGCCCATGAGCCACAACTACTGAGCCCACGTGCCACAACTACTGAGGCCCACATGCCTAGAGCCCATGCTCTGGAACAAGAGGAGCCACCACAGTGAGAAGCCCATGCACCGCGACGAAGAGTAACCCCTGCTCGCCGCAACTAGGGAAAGCCCGCGCACAGCAATGAAGACCCAACACAGCCATAAATAAATAAATAAATTTATTAAACAAAAGAAGAAGAAGAAACAAATTGTAGGAAGACTCAGACTACATGATATCAAAGACTATATTTAGGTACAGTAATCAAGACACTGTGGTACTGCTGCATGCATAGAGACACAGAACAGTGGAATGGAATGAAACAGAGAACACAGATATAGACACAAATATAGTCTACTGATTCACAAATACAAATCAGTACAATGGAGAAATTATAGCCATTTCGACAAATGGTGAGGGAGCATTTGCACACGATAGGCAAAGAAATATACCTTGATCTAAACTTCATGCCTTATACAAAAATTAACTCAAAATGGATCACAGTACTAAATGGAGAACATCCGAATTTTAGGAAACAAAAACAAGAGAAAATCTTTGGGATGTAAAGGCTAGACTTGATACCGAAAGTATGATCCACAAAAGGAAACATTATAAATTGGACTTCATAAAAATTAGATCTTTTGCTCTATAAAAGACCCTGTTAACAGGATGAAAAGACAAGCAACAACAAAAAAAAATATGGGAGGAAAATATTTGTGAACCACATATCTGACAAAGGACTAGTACGTACCTCTAAAAGGAACTCTCAAAGCTCAACAGTAAAACCACAAATAATCCAATTAGAAAACAGCAAAAGGTATCACTTCACAGAAGAGGATATACAGATGGCAAATCAGCACACGAAAAGATGTCCAACACATTCACCATTAGGAAAACACAAATGAAAACCTCAAAATTATCACTAAGTGCCTATCAGAATCACTAAAATAAAAAACAGTAGCAATACCAAAGGCTGGCAAGGATACAGAGAAAATAGGTCACTCACACACTGTTGATGGTAATGTAAAATAGTACAGATACGCTGGAAAATAGCTTAGCAGTTTCTTAAAAAGCTAAATATGCAGTTACCATATGATCTAGCAATTGTGCTTTTGTGTATTTATTCCAGAGAAGTTAAAAACTAATTTTCACACAAAATCCTATTAAAAAATGTTCACAGAAGCTTTATTTGTAATAGCCAAAAACTTCAAAAAAAAAAAAAAACAAAAAACAAACCAAAAAACCAGATATACTTCAATGGGTGAATATTAAACAAACTGTGGTACAACCATACCATGGAATACTACTCAGCAATAAAGAGCTATGAATTATTGATACATGCAACAACTTGACTGAATGTCTGTGGAATTATGCTGCATGAAAAACCTGATACCAAAGATAACATACTGTAGAAATCCACTTAACTTTCTTTCTTTTTTTTTTTTTTTTGGTGGTATGCAGGCCTCTCACTGTTGTGGCCTCTCCCTTTGCGGAGCACAGGCTCCGGACGCGCAGGCTCAGCGGCCATGGCTCAGGGCCCAGCCACTCCGCTCCACGGCATGTGGGATCTTCCCAGACCGCGGCACGAACCCGTGTCCCCTGCATCCGCAGGCGGATTCTCAACCACTGCGCCACCAGGGAAGCCCCTCCACTTAACTTTCTTAAAATGGTAAAATTAAAGAAATAAAGAACAGATTCGTGGTTGCCAGGAGATAAGGATGGAGATGGCAGACATGAGAAGCAGCTATAGAAAGGTAATAAAAGGAATCATGTGGTAATGGAACTGTTCTGTATCTTGACTGTAGTATTAGATATACGGAACTACGTGTAATGAAAATGCACACACAAGTGAACTATATGCAATAAAAATACACACACACACAAATGAGTACAAGTAAAACTGCAGAAATCTGAATAAGATAAGTGGGTTTTATCAATGTCAATATTCTGATTGTGACACTGTACTACACTTTTGTAAGATGTAGCTACTGAGGGAAACTGGGTAAAGTATAAACAGCATCTCTCTATACTATTTTTTATAACTGAATTGGAATCTACAAACATCTCAAAGTTAAAAGATAATTTAAAAAACAAATAAAAGAAAAAGAACCTTGTTATAACAAATAAACTAAAGCTAAGCTGTATGCTATATCAAATTCCAGGAAATTCTGAATCAGTGAAGTCTCAAAGTAGCAAATATTTTAAGTTTAACTTTAAGAATACATTTACTATACTTACTGCACAAACAGATTAATAAAATCAAATTTAGCATTCTATTTAAGAACTTACTGTGCAGCTCAAAATTCCAAGTTTATTTTAAATTTCTTAATCAAAAACATTACTGTAACTTTAATTTATACACACACACACACACACACACACACACACATATATATTTTTTAGTTTTTTGGCCGCACTGAGCAGCGTGTCAGATCTTAGTTCCCTGACCAGGGATGGAACCCGTGCGCCCTGCATTGGAAGCACAGAGTCTTAACCACTGGACTGCCAGGGAAGTCCCCATAACTTTAATTTAATGATGTTAAATTACAAGTTACAATCTTATAAATATGATATACTTATCAAGATTAAATTACATGAAAAAATCATAAAATATGCCTAAATATCTGAGTGGAAAAATATATAATATGTATATACTAAGTTTAGGAAATATAACTGATAATCCACCAAAAACACATTTCTTGAACCAAATTCCACAAAGAATCAAAGGTAGTATCTTTTCAGTTAAAATTCATTACAGGATTCAAAATCAAATATAATATGTAGTCATATAAAATGTAAATATGTCCTCTTAAAATTACTCAACATCATTCTTACCATCCACTATTTCTGAAGCTTCCCCATTCCCATTGTATAGCCTAATTTAAAATGTTGTCATTACCCATATGTAAGTACTCCCCCTAAATAGCATGAAATTCTCTCAATAGGATTATTAAAGGATCTACAGTACCTCATGGTTTGAGCAGAACCAACTATGACACAGTGAAAAAATTGTTTCTCCCTGTGTGGTTCTGCCACCACCCACATAAAGAGTTTACCATCAAAAAAAGAGAAAAGTGCTGACACTTCACACTATATAGCATCTTGGCACAAATTAATCTCAAAAAAATTAAATCTCTATATGTTATCATCATTTCACGAAAGGACAAATAGGGATATGAGTTAATTAAAAGTATACCAAATTTTATAGAGTATTAATATAGGCAACAAAATTTACTTATTATAATGTCTATCATTAACATTACCGTAAATTTTGAATGAGGAAAGAGCAAAAAGTTATTCATAATTATGTATCTTTTTGAACATATACAACTTCCCAACTGTTTAGTTTATTTTTAAACACTTTTTAATAATCAACTGAAAAGGGATTTTTATGTTCTTTACTACAAAGCCAAAAGGACATTTAGGCAAAAATAGCTACCTGATTTAATCTACATATTATGGAATTTCTTATATGCCTTAATTTTCAAGGCTGAGGTTCAACACCAAAGCACACTAAGACCTACTCAATCATATTGTCAATACCAACCCCAGCTGCAGTCACTAAGTGGTTTACCATTTATTAAAATTATAACGTAAAAATGTTTGTATCCATTTCAAATATGAAGAGAGATTAGGTGGTTGGAATTTACCACTATCTTTTTTCCCCTACCATCCTCTTCCTCATCACTAAATAGGTGGTTAGCTAGTATATTTTTTTCCAACCCTGATAATATCTTGAAAGTTTGTCTCAGGTCATTCATTAAGAATGCATAATACAGCTCCACTTTTTCACAGAAACTACAACAACTTTAATATATTTGATCCTCATCACACTTTTAAATATGTATGAAAACCTTACTATACCCACATATCAGACACATTCCCAAAAGACACACAGACATACAGCTTTCCCTCCCCTTTCCACATGGCTATAGTGGTTTATTAGTGAAACTGAAATACACAACTAAAAAACTCCCTATTTTACAAAATAGGTGACTAGCATGAAGAAAACTGTTTAGCACAATTGGAGAGGGAGCATAAATCCATTACAGGAAAAAAACTAACCTAAATACTATCATCCTCATAAGACTTCAATATATCAAAGTAATCTTCAGATATGTGAGAGTAAGTACTAGATTTACTGAGCACTTAAAACTACCAAGAACCATGCCTTTTACATGTATTAACTAACCTTATCCTCTCAGTAGTCCTACATACTACTGCTACAATTTCACAACAGATGTATCAAATTCAGGAAATAATGACATCTTTGAGTTGAGTGTATTAAAACTGTAAATTCTGTTGCAGAAAATGTTCCTCTTTTAAGGCAGCTAAATTGTTTAGTTTTCTGCCATCAAGGATATATTATGACTCATATATATATATAAAACTTTGTTTACTCATATACGGGAAAAAAGAAAGTGTGCATAATGATTCAATGTGCTGGTAAAAGAGGCTTAATACATTTTCAAATTTTTGATCTCTTTAATGATTTATAGTCTATGAAATTAAAGAATACTGAAAATACTCTCCACTTACACTATCATAAAGCCTATTTAATTAACTTAAAAGGGAATAGTGAAAGAAAATATCCATTCAAAGTAAAGCAATCCAAGGAAAGTTCCACATTCTATATCCATACAGTTATTCCAAGAAGCCAAAATTCTTACATCATAAAAATAGGTTCATATTCTAGTCACATTTAAAAGGCAATTCAGTGATTGAAGGAGACTACAATGATGTCTTCATGGCAGAAGAATTTCTAGAATATAGTTACAAAAAATTACTTGTATTAGATATCCTAGGAAAAAAATCCTCTTTCCTCTCAGAAAGTCAGTATTTGTAAGATGTTAATTTGACGAATTCCTTAACCCTATGAAGTTCATGTGCTTATCCCTTCAGAACTAAGCTTAAGTTATTTAACTCAGTTCTAGATCTCAGCCTTTAAAATACACAAATGATTACCAGAAAACAAGATACTACTCATTAAAAAAATAAAATTTATGGAATTTCAATTACTAGGTTTTTCTGCTAGTTTTAGACTGATTCCAAGAAAAAGAATATTTATATTTTGCTTTCAGTTTCCATTTTGTCTTTCAGATTTGAAATTTATATATAACATTAGGTAATGGAAAGATGGACCAGACACCTGTTGCATTCCCAGATCACAACTGGTTTTCTAGAGAGATAAGATACCAAGAGCCACCTGGTAGATTTATGCTATGAACAGTGTGAGACAAAGGTAAGAAAGAAAGACAAAGATACAGACAGGTACTGGGTAAGTCACAAGTAACTTAACAGTAAGTATTCCTTAATTTACCATTTTGTCTGCCCGGACAAATTTTTTAAAAACACACAGAAGTTATAGAGCACTTTAGAATGGCTAATGTTTTCAGATAGGATGGTGGAGACTTGGTGGGCATAAAGAATATATTCCAAAAAATAAAAATAAAAAATCTTTTCTATTTTTTTATCAAAGTAAGACGGATGGGGAAGAAAAGCTATAGCAGAACAAGTACATTCGAAGTACATATTAAGCCTTTGACATCTGAAAACACAAAGTAAGAGCAATGCCATGGCAAAAGCACATATGAAGGAGTGACCTCTACAACTAAATCATCTTCCAGCTGTTCCTCAAGTAAAATCAGTAAGTCAAGTCAATGGAGTTCGCTTTTATTATTTTCTGCTTATCTTCTATGATGGTTAATTTTATGTGTCAATTTGAATGTACCGGGGGTGCCCAGATATTTAATTAAACATTATTCTGGGTGTTTCTATGAGGGTACTGTGATGAGATTAACATTTAAATTGGTAGACTGTAAAAAGCAGAATGTCCTCCATACTGCCGGTGGGCTTCATGTAATCAGGCGAAGGTCTCAACAGAACAAATGGCTGACCCTCCTACAAATAACAAAAAATTCTCCCACCTGATGGCCTTTGACTGGGACATAGGCTCTTCCTGCCAGACAGCCTTCAAACTGAAACATCAGCTGTTCCTAGTTGTCCGGAAGCTTCCAGCCTTACTTGTCAGCCTCCATAATTGCATGAGCCAATTCCTTACAATGAATCTCTTCACACACACACACACACACACACACACACACCCATTGGTTCCGTTTCTCTAGAGATCCCTGACTAATACATCTTCCAAAAATAAATTCTCTACAATCAATTTATAAACAGGATTATTGAAGCTTATGACACTGAAAAGAAATAATCCTGCACAGAAGTATTTTATTTGAATCAGTGAATTAACAAACACTCTAAAATGTATTAGGATGGATACTTACATTTAAAAAAATATGTAAAATTAAAATTATAGCATCCTGCTGTATGAAAGTCATGAATTTTAAAAAGAGTAAGTTTTTAAAAAAATTACTGATTTTGTTTATTTTTTTAACTTTCACTTATTATTATTGTAACAAGTATTTTCACTGAAGTAACTACTTATTTAATGAACTTCTTGGGACTCTATGTACCAGAGGAGGGGCTAAAAGCCTTTAGAAATCATTATTTCTCCTAGGAGAAGTATAAATCAACTTACACTGAAAGAGCAGTTTTCTGACTTAGGTGAATTTTTCATTCTGAGAGCTGATATGGCCTCCTAATCAGATAATATATAGAATGAGAAATATATAAATATGAGCCATGTATTTGGTTACAACAATATTTGACATGTACTGAGCACTTACTATGTTCCAGATATAGATGGTGTTCTAAATACTTCATACGTATTATGTCATTTATTCTTCCTAAACAGCCTCCAACCTTGATAACATCATCAGCCACACTTTGAATATGAAAAAACTGAAGCCAAACACCTCAACTATTCCAAAACTACACAACTAGTAACTGGCTAAAACTTCATTCAAATTCCAGATTGACTCTAAGCTCACATTCTTCACACTACACTATACCAACAGTTACCCTAGGGAGAAATGTGTTACTTTCCAGTAAATCTTCTAGAACACTATGGCTGAAACCGTAAGTTACATTCAAAATAGTTGCCCTTTATTCTGGGACTCAGAAACATCACTTAAAAAAAAAAAAAAAAGACATAATCTCAAATATTTCTTATTGTTTAAAAAAATGGTTGGGCACTCCTTGAAAGATATTCACTACATATGTACCAAATTCTAAAAAAGCTATGAAGTTATAGCAAGTATTCTCTTCGTGAACCTATAAAAACTCCAAACATTTTCTTTTAAAATGTTACGTATGTATACTCAACTCTTGCTAAAATACATTATTGAGTAAATGGTGATGTTTTGTTCAATTGTTTAAAATACTTTAATCTTTTGGTAAGCCACATCAAAGTTGTTGAATAAAAGCAGGTATATTACTTCAAGTTTCTTATTTTTTACTAGACTGAATACTTATTTTCATATTAAACAATTACTGAGACTTTCTTAATCTTTGGTAGAAATACTATATATTTTGTTCTCTTTGTTTACCTAGCTTAATCACTACCCCTACAGCATAACAATTTAAAATTATTATACTTAAAGACTTTGAAAGTATAAACAAATTATAGCTAGATATCAAGTTACTACCTTTCTAGCCAATTTATAATATTCTTCATTTAAATGATAAGTTTTCCAAGATCTCTGCTGATTGGAGGCTTCTCTAGGTTACAACAGATCTGTATAAAACCGAATAGTTTCATGTTCTTAAAACCCCTAAAAACAGTTCAATATAATACAAGGCCTTCTTAATAAAATATAATACCCAAATAAACCAGACATCTTGCAAAATTCTGCCCTAACCTCCCCAACAGGAAAATATCTCCCTTGGGAATTTTTTTCAGATTTAAAAAAAGGACACAGAAATTAGATTAGAAAGACAGAAAGGAAAGAAAGACCCTGGGAAAAAAAACCATAACAGAGATCAACTAAATGGCTAAAAACTAAAAGTTTCTTCTTATAAATATGTATCAATAGTAGTAATGTCTGAAAAGTTTAAATTACTGGTAAAGGACAAACTACATCACATCCTCTATATAAATATGTCTTTTCACCCAACATTACCAAAATTCAGAACTCTTCTGAAAACCTGCAAGGCTCAAGGAGCATCACTTCTGAGAAAAAAGTTTGTAGGTACTAATCCAAATATTATTAGGGAAAAGAAGTAACTTCTTAGAAACAGTTATTTATTTTTAGTTTTTGAGGAACCACCACGCTGTTTTCCACAGCAACTGTACCATTTTACATTCCTCCCAGCAGTGCACAAGCATTCCAACTGCTTCACAGCCTTGCCAAGGCTTCTTTTCTTTTCTCGCTCACTCTTTTTGTGGTTGCTGTTGTTGCTGTTAAAAGCCGTCCTAATGGTTGTGAGGTGGTATCTCGTTGTGGTTTTGACTTACATTTCTCTGATGATTAGTGATGTTGAGCATTTTTTCAAATTCTTGTTGGTCATCTGTATATCTTCTTGAGAGAAATGTCTATTCAAGTCCTTTGCCCATTTTTTTAATTGGGTTGTCTCTATGTTGTTGAGTTCTAGGAATTCTCGATATATTCTGTATATTTACTTCTTATCAAATATATGACTTACAAATATTTTCTTCCACTCTGTGGGTTGCCTTTTCACTCTCTTGATAGTGTCCCTTGGTGTACAAAAGGTTTTAATTTTGATGAAGTCCACCTTGCCTATTTTTTCTTTTGTTGCTTTTGGTGTCATATTCAAGAAATCACTGCCAAATTCAGTGTCATGAGGGTGCTCCCCTATGTTTTTTTCTAACAGTCTTAATAGTTTTAGCTCTTACATTTAAGTCCGTGATCATTACAAGTGAACTTCTGAAATATAGCTACTCAAAAGTAGAAAACTATCATTAAATTCCAAACTAATGAAGAGTTTTTACATTAACCTTAACTATTATACAGTGATTTACACTGAACCCCATTATAATAGACTTTGTTATAGCATAAAGTATTTCATTGTGAGGCCAAGGCTAAAAAAAGGAGATATTAACCCTTTGGAAAACAATAAGGATAAATAAGGATCAGGCAAGAATACAGGTCATGACAAAATCTAAATTTACGCTTCTCATCAACCATCAATCTATATAGTACAATGACTCCAAAGCACCATCCTGTATGGGAGGTCCAAGAGCATGGTACTAGCATCATAACTTCTCCTTGTCATGAAGTATGACAACTAAGATAGGGTAAGACAGATTTTCAATATATAACATTCAGCAAAAATGTAAACTTTTCTGTTTGAGAAATTCAAAAATCTTTTCCAAAAAGACAACTATTTTATCACGACGGAAAGGGCAATGTTTTACAGTGATTAAGTTGACATGAAAATATTATCTAAATAAGTTATATATATATATATATATATATATATATATATATATATATACACACATACATATATATATGATCAAAACAGAAAATAGAGTATAACTCTGCAACTAAGTTAAAGTTATCAGTTCCCTGGTTAATTTTCTCCAAATTACAAAAAGCATTTACTCTTTAGAATAAAGAAAAAATATTTACTTTATCTCCTACCAGGATGTAAAAATAAAAAGTAATGTGAATTTGGAATAGGAAAACATGGGAATCCCCTGGCTGTCCAGTGGTTAGGATTCCACACTCTCAGTGCCGAGGACCCACGTTAGATCCCTGGTCGGAGAACTAAATTCCCACAAGCCATGCGGTGTGGCCAAAAATAAAATAAAATAGGAAAACATGATGCTATTATGTTGTATGAAACCAAAACACTGTACTGGGATCTCAGCCTCCACCACCACCATCACCACATACTTCAGGAAAGAAATGTGTAATAATGAAAAGAACAAACAGTCATAAGATGTGAGTTCTTTTCCTAACTCTGTCTTCATTCATTCTCTTTAATTTTAAGAGAAAGTAATAAAATGTGAGAGTCTCACATTTCCCCTCCAATTATAAATATATTTAAGGAAACAATGAGTAAAAACTGCCCAGACTCCAAGTCTGTACTGTCTAGAAAATGACTGTACAGAATTTGTTTTATTTTGTTTCATTCACTGAATCAGTCAATCGTTCAAATAATATTTAATTAATTTCACTTCTACTATGTGCCAACACTGTTCTAAGCACTAAGGATTACAGACAAAGACATACAAAGTCTCTGTTTTCAGAGAGCTTACATCCTTGTGGATAAGATATGAAATAAACAAAAGGACAAATAAACAAAAAAAATGTAATAGAGTATAATGTAATATATAATGATACTAAATATCATTCCAAATAATGATAACTGCTGTGAAGAAAAATAAAAGGGTATGAGAATAAAGAGTTGTGAGGGTAAGGGAGAATGTTTTGGATGGTGAAGGAGAAATGTGATTGTTACGTTTAAGAAACAGTAAGAAAGTGTGGCTAGAATGGTATATGCACAGGAGACAAATCTGAGAGATATCTAGAACTAATTCATGTAGGATATTAAAAAATACTGTAAGAAGTTTGAGTTTTACACTGATTGGGATAGGAAAACACTAAAATGTTTTTGAGCATAGGAACAATAACGAATCATTTACATTTTTTAAGGAAAACATGGCTACTGGTTAGAAAAACAGATTGAGGGGGATAAGCATATATTTTAACTAACAAATATGTAGTGCTGTTCTAAGATTATAAATATTAATCCTTTAATTCTAATGGCAACTCTACGGGGTAAGTACTGCATCTCCATTTTGAGGTGAGGAAACTGAGACACAGTTTTAAAAAACATGCCAAAGATCACAACTAGGATATCGTAAAACTAGAACTGTAAGCGCAGGTAGTCTGACTCCGTTGTCTATGATCTTAACCACTATCCTCTGCTGAATCTTAAAAGAAGTGGAAATATTTACATGTAGAAAGTTCTAGAATTAGGGAATAGTAGCCTGATTTAAGCATATCTTGAAGATACAGGTGAGAGGACTTGTTTTTAAGTAGATTTAGAGAATAAGGGAAAGAGAACAATTAAGAATTATGCTAAGGAGTTTGACATCAAACTTAGATGAAAAAAGTAGAAAAGAAAAATGTTTGGTAGAAAGAATCAAAGATGTTGTTTTAAACATCCAAATGAAGATATCAAGTAGGCAGTTAGATATAACAATCTGTAAATCAGGAAAGAAGTACAGAGCAAAGACATAAATTTGTCATGAGAATATCAATGGTATTAATTAAATTGAAAAGATGAGATAATCTAGAGAAAGATTATGGCTAATTTACTTTGTAGATACCCTTGATAAAGATTCTAGACAAAGTAAAGACCAGGGAAATTATTTCCCTATACAATTAGTATATAAGCACTGAGATTTGCATTTGAAAATCTAAAGTTCCATTTCCAAAAACACAGAGGAATATTTTATTATAACATATTTTTATGATTTGTCTGTGTATTCCCAGAAAAATTAATTCCACAAAGCTGTATAGAATATATGGGAGTGCAGATGAAAGAGAACAGATATAAAGGCAGACACAGGCTCTAAGCTGAACCTATTGTGATTATTTTAATGCTAACGTAAAAGAAATTACAGAGCACCAAGAGAGAAAGAAAATGTTATGGATTTCCTGCAAACTTTATTTAACACCAAAACCATATGCCCAAAATACCTAGATATTACTCATAATGCTCTTAGCCCTCTGCCTGCACTTCAAATTGTCAGTGAGAACTGACACTGCTTATTGTGTTTAGGGATCCTAGGGATGGAGAGTGCTAAAAAGCCTGTAACCAAGTCTCAGAATAGAAAACCTGGTAACTGCTCTTAGAAGGAACTTTCTCATTCTTTTTACTACTTTACTGGACTGTGGTCCAGTCGTGCAATCTAATTACAACCACATCTTAAGATTAAAATCCAGTAATAACCTCAATTCCTGGTTAATCCCCAAATGTCTCTTTTACTTCATTTATGGGTACAAAAAGACAAGTTTCTTCCTAATCCATTAAATAGATGAAGGCATCAAAAAAGAAAAAAGGAAGGCTTAACCCATCTTGAAAAAAGTGACATGGATAGATTAAAGTAAAAGGATGAAAAAAAACCTAAAATATAAACACTAATCAAGAGAAATTAGTGACTGAATTAATATCATACAAAATAGACTTCAAAACAAGAAAAATTACAAGGAATAAATAAGAACAGTACTTCATCATAAAGACATAACAATCCTAAATATGTATGCACCTAATAACAGAGCATTAAAACACATAAAGCAAATACTGATTAAACTCACAGAAGAAACAGACAAATCCATTCATACAGATGAGCAATTCAACACACTCTTCTCAAGTAGCCAATAAAACAAGATGATAGAAAATTAGCAGGATATGTATGACCTGAAGACCACCACCAAACAACATGACCTAAAATACACATTCTTTTTTCAAATGCACACGGAAACTCATGCATACAGACCATATTCAAGGTCATAAAACAAATATTAACAGATATAAAAGAACTGAATCTTACAACATATATTCTCTGACCATAAGTAAACTAAACTAGAAATCAATAAAAGAAAGATAACTGGAAAATCTTCCCAAATAATCAGATATTATGAAACAAACCTCTAAACAATTCATGGGTCAAAAATGATGTCTTCAGGAAATTAAGAAATTCTTTTACCTAAATGAAAATGTAAATAAAACAAAACAAAATTTGTGGGACACAACAAAGCACTACTAAGAGGGAAATGTATAGCATTAAATGCATATATTAGGGCTTTCCTGGTGGCGCAGTGGTTAAGAATCCACCTGCCAATGGAGGGCACATGGGTTTGAGCCCTGATCCGGGAAGATCTCACATGCCATAGTTTCAATGGGGAACTCTACCCAACATGTAAGGAAGACATAACATTGAAACTACACAATTTCTCCCAAATAACAAAAAAGGAGAAACATTTCCCAATTCATTTATGGAGCCAGCATTACCCTGATACCAAAACCAGAAAAGAGCAATACAAAAAAGAAAATTACAGATCAATATCCCTCATGAACATAGATCAAAAATCCTCAACAACATATTAGCAAATTGAATCCAGCAAGCAATATATAAAAACAACAGTACATCACAACCAAGTATGATTCATCCCAGGAATACAAGGCTGGTTCAACATTTAAGTATCAGTTGGGGTTGGAAGATTCAGTACAGTTAAGATAACAATTATCACCACATTGATCTATAGCTTTAAGGCAAACTCAATCAAAATCTCAGCAGGAATTTTTATAGAAATAGACAAGCCACTTTTAAATGTCATAGAGAAAGGTAAGGAAACTAGAATAGCCAAAAAAAATTTGTAAAAGAACACTGGAGAATTCATCTAAAGCGATTTTTGAACTTATTATAAAACTATGGTAATCAAGATGGTACAGTAATGGAGAAAGGCTAGGCTCAAATATCAATGAAACAGAAAAAAAAGTGTCCAGAAATAGACCCACACAAGTATGGTCAATTGATTATTCAGAAAGGTGTAAAGACAATCCGATGGAGAAATGACAGACTTGTCAACAAATAGTGTTAGAACAACTGAACATCCATAAGCAGGAAAAAAGTCAATCTTAACCCATATTTCACAACTCATATAAAATTAATTCAAAATACACTTAAACGTAAAAAAAGAACTCTATCAAACTCTTAGAACAAAACAGGAAAAAATGTTTGTGATCTTCAGATAGGCAGAGTTCTTGGATACAATACCAAAAGCATAATACATAAAAGGAAAAATTGATAAATTGGACTTAATCGAAATAAGAAACATTTGCTCTGCAGAAGTTACTGTAGAAGGAATTAAAGTCGAACTCAGAGAAAATATTTTCAAATCACATATTGGGCAAAAGACTTCTGAAGAACTGGTATCCAGAATATATAATTAACCCTCCAAACTAAAAAATAAGAAAAGCCTCTAACATAAAAGATGGTAACCAGAACAAAGAGAATAAAAAGGAAATCAAATGAAGCAGAGAAAATAAAAGATCTAAAAGAAAACTTCATATAATCATAAATATTCTTGAGATACAATATTACACTCATGAAAAGACAAAGGGGGACTTTTTAAAAAAAATAGATAAGTAAAAGAAACATTCAGAGAATCAAAAAAGAACTCTTGGAAGTCAAAATTATGACTAGAAAAAATATTAATAAAATAAAAAATTTAGAAGATAAAGTTAAGGATAATCTCCTAGAAAGTAGACCAAAAATGTAAATGGGATAGAAAAGGTTAGAAAGTTGAAGAACCAGTTTAAGAGATCTGACAGTTGAATAATAGCAGTTCAAGAGAGAAAGAGAGAGAGAGAGAGAAATAAAGACAGAAAGATGGACGGACAGATGGAGAGAAGGAAGGAAGGAAGGAAGAGAAACAGATACAGAGACACAGAGAGACAGAGACAGAAATAACACAGGGAGAGGGAGAGACAAATTAGCAAAACAATAATTCAAGAAAATTTCTAAAACCTGAAAGATAAGAGTACGCAGCAAAGTGGATGATAAAAGACACATATCATACCAACATTATCATAAAATACCAGAATACAAAAGATAAAGATCCTAAAAGTGTCAAGAGTAAGGGGGGAAAATGGTCACGTATAAAGGCTCCTAGAGCAGAATGACATGAGACTTGTCAATAGCAACAATAACAGCTAGAAAATAGTGGGAGAAAGGCCTCAAACTTTTAAGAGAGAATTATTTGCAACTCAAAACCTATGTCAAATGATTTGAAAAGCATACCCAAATGATCTGAAATGTATGGTATGTATTCCATTCTCACTTGGCTTTAGAATTCATGTTTACCTTTCAACAATAGTTAACATCTAAATTATGTTTTTCTAAAACGAATGCTGAAATTAGCCTCTTCTTTAAGTGGATACTAAATGACTATGAAGGCAAGATGCCAAGAAAAGTGCTCAATGCCAGCAGAAAGCCAGAGTAAGATTAAAAATTTGCTGTGAGTAATCCCCATGTACAGTTCACTATATAGGAATTTATGCCTGTCAGTTTCCATCAGAACAGCAAGCCAGTGACAGAATTTTCAAGTCCCCAAAAATCCTCTTTATAATAGAGTACACTGAAATTGGGAAATTTAAATGGATAGATTTGATAGAAAAGATGAACTTTTCAAGCAGAAAATGATATGCTTCAATAAAATATCACCATCTGATATTCATAAAAATTAATAATTATTTCTCTAAGAAGTTCAAAGTACTTCCACATACCTCACACAGGTATGTCAATCCAGAAAGCTTCATTTTACCATTGACAAAAGCCAGGTTAATCAAACGAATTACCATGATGATAAACTATAGTGTTACTTCCATTAGGCTATACTGGTCTCCAAAGGTTTAGATATTAACTTCTCTTAAGTGTAAAAGACAGGGCTTTGAGATAATAAAGATTATTTAAAAGAGAACATAATCAGACCATTATCTCAAATATTCTATTTCAACAAATTATGTTTAAATAAAGAAATATCGTATGGCGGAGCGGGGGAGGGAGTGGAAATGAAGGAAAAAAAAAGTCAACTGACTGGAAGATGAAGGGACATGCTCAAATTCAGCTCTAGGTCCAAAAGGAAACTGGATCACAACAACATGCAAATATTTATTCTCAACTGTGTGCCATATATTGTACTATAGACATCTCACTCAATCCTCATCAACAGGTGTTAGTTCTATTTTAGACAGGAAATTATGATGAGACAGGTTAATTAACTTGTCCAAGATCACAGTTAATAAGGAGAAGAAGCTTCTGATTTAATTCTACAGTTGATGTTGTTCTGGTCCAAAACTCATTTACACACAATTTAAAAATGAAATTTAATACTTTCATCTGAATATGTGTTTATGATGCTGTGAAGCCCATAATACTTCTAATGAAATAATGAAGCAACACAGATTCAAGGAAAAATGGTATTTGCCAGTTGTCTCTATGCTGTCTTTCTGCTCAATTTGCTTATCAGTTCAGTTCAATATTTGTCATTTTCTACTATATAGTAAGCATTGTCCTGGTGCTCAAAGTTCTCTCCAGTGGAATTTCAGATGTGGAAATGGCAGAGTAGACACTTAAACATATAAATTAGAAAGGATTAAAAGTTCTAAGGTTATAATACAAATAGGCACCAAAAAAGGAGGGTGCTCTCAGAAAAGGTATACCAGAAGAGGTGACTCTTAAACCAGTTCAGGAAGTTTATTTCTCCATTCAAAACTATTTCCTGGGCTTCCCTGGTGGCGCAGTGGTTGGGATCCCACCTGCCGATGCAGGGGACATGGGTTCATGCCCTGCTCTGGGAAGATCCCACATGCCGCAGAGCGGCTGGGCCCATGAGCCATGGCCGCTGAGCCTGTGCGTCTAGAGCCTATGCCCCACAACGGGAGAGGCCACAACAGTGAGAGGCCCAAATACCAAAAAAAAAAAAAAAAAAAAAAAAAAAAATATATATATATATATATGTATATATATATATATATATTTCCTACCATCCTATTATATGCCAGTAATATTTAGTAGCAAGTAACAAGACGGACATTAGTAAGTAACTAGGACTGGGGTTATGAAGAAGAGAAGAAAATCAGGGATAATGTATCAGAACACAGGAAAACAAGCCAAGAAACCAAATGTTCTAAATCCTATAGATTACTCCTGGGAGAACTGGTTCAAGGTCTAATGAGTATTTAAAAAGATCAAAAATGCCAACATGTAAGCCTACCATCTTCAATGAGATATTCATATCAGCTATGAGGTGACTTTAAATACTAATGCTATCGAGAGTATTCACCAACCATGAACCAAAGTCAGAAAACCACAGATAAGAATGTTATATGTGGGACTTCCCTGGTGGCACAGTGGTTAACAATCCGCCTGCTAATTCAGGTGATACAGGTTCAAGCCCTGGTCTGGGAAGATCCCACATGCTGAGGAGCAACAAAGCCCGTGCGTCACAACTACTGAGCCTGTGCTCTAGAGCCCGCAAGCCACAACTGCTGAGCCCACGTGCCACAACTACTGAAGCCCGTGTGCCTAGAGCCTGTGCTCCACAACAAGAGAAGCAACCACAGTGAGAAGCCCACACACCGCAACAAAGAGTGGCCCCCACTCGCTGAAACTGGAGAAAGCCCGCATATGCAGCAACAAAGACCCAATGCAGAAAAAAATTAATTTTTACAAAAAAGAATGTTATATTGACATATAGATTTTAAAACTTCTGAATGAAAATGATAGGATAAACATGCAAATTTATTATTTCAAATAATAAACTAATAAACCTTTGAATTACAAACTATGAAGGTTTAAAGACCTCCCCTTAATACATGGAGGACTTACAACTCAATAAGGGAATATAAACATCTCTATCTTTTTAAAATGAGTAAGAAATAACAAATAATTCACATAGAAATTAGTCCGTTTGAAGCAAGTGTTGGGATCTACAAGTCACAAACATTTTGTTTGTGACGCAGGGATAATTTGCTGACTCAGGGATAATTTGCTGACTACCTAATTACCAAGCACTACTGGGCAGTTTGAAATAAACGCCTAGAAAAGAGCATAAATAAGCAGTCAAGTTTTAAATTTTAGTTAATCCACTTCTTCATCTGCCCCCATGCCATCCCCAACACACAATCAAAACTAAATGTAACAAAGACGTCACAAAGAAAGAAAACTACAGGCCAATATCACTGATGAACATAGATGCAAAAATCCTCAACAAAGTACTAGCAAACAGAATCCAACAACACATTAAAAGGATCATACACCATGATCAAGTGGGGTTTATTCCAGGAATGCAAGGATTCTTCAATATACGCAAATCAATCAACGTGATACACCATATCAACAAACTGAAGCAGAAAAACCATATGATCATCTCAATAGATGCAGAGAAAGCTTTTGACAAAATTCAACACCTATTTATGATAAAAACCTGAAGAAAGTAGGCATAGAGGGAACTTTCCTCAACATAATAAAGGCCATATTTGACAAACCCAAAGCCAACATCGTCCTCAATGGTGAAAAACTGAAACCATTTCCACTAAAATCAGGAACAAGACAAGGTTGCCCACTCTTACCACTCTTATTCAACATAGTTTTGGAAGTTCTAGTCACAGCAATCAGAGAAGAAAAAGAAATAAAAGGAATCCAAATCGGAAAAGAAGAAGTAAAGCTGTCACTGTTTGCAGATGACATACTATACATAGAAAACCCTAAGATGCTACCAGAATACTACTAGAGCTAATCAATGAATTTGGTAACGTAGCAGGGTACAAAATTAATGCACAGAAATCTCTGGCATTCCTATACACTAATGATGAAAAATCTGAGAGTGAAATTAAGGAAACACTCCCATTTACCACTGCAACAAAAAGAATAAAATATCTAGGAATAAACCTACCTAAGGAGACAAAAGACCTGTATGCATAAAATTATAAGACACTGATGAAAGAAATTAAAGATGATACAAACAGATGGAGAAATATACCATGTTCTTGGATTGGAAGAATCAACATTGTGAAAACGACTCTACTACCCAAAGCAATCTACAGATTTAATGCAATCCCTATCAAACCACCAATGGCATTTTTTACAGAACTAGAACAAAACATTTCACAATTTGTATGGAAACACAAAAAAGACCCCGAATAGCCAAAGCAATCTTAAGAACGAAAAATGAAGCTGGAGGAATCAGGCTCCCTGACTTCAGACTATACTACAAAGCTACAGTAATCAAGACAGTACGGTACTGGCACAAAAACAGAAATATAGATCAATGGAACAGGACAGACAGCCCAGAGATAAACCCACACACATATGGTCACCTTATCTTTGGTAAAGGAGGCAAGAATATACAGTGGAGAAAAGACAGCCTCTTCAATAAGTGGTGCTGGGAAAACTGGACAGGTACATGTAAAAGTATGAAATTAGAACACTCCCTAACACCATATACAAAAATAAACTCAAAATGGGTTAAAGACCTAAATGTAAGGCCAGACACTATCAAACTCTTAGAGGAAAACACAGGCAGAAAACTCTATGACATAAATCATAGCAAGATCCTTTTTGACCCACCTCCTAGAGAAATGGAAAAAAAAAACAAAAATAAACAAACGGGACCTAATGAAAGTTAAAAGCTTTTGCACAGTAAAGGATACCATAAACAAGACCAAAAGACAACCCTCAGAATGGGAGAAAATAGTTGCATATGAAGCAACTGACAAAGGTTTAATCTCCAAAATTTATAGGCAACTCATGCAGCTCAATAACAAAAAAAACAAACAACCCAATCCAAAAATGGGCAGAAGACCTAAATAGACATTTCTCCAAAGAAGATATACAGATGGCCAAGAGGCACATGAAAGAATGCTCAACATCATTAATAATTAGAGAAATGCAAATCAAAACTACAATGAGATATCATCTCACACCGGTCAGAATGGCCATCATCAAAAACTCTGAAACAATAAATGCTGGAGAGGGTGTGGAGAAAAGGGAACCCTCTTGCACTGTTGGTGGGAATGTAAATTAATACAGCCACTATGGAGAACAGTATGGAGGTTCCTTAAAAAACTAAAAATAGAACTACCATATGACCCAGCAATCCCACTACTGGGCATATACCCTGAGAAAACTGTAATTCAAAAAGAGTCATGTACCAAAATGTTCATTGTAGCTCTATTTACAATAGCCAGGACATGGAAGCAACCTAAGTGTCCATCAACAGATGAATGGATAAAGAAGATGTGACACATATATACAATGGAATATTACTCAGCCATAAAAAGAAATGAAACTGAGTTATTTGTAGTGAGGTGGATTGACCTGGAGTCTGTGCTACAGAGTGAAGTAAGTCAAAAGGAGAAAAACAAATACCATATGCTAACACATATATATGGAATCTAAGAAAAAGAAATGTCATGAAGAGCCTAGGGGTAGGACGGGAATAAAACACAGACCTACTAGAGCATGGACTTGAGGATATGGGGAGAGGGAAGGGTAAGCTTTGACGAAGTGAGAGAGTGGCATGGACATATATACACTACCAAACGTAGGGTGGATAGCTAGTGGGAAGCAGCCGCATAGCACAGGGATATCAGCTCGGTGGTTTGTGACCACCTAGAGGGGTGGGAGGGAGGGAGATGCAAGAGGGAAGAGATATGGGAACATATGTATATGTATAACGGATTCACTTTGTTGTAAAGCAGAAACTAACACACCATTGTAAAGCTATTATACTCCAATAAAGATGTTAAAAAAAAAAAACTAAAAGTAAGCACTGAAACTCTCTCCCTCTTTCTCTCTCTCTATATATACACACACACACATACACATATATGCACACACACACATTTATACCTATACCTATATCAATATTTGAGCAATATATACCAAACAATAGAAATTAATTAGAAATGCTGAGTTTACTAGTATTTTGTACCTTTAAAAAATACTTTATATCTGCATTTTTTCTGTAAATGAGTATGTACTACTTTTATAATCAGGAACCAACAACAACTTCCTCTCTATATAGCAACTCAGGTAAAGGGCTGGGGAAGGTAAGTACTAGCATTTTAAACATTTTTCTACTTCAATCATAATCTATATAGGAACTCAGGTTGTATTAAATCTGCAAAGAGAGGCTTCAATCATGAAGTGCTCAAGCGCAAGACAGATGCAGAGGAAATGAGCATCCAAAAATAAGTAAATTTTATGGCTGTTACTGTAGTTGCATATTAACCATAAAATCAGGACTACAAACAGATACATCCTAGAGAAGAATCATGATTTGGTGTCTATAAGCTGTTATATACAGTTTTTTGATGCTGATTTACTGCTTAGTTTAAATAGGTCATTCTGTTGCAACTGAAACTAATTATTTTCCACTAATTAAAAAATATAATGAGAAAGATGGCTTTCATAATAAAGTATATTACTCTACAAAAATAAAAAGTCAGTTAAGAGTATGCCAAGAATACCTAGAAGTCACTTCCTTTTCTCTCTTACTAACAAATGATTAACCACAAAGTATTAGCAACCACAGTCTTGTGCTGAGCAATACAAAGGACATTAAAATTTAAAACATAGCCCTTGCTATAAGCAAAGAATTTTTAATTCATTGATGACATACAAACTCAAAATAAAAATACAGATATTAGCATATACAAAGGCCAAAAGTGGTAAAGCCTCTAAGTATAACGAGAAGGGCACAGCTAACATGCACTGAGATAGAGTAAATGAAGGTGTTGTATCAGTAAGATGCCTTCAGCTTCAAGAAACAGACCTGAATCAAACAACTTATTTTATCACATAAGTAGCTCCAAAGCAAGGCAGCTTGAGTCCTTTCCAACTCTAGGACCTTCTCTCTTCTGTATACTGTTTCCTGACTAGCTCTTCTAGAGGCTTTAATTAATTTTTAGCATACTTATCATTATTTGAGTTATTGCTATGAGCCAAGCATTATTCAAATAACTTTATGCCTATAAGGTAGCCCCATGTTTAACAGCTTTATTGAAATATAACTCACATATCACTTAATTCACTGATTTAAAGTGTACAATTCAATGGCAACCATCATTATAGTCAATTTTAGAACATTTTTATCACCTGAAAAAGAAATCCTGTAACCTTTAGCTATCACTTCCCATCCCTGTCCTACTACCACCCACGACTCTAAGCAACCACTATCTATTTTCCATCTCTGTAAATTTCCCTACTCCAGATCTTCATATGAGTGGAATAACTTGGTATGTGGTCTTTGGTGACTGGCTTCTTTCACTTACCATAATGTTTTCAAGGTTCATCTATGTTGCAGCATGTATCAAAGGTACTTAGTTCCTTTTCGTGGCCAAATTATACACTGTATTGATACACTGTGTTTCATTTATCCATTCATCCACTGACGGGACATTCAAGTTGTTTCTACCTTTTTACCATTATGAATAATGCTACTATAAACATTTGTGTACAGGTTTCTGTGTTGACATATGTTTTCAGTTCTCTTGGGTATATACCTAGGAGTGGAATTGCTAGGTCATATGGTTAACTCTATGTTTAATCATGTAAGGAATTACCATACTGTTTCCCAAAGCATCTGACACATTTTACATTCCCACCTGCAGTATATTAGGGTTTCTCTACATCTTCACCAATACTTGCTGTTGTCTGACTTTCTGACTGCAGCCATCCTAGTGGGTAATGAAGTGGTATCTCACTGTGGTTTTAATTTCTCTAATTACTAGTGATGATAATGATTTTTCTCTAATGACTGATGTTCCAACTGTTTTAGCCCCATTTTTACAATAAGAAAAACTGAGATACAGAGAGATGAAATAAACTGCCCACGGTCACAAAGCTAGTAAGGGAAAAGCTATGGTTCTAACACAGGCAGGGTGGTTTCACAGTGCAGTCTTACATTATAATAGTGAGGCAGTTCCAATGTTTTCCATCCAGGGGAAGAGGGGCAGCCTTTTCCAGGTAATCTATTTTAACAGTGAGGGAACCTTCTCAAGAAGCCATTCAGACTTCTCATATCTCATAGACCATGTGTGGGTCACATGACTCTTCCTAAACCAATTACTGATAAGAATAGGGTCATCATTATCGGTTTAGATTATTCAGGATTTTTTTGTAAAATCAGGACTCTTCCAGAAAGATAGAAGGTAAGAATGGCTCTTAATCAGTCGAATCAAAAAAGTCTACTACAGATATATATATAGAAACAAAACTTCTGATTTTCTTGTTTATACCATCTCAGAAATGAGTGAATTTAACAGGTTTAAAAAGAGTTACCAGGGCTTCCCTGGTGGCGCTGTGGTTGAGAGTCCGCCTGCCGATGCAGGGGACATGGGTTCGTGCCCTGGTCCGGGAAGATCCCACATGCCGCAGAGCGGCTGGGCCCGTGAGCCATGGCCGCTGAGCCTGCGCGTCCGGAGCCTGTGCTCCGCAACGGGAGAGGCCACAACAGTGAGAGGCCCATGTACCGCAAAAAAAAAGAGTTACCACTCAGTTACTACTGTGCCAGTGTTACTTGTATGAGTAAATGGATAATTATAATGTCAGGCAGTGAGTAAAAGACTTAGATAACAAAGAAAGCAACCATTTCAATAAAGCAAAGAAACCAAGACTTGCATTAGGCTGAAATCTGGCTATGGAAAATTAAGCCTTAACTATAGAACCAAAGCATTAAATATGAAACATTTATTTGTACATTTTCAAACAGCCAAAATATAAATTAACTGCAGTTTAAAGCTGGAAAATGACAAATAATCATTAATAAAAAAATAACATTTTAAATTATAAGGCTTCAAAGTCTCTCTTCCAATAAAATACCATTATAACAAAATTTTTCATTCACTTTAAGGTTCTGTGAGGCTTAGATAACCTTTCCTTAAGAATGTACAGTTTAACTTAAAACAACTTTAAGTACTATTTTATATTACTTTAGCAACTATATTAGCAAACAGATTTCATAAATCATATTTTAAATAAAGTACTAATTCATAATCGACAAATGGTTTTCATTTTGCATACATTTTATAGTATATTACTTGTAAATTAGCATATATGCTCCAAAAATGATATAATACATATAAGCATTTGCTTCTTGGGAAGAGATTAGAAAATAAGATGAGTTTACCAGATCATTCAAATATATATTAGAAATACTTTTGAAGCATCTATGTTGATCCCTCACACACACAAAAATTAAGGTTGCAGGAGAAATTGAATAAATAATTACAAGCCAGGCCTGCCTTTAGAAAGAGGGTTTATCATGTAATTATAATGCTGATCATTTAAAAGTATCCAAAATGTCTCCAGCATTTTAAAGAGCTAAGCAGAGTTATTTTTAAAATCAAACATATGTGCTTTTTCTGTTTATGTCTTTGGAAAGAACATTCTGTATAATGAAAAACATGACCAAATTTTTCACAGTACATCACTATAAAACCCTGTAATTGACTTTTGGGGTTGGTTTACTCTATATCTATTTTTGACCACATAGAAAACAGCAATGATGTGGTGAAAAGCCCAAAATGTAAGTCCCATTGCAGGATAAGACTCCATCCTGATTAGTATAGAAGTATCATATTTATGCTGGGAAATGTGCCCATTTTAAAAGAGAAAATTTCAGTGCATAGGAGCCTCCTCTTTTTTAATCAAGCCATGTAAAAACTAGTTACTCTGGTGCCTGGTCTGGGCCTTGGCTGGAACCTAGATGTTGTTATACACAATGATCCCCTCCATTGAAGGCAGCTTAATACTGATGCTCAAAACTGATATTGAAAATAACAGGTTCATTTCTACTGGTTAATCTAAAGGAAGGTAACACTGGATATAACCATCTGACACTGTAAATTAACTATTAAAAATATAAATTAACACTGGATAGTTACTTTTCTCCTGTTTTAATAGAGATTATATAAAGAACTTAATCCCCTCCTAAAAGCTCCGCACTTAGTGACAAAACTAATTTGTCATGCCTAACAAAAGCACCGTTTTCCTTCACTGAAAAGAAGTCTAAAATATCTCTGAATGAGCCCTCCTGGCTTCGTTAATAAAATTTACATATTAGCAAGTAAAATAAACTAAAAGAGGGAGATGGTGTGTGGCTTAAAAAAATCAGCCTGTAACACCTACCACAGATTTATCTCCTGTGAGTTGACTCAACCATTCCTTCTTCTCAATAAATAAACTACATTCTATGCAGTGTACTGCAAGAGAGTTTTTCAAGGACCAAGTAAAGGAATATGTTTTAGATGGAATCTTCCAAATTGACAGCCTGCCCACTTCTGGTAGGTATTAAAGGGTCCACAGCCCTTTATGAATTAGTTGTGGTTTACCTAAAATAATTATGGCCAGAGCCACCACAGTCACTGCACGTTCAATTTATTCCTATCAGAAATCAATGTGTCTTAAAAAAAAACTTAACCTAGGGACTTCCCTGGTGGCACAGTGATTAAGAATCCGCCTGCCAATGCAAGGGACACGGGTTCGATCCCTGGTCGGGGAAGATCTCACATGCCATGGAGCAACTAAGCCCATGGGCCACAACTACCGAGCCTGTGCTCTAGAGCCTGCGAGCCACAGCTACGGAGCCCGCGTGCCTAGAGCCCATGCTCCACAACAAGAGAAACCACCACAGTTGAGAAGCCCGCGCACCACAACAAAGGGCGGCCCCCACTCGCCACAGCTGGCGAAAGCCTGCACGTAGCAATGAAGACCCAACACAGCCAAAAATAAAAATAAACAAATGTATTTAAAAAAAAAAAACTTAACCTATTTAGAACAAAGTTAAGCTAAGTGACAGCATTCTAGTAGTATTGTTGACTGAATGGCAATATATCATTATAAAACCTATAAGTATATTGAACAATAAGTCAATTTTTATTATTATTTAGGTCTTTCATAATACAGATCATTTGTCTTTTATCTCTACATTTTAATTGAACCAATAAAACAATGAATGAACATTAACTGCATAAGAATATGTACTAGCTTTTGTCAACTTCTTGGGGAGCAGTGGTACAAAGATGTTCATAGAAACCTCACTATTTTATGAAAAAGAGAAAACCCCTGACTAAATAGCCAAACAAAACATCACAATCAGACACCTGCTCTCCCAGTAAGAAATACGTGAAAGGCTTAACTGGGCTACAAGGGAAGTCACCAAGATAAGAATTAGAGGGAAAGACTTGACCCAGCCATGTCAGTCCTAGTCCAATTCCTTGCAATAAATTCTTCATCTAAACAAATGAAATTATCCACCATTAAATTACCTGCATCACTAAATGAGCCGGCTTTTATTTAAAGTGTATTTATACACATTTTTAAACTCCTGTGGTGAAGGAAAACAGGGAAAAGTTCATCAGCCAACATTTTTTCTTTCATTTGCTAACTTTCTCAAGAAAATTAAGCCTATGTTAAGGAAGGAAAAACAATTACCTTCTCAATAAATGACATAAGAATAGTAATAAGTGGGACTAAATAGTTTCTTCAAAGTCATTGCACAGATCCTTTTACTGGAAAAGCTTCCCACTATATTAACATTATATTTGATAACTAAAATTTTATTATTAAGCTCAAATTATTAAGACACTATTAAGTCTAAACCAGGGGCCTAGAAATGTCTAAATTTCAGTGAAAATTCAATCTAACTGCTGCAAACTTGTAATGATCCAAGACATTTTTACTTTCTCCATGTATACCCTACTATGTATAAAATAGATAAACAACCAGGACCTACTGCATAACACAGGGAACTATATTTAATGTCTTATAATAATCTATAATAAAAAAGAATATGAAAAAGAATATATATACATGTAACTGAATCACTTTGCTGTACACGTGAAGTTAACACAACATTGTAAATTAACTATACTTCAATTAAGAAAAGGGCTTAAAAAATTCCTCTTACAATAGTGGACAGAACAATTACAAAGAAGAAAATATAAGACTTTAACAACATTATAAACCAACTAGACCTACAGACATCTACAGACCAATCCAACCAAAATGAGAATGCACTTTGTTCTTCTCAAGACTGCATAGAACATTCTCCAAAAGAGACAATATCCTAGCAACCACATAAAACAAGTGTAAATAAATTTTAAATAGGTGACATCATACACAACCACAGTGCAGTAAAATTAGAAGTCAATAAAATTAATAAAAGATGGAAATTTGGAAAATTTATAAATATGTCAAAACTAATCAACACGCCCCTAAATGGCCAATTGGTCAAAGAAGAAACTACAAGAGAAATTAGAAAATACCTTGATATGAATAAAAATGAAAACTCAATATTAAAACTTATGAGATAAAGCAAAAGCAATGCTCAGAGAGAAATTCACAGCTGTAAATACTTACATTAAAAAGGAAGAAAGATCTCAAATCATTAACCAGTATCACAACAGTGGATTACAGGTGAAACAGCTCCAGGAAACAGACATTTTATCAGGGGTAGCACTAAGAGAGGCCCAAATTCAAGATGAGACAAAATCATGAACATCAGAAGAATTTGAAGTCTCTGGCACCTACTGATAAAGCAAACAAAGGCAAACTCTAAGCCAGACTGGTACAAATCCATAAAGATGTATTTATCTCAGTAACTGTTACCAAATATAGCATCCTGATGTCAAGAAAAAATTACAAGGTATGCCAAAAGGTAAAAACAAACACAGAGGAAACAAAGCAATCATCAGAAACAAACTTGTATATGACACAGATACTGGAATTATCAAAAAGGGAATTTAAAATAACTATGATGAACGGAAAAAGTAGACAACTTGTAAGAACAGATGGGTAATATAAGCAGACCTGTAAATTCTAAGAAAGAATCAAAATGAAATGATAAAGAAGGAAACTGAAATCACAGTAAAGGAAATGAAGAATCCTCTGATGGGCTCTCATCGGTAGACTCAACAGAGACAAAAAAGGAATCAGCGAAATTGAAGATTGGTCTATGGAAATTTCCTAAATTGATATGCAAGGAGCAAAAAAAAGCATGAAAACAAAACAAAAACAGACAGTTCATCCAAGAAATGTGAAATAATATCAAAAGGTATAACACACATTACTGGAACACCAGAAGGTGGAGAGAGAATAGAGAAATATTTCAAATAATAATGGCCAAAATCTTCCCAAACTAGTAACAGACAAGCTACAGAGGATATCTAGAAGAATAAAATACACCTAGAGGCGTGTGTGTGTGTGTGTGTGTGTGTGTGTGTGTGTCACACTGAAACAACACAAAAATCAAAACAACAAAAAACAAAAAGAAAATCTTGAAAAAAGCAAGAAGAAAAAAATACCATACCTATAGAGGTACAAGGATAGGAATTACCAGTTTTCTTATCAGAAACCATGCAAGCAAGAAGGGAAAGAAGTGAAATATTTAAAGTGTTGAAAGGAAAAACCAACCAACCTAGAATTCTATATCTGGAGAAATTATCCTTTAAAAGTAAAGAAGGAATACTAAAGACTTTCACAGACAAAGAAAAACTAAGAAATTTCATCACCAGCAGACTACCCTGCAAGAAATGTTCTCCAGGCAAAATTTAAAAAGGAAGAAAAGAAAAAAGGGGGGAAATAGAAAATACAGGAACCAGTTTAAGAAAAAAAAGAAGAAAAAGTGTTTTTAAGTGAGAGAAGACCTGATATGTCTATATCAGAAAAATAAATGTAAATAGGGCAAACTAACCTATTGAAAGAAAATAAATCATCTTAATTACATTAATTTGAATTGAAATTTCCCCTATGAAGTGTTTGGCTGAGAAGACAATAGCTATAATTAAAGTTTTCCTTGACATACATACAATTATTTCAAGACCAGTATATTTCCTCAAGAGAATTTTTATTCTTTTGATTAATGCAGTACTTTTTAAAGTGAATTGAATACATACAGTACAAAAAAGCACACAATAGACACCTAACATTATCAGTTTATTGTAAATGATCATAAATTTTAATAAAACCATATTAAATGACTAATTATATTTAGAGATTTTCTTAAGACCATATATCTGTTTCATTCTATATTAAATTTCAATTCCATTTTATGGTGTCACAAAAATAAACATGTATATTCCATTGTTTATGTATAGTTTTTTTAAATTGTCGATGGATGGAGAATGTTTAAACTGAACTTTGTCCTGTCGAATATAAGCAACTAACAATTGTTGTGGCTAATTTAGTAACATCTAGCATGACTTCAGTAGATGAGGTCTTAAAATATTTTTTATAATTTTTTAACCTTTCTATCTCCTAGGATATAAGTCTTCTTAGTAATCACAGCTCTCAAGTAAGCAAGAAAGGACTGCACATTGAGCAACACTGATAATACCTTTAAACACATTAAGGTTAAAGTCAAGTAATTTTTAAAAATCCTTAAAGATGAAAAAAAAAAAAAAAAAAAATCCTTAAAGATGCAAAGCACACCAAATTAGGGTTTCTACCGCCTGTCTTTGGAAATAATTCTTCAGAAAAAGTACAAACGATGTCACATGGCCATGAAAAACCACAGAAAATTTGTGTGGTCCTTGCAGCAATTCAATGAAAATTACACCATTTCTTTTAGTGGAGGTTCTGAATATATTATGCATGCAAGAATATTATGTTTGATCAATTAATCTCTTGAAAATAGTTAAAGACAAGACTACACTAAAGGAAAAGAAACAATGCATATGTGAAGAAGATAGAAATATCAATATGTTAAAATTTATCTTCTTAAGGTGATCAGAAATGAACTTTTGTATACCTTTTGCCCAAATATAAATCAAACTTTTTTCTTCACAAAATTATCTTTCAGAAAAAGAGTTGTCTCATCTTAGAATCCTAACAAAGGTTCTCCTATTACAGGGCACTCTACCACGATATTTTATTTAGAATCAAAAAGTATAATTTGGGAAACATACAGGAGCCTGAATCAACCTCACTCAATACTAGTTCTGGAAGCTTATAAAAGTCACCTAACAAAATTAAGATTTAAAAAATAAAGAGAGAGAGACAGAGAGAGAGAGAGAGAAGCAACAAGAAAATTCAATACAAGTTTAATTGTTATTCCTGGGAGAATTACTCTAAAATTAGAAATGCTAGATGCTACTGTAAAAAAAAATTTTTAATGCTAAAAAAGAAATAGATCAAAGTACTTATCATGTAGATACCATAAAGAATAAATACTTAGGACTTGGTAAAATTTTCTAATTATTACATTAAATTATGCTGTACCTCGATCAAGAATCTTAAACACAGCTCTAGCACAGATGAAGTTATTAAAGTCAGGTGCATGTGAACAATTTGAAGATTCATAAAATTTAAATGGGAAAATCACATTTCTAAATTACTTTTATTTATATAATAATTTAAATGTGTACAATGAAATTATCGTGCACAGAAATTTTAGGACATCTATATCCCTCGTAGTTTTCACACTCAGGTCGGTAAAAACTCATCAATCTTCTCATCCAGTACAAAGGAATTTGCCTTATATTCAGGGACACTATACTCAGGTATATATACCAACTTAAAAGCATAATATGAAAACTATATTTTCAAACATTAACAGCGATAGCCATCATGGTAATTCTTTACTAAAACTGTTGACAAATTTAATACAATAGTATTAATGAAAAGGCTGACTAAGGCTTCCCTGGTGGCTCACGGCCAATGCAAGGGACACAGGTTCGAGCCCTGGTCTGGGAAGATCCCACATGTCGCAAAGCAACTAAGCCCGTGCACCACAACTACCAAGCCTGCGCTCTAGAGCCCATGAACCACAACTACTGAGCCTGAGTGCCACAACTACTGAAGCCCGTGTGCCTAGAGCCCGTGCTTGGCAACAAGAGAAGCCACGGAAACGAGAAGCCAGCGCACTGCAACGAAGAGTAGCCCTGGCTCACCGCAACTAGAGAAAGCCCGCGTGCAGCAACGAAGACCCAACGCAGCCAAAAATAAATAAGTTGTTTTAAAAAGGCTGACTACGCCACACATATCTCAGATTCTAATTTATAAAATAGGTCTAGAGTGAAAACAAAATATTTTCTTTAATTCTCTCTCTACTACATTCATACATAAATACATATATGCACACACTCTTGAACATGCATTAAGTGTACTGTTTTTATTTTAAGCTTTAAAATGATCCTAACGGGCTTCCCTGGTGGCGCAGTGGTTGAGAATCCGCCTGCCGATGCAGGCGATATGGGTTTGTGTCCCGGTCTGGGAAGATCCCACATGCCGCGGAGCGGCTGGGCCCGTGAGCCATGGCCGCTGAGCCTGTGCGTCCGGAGCCTGTGCTCTGCAATGGGAGAGGCCACAACAGTGAGAGGCCCACGTACCGCAAAAAAATAAATAAATAAAATAAAATAAAATAATATGATCCTAACATTAGAGTATGTCAGGGCAGTTAATTAATATTTATTCAATTAAAAAATAAAAATAAAAAATAGATATTAGGGGATGGTGATTAGGAGAATTTAGTGAATATTCAAATCACTTAAGTGTCTAATTAATTTATCTCCTTTGAACTCTCAAACTGTGGTAGTTTACATAATGGGCTCCATGTCTCCAGCCACAACACTGCCATGGCCTCACTGTGGGTGGAGTGTACTTCTCTGCCTCTTGACTTCAAATTGGCCATGTGAAATTTTTTGTGAATGACAAATGGGCAGAAGTGACAAAATGTGCCAGTTATAAACCAAGGCCTGAAGAGGCCCTCTTGAGACTCTGCCATCACCAAAACAAGAACATTCCCTAGGTACCCCATGAAATAAAGAGGAAAGTCAAGGGGAGTAGAGCCACCCTCCGTTTACCCACACATGGGCAGTCAGAAGCAGAGTTGACTAAGCCCAGTCAACTGATAAACAAATAGGCTGTGTTTTGGGACATTGTTGCAATAGCAAAATGAGTTATAGGTAGACTATTCTCTTTGGCACCAACTGAAACATCAACAGTATAAAATTATTCTCTTTCCATAGAATCAAATACCTTGATTTCCAAACATACAACCAAACGGGAATAAAATTGTTAAAGTAAATACACCACTGAAAAAATTAGACTTTTCCTTTCACTATCTCCATAATTGTATGAAGTCATAATCCTGCTGCTGTGACAAATGACAGACTCAGAAACCCAAATAATTTATATCTTATAACTCCGATAAACACATTTAGAAAAAAAAATCAGAGGCACGTGAGGAACACTGCAATTAATAACTGTAAATCATCCAAAATTCAAACAAATTTTAATGATAAATGATGTGTTTTTCCATTGCTTAGCATCTAAGTAAACACACTGTTTGTATACCTCCTAACACGGTAAAGAAAAAGACACCTCATCCAACGTAAAAGTACAGTTGAAATGTCTTAGAATGTTTTTAAATGAATGATTAAGGTAAACTGGAGGTCATTTAAAAATATAATCTCCCTAACATAACCACAACACTTTCTTGTATAAATCAACATATGAATTTTTTCTCATTCTGAGCTATTATACAAATGTATAGTTCACCTACTTTCAAAAAAGTATTTAAACTATAAGAAAGGAACAGATAAAAACTGACACTATTCAACAAAACTAAAAGGTTAGATAACTAAGAAGATAGCTGTGATAGTTTAGGATGGAAAATTATTCCAGACAACCTAGTCTGAGTTAATAAACTGAACACAGATCTTTGTTTTGAACATCATGCCAATTAAACTTAAAAAAAGAGCACATTGGTTATATGGCTCCCATTGTTTTACCTAACAAAATGAAGCACAAGCGTCTGTCAGGAAAATATAACTTTTTTTCAAATCTTCAAAAGGACAGGGTCATGCAGGCTTTTTTTTTTTTTTTTTTTTTTTTTGCGGTACGCAGGCCTCTCCCATTGCGGAGCACAGGCTGCGGACGCGCAGGCTCAGCGGCCATGGCTCACGGGCCCAGCCGCTCCGCAGCATGTGGGATCTTCCCAGACCGGAGCACGAACCGGTGTCCCCTGCATCGGCAGGCGGACTCTCAACCACTGTGCCACCAGGGAAGCCCAATGCAGGGCTTTCTGATAGAGAAACTGGAGCGTTGTAACTGAAGGTATTGTTCTGTAAAGTCACTCATCTAAGGACCCAAATAAGTAAAGCCTGGGTATGTCATACTACCATCAACAAACCTGGCAAAAAGATAAAGAAATCAGAGCAGGATTTACTAAAATGTGTTTCAGGGAACGCAAACGCAAAACATGTTAATAGGTGTGGTGAAAACAAAAGAACGGTGGATAAACTAAGTTTGGGAAACTTAGAGTTAAAACAATAGTTTCTTTACTGCAGGACTACTCAGAGCCTTTAATAGAGTACATATAGTGTTAAGCACCAAAAATACCACTTTCCTCAAACTTATTTAACCTTAGTAGCTTTTATTCTAGAAGCACCTAAAGGGATGCCCGACTCAGAGCATTTAAGAAAAGGCTAATGTTGAGGAAGGACTAGTTCTGCAGACTATGTCACTTTAATTATTAGCGTCATCACTTTGTTACACAGCAGAAACGAACACACCATTGTAAAGCAATTATACTCCAATAGAGATGTTAAAAAATTATTAACATCACTAGTATTGTTGTCTCATTGTAACTATCATGACAGCTACAATTTGAGAGTCACTAAGTGCTGAATATTATTCACATACATTATTCCTACTTAAACAGGACTATCTGTCAATCCCTAAAAGTATCGTCTCCTCTCACACTTGTATGCTTAGCAGAGAAAATTCTGTCTACAGGGAACCCTTTCCCAGGTCTCTCAGACAGGCAACTAGTCAAACATCAAGCTTCACAATACCTTCACTTTATTTAACTCATCACATTATAAATTTAATTGCTTTACACATTTGTTTCCCACACAAGACAGATAGATGTTTAAAGGGCAAAGGCTATTGATCATTTTTAATAATTTTATAGAGATATAGTTCATAAACCATACACCTCACATATTTGAATTGCACCATTCAATGGTTTTTAGTAATTTATAGTTTTGCGACCATCACCACAATCTAAATCTAGAACATTTTCTTTATCCCAAAATAAACTCTGTACCCATTAGTAGTTACTCCCCCATCCCAACCCTATTTTGACCCTTGCCTACAGCCCTAGGCAACCACCAATGTATTTTGTTCCTATTTATTTACCTAATCTAGATACTTCAGAATAGAAGTATCTAGACGATATGGGAATCATACAATATGTGGTCTTTGGTAATTAGCGTCTTTAACTTAGCTCAACACTTTCAAGGTTCATCCATGTTTTAGCAAATATCAGTAATTCATTGTTTTTATTGCCAAATAACATTCCATTATATGAATAATTCTCACTTATCTATCAATTCATCAGTTTATGGACATTTTTGTTGTTTTTTACAATTATGAACAATGCTGTTATGAACATGTGTGTACAAATTTTTGTATGGTCTTCATTTCCCCCTTCACTGGGAGTAAACTGATGGGTCACATGGTAAAATTGTTTATCATTTTGAGGAAATGCTAAAATGTTTTCCAAAGCAGCTACACCATTTCACATTCTCATCAACAATGCAAAATGGTTCCATTTCCCAATTTCTCCAAATCATCAATGTTGTTAATGTCTTTTTAGTCACAGACAACCTACTGGGTGTGGAGTAGCCTATCACTGTGGTTTTGATTTACATTTTCCTGATAGCCAGAAATACTGACTGGTATCTTTTCATGTGTATATTGGTGATTTGTAAATCTTCTTTGGAGAGCCATCTATTCAGATCCTTAGCCCATTTTTTTAATTGGGCTGAGTTTGGGGGTTTTTTAAATTATTTTTTTGGTTGCTTGTGATTTTGGTGTCATCTAAGAAAGCTTCGCCTAACCCAAGGTCAAAAACATTTATTTTTATATTGATTTCTAAGAAGTTTATAGCTTGAGTTCTTACATTTAGATCTATATACTTCATTTTCAATTAATTTTTGTATATGGTGGAAAAAGGGGTCTAAATTCTTCCACCTCTATATTGTCTCAGTATCATTCGTTGAAACAGCACTCTTTCCTTACTGAACTGTTTCAGAACTGTTGTCAATAATCAATTGGTAATAAATGTGAGGGCTTTATTTCTGGATTCTCAATTCTATTCCATGGGCCTAAATTAAATGTCTGTCCTTATGCCAATACCACACTAACAGCTTTATACTAAGTTTTCAAATCAATAAGCATGAGCCCTCCAACTCTGTTATTGTCAAGACTGTCTTGGCTAATCTGTGCCCCATATGACCCAGAATATGGGCCATTTCCATGCTAGAACCTAGCATTAACATTAAAATTCCAGAATCAGCCTATTTCTATTTTTAAAAAGCAGGTAGAATTTTGATAGCAACTGCATTGAATCTATAGATCAGGTTGGGGAATATACTGCCACCTCACTGAGTTTTCCAAACTAGGAGCACAGGATGTCTTCCCATTTATTTGAGTCTTGTTTTTTTCAACAGTGTTTTGTAGTTTTCAGGGTACAGGTCTTTGGTTACATTTATTCCTGAGTATTTTACTCTTTTTGATGCTATCATAAATGGTATTATTTTCTTAATTTCATTTTCAGATTATTCAATCTAGTGCACAGAAATAGAACTGATTTTTGTGTATTAATCCTGTATCCTGCAACCTTGCTGAGCTCATTTATTAGATTTAACAGTTGTTTTGTGGATGTCTTAGGATCCTCTTTCTAGGAGGTCATGTCACCTGAAAGAACTGAAAGAGTTTTACTTCTTTCTCTTTCTTCTCCTCCTTTCTTGCCTCATTGTTCTGGCTAGAACCTTCAGTATAATGCTTGATAAAAATGGTGAGAAGGGCTTCCCTGGTGGTGCAGTGGTTAAGACTCCGCCTGCTAATGCAGGGGACATGGGTTCAAGCCCTGGTCCGGGAAGATCCCACATGCCGTGGAGCAACTAAGCCCGTGCGCCACAGCTTCTGAAGCCTGCGCTCTAGAGCCCGTGCTCCTCAATAAGAGAAGCCACTGCAATGAGAAGCCCATGCACGGCAACGAAGAGTAGCCCCCACTCGTCGCACCTAGAGAAAAGCCTGTGCACAGCAACGAAGACCCAATGCAGTCAAAAATAAATAAGTGAAATAAATTTTTTTTAAAAAAAAGAAAGAAAAAGAAAATGGTGAGAGAAGACATCCTTCTCTTTTTCCTGATCTCAAACAGAAAGCTTTCAGTTTTCCACCATCAAGTATGATGTAGGCTGTGGGTTTCTGTAGATGTTCTTTATCAAGTTGAGGAAGTTCTCTTCTATTCTTACTTTATTGTGTGTTTTTAATTGGAAAAATATGTCGAATTTTGTCAAATGGTATCTCCGTGTCTACTGAGATGATCATGTGGTTTTGTCCCTTATTGATATAGCATTATTACATTAATTGATTTTTTTGATGTTGAACCAACCTTACACTCCTAGGATAAATCCAACTTGGTCTTGGTGTGTAATCTTTTTTATATGTTACAGTTTGCTAGCAATTTGGAGGATTTTTGTGCCTACATTTGTAAGAGATAATATAGTCTATGGTTTCCTTGTGATTTCTGGTTTTGCTATCAAGAAAATACTAGCATCATAAAATGAACTGGGAAGCAGGGTAGTGAAGGGCTCAGTGGTTATAAGGGAGCATGAAGGGGGATGCTTCTGAGACAAAGACAATCTTCTATTTCTTGATCTGCATGCTGTTTTCATGGGTGTGTTCAGTTTGCAAAAATTCACTGAGCTGTACTCTTACGATATGTGTTCTTTTCTATGTGTGTTTTATGTCATCAATTTTTTAGAAAAAGGGAAAAATCACTGACATATCTTTAAATTTGTTCTTATAAAAAGTCCCTTTAAAAAGTTATCTCTTAGACATTCTACAGAATGGTTGCTAGTACTCATCAAAAGTATCATGGTCATGAAAGACACAAAGATTAAGAACTGTCACTGATTGGGAGAAACTAAGACAAAAGGAAAGACAGAACGTCTAAATGCAATGTGGGATGCTAGACTGATTCCTGGAACAGAAAAAGGCGAGTAAGGGAAAACTGGTGAAATTTAAATAAAGTCTGTAATTTAGTTAATAGCTTTATAAAAATTCATTCCCTGGTTTTAATAATTGTACTATAGATAGATAAGTTGTTACATTAGGGGAAGATCGGTTAAGAGTATACATGAATTCATCGTACTATTTTTGAGACTTTTCTGAAAAGCTTAAATTAATTCAAAATAAAAGTTTAAAATTTTATTTTGGGATTAAATACATTTACATGACTCAATATTCAATAAGTTAAAAAATTAAAAGTTACACAGACTGAAAAATCTCCCTCCTACAATCATTTGCCATCTATCCAGTTCCCTAACTGAGGGGCAACCAATATTATCTGGTTTTTTGTATACCCTTCTAGAGATTTTTTAAATGTACATGCAAGCAAATACATAAATGGATAGGTATGCATTTTATTTTCTCCCAGAAATAGCTTTTTCATACAGTAATTCCAGTCACAGAATTTATACAAAGAGTGAGCTTAAAGATTTTGCTGCAGGAATATTTGCAGCATCACTGTTTACTATACAAAAAGTTCAAACAAATATACACAAATAAAACAGACTAAAAGGTGAATAAAAATTGGACTAAACATCCATCAAAATGCTATGCAGACATATACACAGGGTGATAACGCAAAACTAAGTAAAGTTTATTCCAGAAACGCAAGAATCATTTAACATGCAAAAATCAGTATTTTTAAAATTCCAGCTTTTAAAAATTATAATATAGAGACATATTTACTACGACTGAAAACAAATTCGTAGTGTTTAAAAAAGAGAAAAAATGGAACCCCAGCTATAAAACCACTTATAAAAAGATCAAGTGGGCTTCCCTGGTGGCGCAGTGGTTGAGAGTCCGCCTGCCGATGCAGGGGACACGGGTTCGTGCCCCGGTCTGGGAGGATCCCGCATGCCGCGGAGCGGCTGGGCCCGTGAGCCATGGCCGCTGAGCCTGCGCGTCCGGAGCCTGTGCTCCGCAACGGGAGAGGCCGCAACAGTGAGAGGCCCGCGTACCGCAAAAAAAAAAAAAAAAAAAAAAAAAAAAAAAAAAGATCAAGTGACATGTAAAGAGAAGAAAGCTATGCACTGAAATAATCACTGTTCACTTGTTTTGGTTTTTTTATGTTTTGGGTTGGCTGCAATGGGCCCCAATTCTTCACCCTTCCCCATAGCTAGACCTTTTTCCACATGATTTTGCAGTTCCTCTCACTAAAGAGATGGTGTCTATTTCCTTTCCCTGGAACATTAGCTGGCCTGGAGATTTACTTTGGCCAACAGATTAGGATGGAAGTGATGGTACGCCCCCTACAACATCAGGCTTCAAAACGCATTGCATTTTTTGCTCCTTATTACAGTTCTGCCATCATCATGAGAACATACAAGGATAGCCAGTTGAATGATGAAACAAAGTAAAACTGAATCAACCAGTTATTCCAGCCAAAGCCACGCTAGATCAGCAGAGCTGCCTAACTGACCATCCTAGGCACATGAGCAATAAAGACTGATGGTTGTTGTAATGACAACAATCAGAGTTTGGAGTGGTTTGCGGTACAGCATTATTGTGACAGTAGATAACTTATACAAGATACCTATTTACTACTTTAACATTAGTACTTTGGTTGTCAGGAAATTACTTCTTCATTACAATACCTCTAAAGATAGAATGCATTTCTGTTTTCCATAAATTTTTCTTATATTATCTTTATATTAAACTCTGTAATCCAATGTGACATTATTTAATAATTACTTATTCTTGTTTTATGGTTCTTACAGTAAATTTTTAATTGCAACTGATTCTAGTTTGGGGCTCTCCATTTATCCCAGATTTCAGATTAATTATTATTATTATTATTTTTTTTTTTTTTTTGCGGTATGCGGGCCTCTCACTGTTGTGGCCTCTCCCATTGCGGAGCACAGGCTGCGGACGCGCAGGCTCAGCGGCCATGGCTCACGGGCCCAGCCGCTCCGCGGCATGTGGGATCTTCCCGGACCAGGGCACGAACCCATGTCCCCTGCATCGGCAGGCGGATTCTCAACCACTGCGCCACCAGGGAAGCCCAGATTAATTATTATTAAAGATAAATTCTAATACCTCAGAGTTTTCACTACAGAAGTATCTTTCTAAATTATATATAACTATTTTTATATTACTGAATAACAACCATATACTAATTATTCTTCTTTCACAAAGAAAAGGACACTTGGATCAGACAGTCATCAAGTATCTAGAATCAGCCCTTCTGATACATCTGGAATCATGAGGCTAAAACAAACATACAGGTTTATATGGGCTACAACCCTGAAGAATAGATAATTCAGGCACCAGTAAAAAACAGATGGGAATAACTGAGATAGTTGCATCTTATCTCTACTACCTGTTAATTTTCCATCACAAGTGGATCTGGAGGGCCAGACACCAGAAAAGAATTTAGAGTGACATGTGGTGACTCAATAGGAATTCAAGGGCTTCCCTGGGGGCGCAGTGGTTGAGAATCTGCCTGCCAATGAAGGGACACAGGTTCGAGCCCTGGTCCAGGAAGATCCCACATGCCGTGGAGCAACTAAGCCGGTGCGCCACCAACTGCTGAGTCTGTGCTCTTGAGCTCACAAGCCACAACTACTGAGCCTGCGTGCTGCAACTACTGAAGACTGCACGCCCAGAGCCTGTGCTCCACAACAGGAGAAGCCACTGCAAAGAGAAGCCGGTGCACCGCAACGAAGAGTAGCCCCCACTCGCCACAACTAGAGAAAGCCTGCGTGCAGCAACGAAGACTCAACGCAGCCAAAAATAAAACTAATCAATTAATTAATCAATTTAAAAGTTTACCATTGCTAATTTTAAAAAAAACAGGAATTCAAGCAGGTAGAAATTACATGGATCTGATTAGATCATCAACTTACAGGGACTTGGGAGAACAAAATTCTTGGTGGAATTCAAATTCTGTGTGCGGAGATTTATGCACACAATACCGCACACTACCTGGCTCTCCCATTAGGAAATATAAAACACAAATCACATCCTGACCATGTTAAGTATAAACTGTTTGCCTTTTAAAAGTTCCTTCATTATCTTATTCCATGAAGGTATTAGTAACTATGAAAATAAGTGGGTGGGAGTGTGTAATTTGAAAATATTTGGTCAAAGAAAAAGCCCAGTATGACTAAAACAAGATGGCAAATGACTTCATCTTCTTTTGGAAAATGACCTCATTATGACAATTCGCTAACCAACTAGCTTCCAAAGCCACTAACAGTAGCTTACAAAGTCACAGCTGTTACTTTTTCTAACAACTAAAAGTTGATTTCATTTTAAATGTCATTTCAAAAGAACTGAATGATTTCTTCAAAGCACTACAATTTATGAGCAAGAATTACATTGAGGAGAGTACAATGATAAGTCTGTGACTTGTTCAATAAAGATGATTATAAAGAATGACAGAACAATCAGTTAGAAAACACTTGACTGTGGCATTCTTGGACAACAAGCAGACATATTGAGGAGAACTATAAATCATTCATGAATAAGACAGTAAACACAGAAAGTGCTTATTTTGACCTTTAAGCAATATAAAAATAATTTAACTGACAGAGGAGTTGTGATATAAATTTTTGATAACCAGCTTATTTCATAAGTAAAACAAGACGAATATCTGAATAATCTTTCTGGAAAAAATATTCAAATAATTCATGAAATTTAAAACTTCCAGATCCCAAGTACAATGAGAAAACGATCACCAATTAAAATTCTGTGGAATCCTGTTCTTCACTTATATTATTCAAAAGCCCGTCATAATGGAGCCCCTAATATGTCTGTAATCTCATCTTCCACGACATGCCCTGCCCCACCTCTACTCCCTCCACTCAGAGAGATGTATTGATAAATGAAGGTAGACGTGGGGATAAATTTTGACTTAAACATAGACCGAGGGAACTAACATACAGACTAACATCCTCAAAGCAGTGGAGGATTTCAGCATGTCAACATGGTATACAAAGTCCTTCATTATCTAAATCCATTTACTTCCCAGTCTCATCGCCCACCAACCCTTCACAAATATCAGCCAAGGGCCAAGCATAGAACCTGCAGTTCCCTCAGAATGGTTGTGCTCTCTCAAGCCTCAATGACATTGCACATGATGTTCCATCTAGGTAGTCCATCTCTTTGGAATTCTCAAACTTATCTCCCTTAAAGACCCCACAATGACCACCACTTGTGTCACAACCCTCTCTCTTATCCCAACCCTGGGACTCCAGGAGTCCTAAGATACAGTGCAGCAAAATGTTTAAGAGCACAGATTTGGGCCAACTACCTGAATTTGAATCCTTATTCCAAATTGAACTAAATCCTGTATCATCTTGGCAAAGTCCTTATCTCTCTGTGTCACAGCTTCTTTATATGTAAACCTTGACAATAATGGTAGCTATCATATAAGGTTGAGATGCAAATGAGTTAATGTATATAAAGCCTTAAAGAGTATGAGCCATGCAAGATACACTTCAAGTGTTAGCTATAATTACTCTCTTAAAATTCAGTTTAAGTATCACATCCAGCCCAACTGTTATCCCCTGAGGCTAAGTTATGTACCCCTCCTCTGCCATCCTTATAATGTTGTTTTGCTCATCTATTTACCACCTAATACACTCTAATGTCCTTTATCCATTCTATATCTCCAGCACTAAGCACACATACTATATATACTTAACCAGTACAAGGAATTAATGAAAAAAAAAATGAAGTAGTAAAGGATAAGGCACATGGTTTTAAAGATATGAAATACATAAACAAGCAGAATTATCAAGCGTAGTTAGAGGATTTATACCCTGCACAAAAGCACCTGGCTGAGAGAGTAGGTATGAGCTGAACTAACCAGGGGTGCACCCTGTTGCACGGCAAAGTACACCAGAAGAAGGGAGTGGTTGTTTTTGTTTTTTAATCCAAAGGTGTCATCTTCTCACCAGTCTGTATCGTCAAGGGTTTTTAGCCCAGAATGGAACTCTAATTGATTTGCCCAGAAAGGACACCTGTCCTAATTCACAGAAAGGATGAATAGGGTTTCCCTGGTGGCGCAGTGGTTGAGAATCCGCCTGCCGATGCAGGGGACACGGGTTCGTGCCCCGGTCTGGGAAGATCCCACATGCCGTGGAGCGGCTGGGCCCGTGAGCCATGGCCGCTGAGCCTGCTCGTCCGGAGCCTGTGCTCCACAATGGGAGAGGCCACAACAGTGAGAGGCCCGCCTAGCACCAAAAACAAACAAACAAACAAACAAAAAAAAAAAAAAAAAGAAAGGATGAATAGATAAACAAAATGTAGTATATACATACAATAGAATTCAGCTTTAAAAAAAAAAGAGAAATTCTGAAACACACTACAACATGAATGAATCTTGAAGACATTATGCTAAGGGAAATAAGCCAGTCACAAAAGGGCAAATATTGTATGATTATACTTATATAAAGTCCCACTGAGAGAGATACCTTGCTACTCCCAGTTGACAAATGAGGAACCAGAGGGTCAGGGAAGTGAAGTACCTCACATCCAGTCACACAGCAAATAAATGGGAAAGCCAAGTTTCCCCAAGAAGTCTGCCTCAACCACTACACTGCAAGCAAAAGAGAGAAACTGAGAAGGCTGGCCTTGAGAAAATAAAATCTAACAGAGATCTCACAAACATTTTCCAGTCTAAACCCCACCTGAAACATAACTCTTCTATACAGAATTCTTGTTAGCAATGGGGGCAGATAGATCTGGGTTCCAATCTTAGATCCACTACTTATTGGCTGTGTGACCTTGGTCAATTCACACAACCTTTCTCTGAGCTTCAGCTTCCTCATTTGCAAAACGGAGATAAAAAGAATCTTCACAGCTGACAAAGGAATGAGATAACTCATGAATGCCACATCTACTATGAGCTAAGCATTATGTCAGAGGGAGTTAAACTTTATCTCATTTTAGCCTTACAATAATCTTTCAAGATGCATTATCATCCGTTTTAATGATTTAGGATAGCATTTCAGAGGTTATGTGGTTTATCCAAAGTCACAGTTATTAAGTGATAGAAGAAAAATTTAAATTATACCCTTCAAAATTCAAAGATAACACAGCTTTCCTCTTATATCAATGTTATCACCAAGTAGAACAAAGAGTTCTCTTAGAAGTTAATCTGAACCACAATGAGATTATCAATCCTATGACCTTTCAGCAATCTAATAGTAATTCTGGACATACAGTTATTTCTCCAGACTCTCTAGACTCTGGACCATCAGCTAATATCATTGATATGCAACTTCCTATCAACCATCACTGCCAAGGAAAAGCCACTGGGATTCTCTCCCCTTGCCTATTCCCCTGTGTAACACAGATCTGCATTACAAACAACAGGGACAAAACTTTGGTGAGACCAGAAACTACAAACTCACAGAAGGCAGTGAGAGAGGTAGGTGGCAATGGCAGCTGCTTTTGCTGCCATTACTATTAACTGCAAGACTGTAGATAAGTCACTTAGAATTCATGTACTTCCATTTCCTCATCTCTCATAGTATTACTGTGAGGACTTAGAACAGCACTGTAGCCCTGTGCTAATTTGTTTACATACATTATCTAATCACATTCTTACAGAAGTCCAAGGGTAGGGGGAGTTCACTCTTAACCCTATCTTACAGATGAAAACACTGAGGTTGAGGTTTACCCAAAATCACACCATCCTAAAGCTGCCCTGGTTCCAAAAGACCTAAAGATATGTTGATAAAAATTCTGTACATAGTCTCTTAAGATGCAGTAGGTCTTTCTGACATTCAAGCATAGGGACTTTTGCTTTTGCTACTGAAAACATAAAAGACAATCTTACTTTCTCTCACCTTCATAATTCCCCTCCCCTAAATTATTAATGGTATGTAAAATTTTAAAACTTCAACATCTACTTCCCTGTGCAGCTCATCACCTACAGAAAACCCAGCACAGAGTAGACACCCCATATGTACTGAATGAATGATTCAACATAATTTGCTTATCAGCTCCTCGTATTAGGCACTTTACAAACAGTATCTAATTTTCATAATATTCATAAAATGATTATGCCCACTTTAGAGATGAAGAAGCAGAAAATTCCAGAGGTTGAATCACAGAGTCGATCATTTGCAGAGCCAGGGATGGAACACAGTTTTGACAAACTCCAGAGCTGTTTCCTTTCTAGAACCTCATGTTGTTCTCACTCTGAAGTTCACTAAAAAGTTTTAAGGAAAGGCAGGGCTTGTGAAAACTTGGAGGATGACCAGGACTTCAGAAAGTGGAGACAAGCAAGCCATTACAGACACAGGAATAAAGAGAAGTGAAGACAGCAAGAAAAAAGTTTGGAAAATGATGTTTAGCACCGTTACCTAGAACAAGCATTTAACCTACCTAACTATACATAAGTATATAAGAGGTTTGTAGTAACAAAAGTAAAAACAAAAAAGTACTAGAGTGGATAAATTTCGAGACAGAGAAATGAGGTCATCATTCATAAGGCAAGGGTCAGGAAATTTAGAATATAAACCAAGTTGGAAAAACAGAAGGGAAAGAAAGCTACAGGGAAACAAGTGATAAGAATCAACTAAAATAAAGGAGTCAAAGAACAAAATAGCTCCAGTGACTGGAGGAATGATGGTGACATTAAGAAATTTTGTTTTCTACATTTCAACAAAATACAGGTATAAACTTCATAACAGGAAAAACTACTGATAATATTCTTTTTCATTTAATTTTAATTTAATTGCTTAAATGAAGGAAAAAGAAGGGATTGAAGAAGAGAATTAAACATGTTTCACAGTTAATTCCCAGACATCTGTGTCTTGATCTACCTGTAACATATCAAAACAATCATTTACAAAAACCAGGAACAAATCTTACAAGATATGTCTAACAAATGTAAAGAATATTTATTAAAATGTTACCTAATTCTTAATGACAAATAACTCAAAAGTCCATTACAATACATTGTAAAACATACACAGCTACTAGGTCTGCTCAAATGAGAAAAATAAATGACTGATGATGAGCAACATAAACATTATTTCATGAACTAAGTGATAAAATTTGAAAATATCACATGTTGCAAATTAAACCAATTTATTTCTCAAAACTCTCTACCAAAATACTAGAATTTATCAAAATTCTTTGAAATCTCCAGTTTTATATTTAAATTTCCTGTTAACTTTACCTTGATCTCACAACACATCCATGTTTATAATTATATTTTTAAAATTACTTACCAGAAATTAAAATTGATGCTTCAAAAATATGGGTCATTTTAATCTTGTGGCTTTTGATTATCCCTGGCACAAAGCCATAAAACCACAGAAGTTGAAAGCTTAAAAAGCATCAAAATAAGTAAAAATGTTTTATATTCAATATAATTACATGAAGCAATGATGTTAAATTGATGACTATTTAAAAACAAAAGCAGTAACAGGCTCTAAAACAGCAGCCTCTGAAACAAAAGAAATCTTAAAATAATTGAAGATCCCAAATACAAAAACAGGTTTTAAATACACACATGCGCATTAGAGAAAAACAGAGAAGTGAAAGTTCAACCATGTGAAAATGCTATAATACCCACAAGGAGGAATACTATTTCGTAACTAAAATGGTATTACAGAGATTCTTAATATATTTAGAAAACATACCATAATGTTAACTTAAAAATTAAGTTTAAAAAGTCACATATATATGTATAAATATAGATGTCTCAAACATATACAAAAAGAAAAAACACTGATTTAAAATTTTTATCTCTAGGAAAAAGAATTATGAGTGCTTTTTGTTCTTTATATTATGCAACATTTTGCCATTTTTCTAAATTGGTATATAAACATGATTTGCAACAAAGCCTAACAATGGCAAATTTTGGTGAAAGCAGCCATTTCACGGGGGGTTGGGGGAGAGGGGTGGGGGGGACCTTACCTAAAGAGGTCAAGGATAATATTGGATAATAATTATATTGGACTTCTCTTCAGAAACTATGCAAGTAAGAAGAGAGGTGAATGAAATATTTAAAGTGCTGAAAGAAAGAAGCCACCAACTTAGAATTCTGTGTCCATCAGAATTATTCTTCAAAACTGAAAAAGAAATAAAGCCTTTCTCACACACAAAGAAAATCTTAAGGGAGTTCATTACCAGCAAACCTGCTTTGCAAGAAATGCTAAAAGACATCCTTCAAAGAGAAAGAAAATGATTAAGTCAGAAACATAGATCTATATAGAGAAAGAAACAGCATTATACAGGGAATAAAAAAGGTAAAATAAAACTTTTTAAAATTTTATTTATACTTAATTGATCTAACAAATATTAGTTTGTTCAAAATAACAATAGCAACAATGTATTCCATGATTATAGCTTATAGAGAAGGGAAATGAATAACAACAATGCTATAAAGGAGGGAATACTCTTTTATAAGGTACTTGCACTGGATTTCCCTGTTGGCACAGTGGTTAAGAATCTGCCTGTCAATGCAAGGGACACGGGTTCGAGCCCTAGTCCAAGAAGATCCCACATGCCACGGAGCAACTAAGCCTGTGCACCATAACTACTGAACATGAGCTCTAGAGCCCGCATGCCACAACTACTGAAGCCCACAAGCCTACAGCTCGCACTCCACAACAAGAGAAGCCACCACGATGAGAAGCCCGCTCACCACAACGAAGAGTAGCCCCCGCTCGCCACAACTAGAGAAAGCCTGCACGCAGCAACAAAAACCCAATGCAGCTAAAAACAGATATATACATAGATAAATAAATATATATTTTTTTTAAAAAGGTACTTGCACTACCCATGAATCTATATAGCGTTATTTCACAGTGGACTCAGAATAGTTTTAAGCATATATTTCAAACTGCAGAATAACCACAAAAAAACTTTTTAAAGAAAGGAAAGTATAATTGATATATTAAGAGAGGAAAGAAAATGGAATCATATAAAATGCTCAATTAACACCAACCAGGAAAGGCATAAAAAGAGTGGAAGTCAAGAAGAGAAAGAGAGAGAGAGAGAGAGAGAGAGAGAGAGAGAGAGAGAAACAAAGAACAAGATCAGTGATAGACAAATTACAAATATATAGATATTAAACCAACTATATCAATAAACACATGGGTAAAAGAGTCTCAAGATAAGTTTGAAAATATTTCAAAATATTTCAAACTAAATGAAAAGTAACATACAACACACCCAAACTTGTGGATTCAGAAAAAGAAGTGCTTAGAGAGAGATTTATAGCACTATATGCATATATTAATATTAGAAAAGAAGATCTAAAACCAGTAATTTAAGCTTCCACCTTAGGAAAACAGAAAAAAGACAAATTAAAACCAAGGTAGGCAAAAGAAATAATAAAATTTAGAGCTGAAATTAAAGATATTGAAAACAAAATCTATAGAGAAAACTGATGAAACCAAAAGCTGATTCTTTGAAAAAAATGAAATTTATAAACCTCTGGCCAGTTTAAGAAAAAAAGACACAAATTACTAATATGAGAAAGAGAGAAAATTACTACTTATCCCATGGACATTTAAAAGATAATAAAGGAATACTGTGAACAACTCTATGCCCACAAATTTGATAACTCAGATAAAATGGACCAATTCCTTGAAAGACACAGGCTACCAAAACTCACACAATGACAAATAGATCATCTGAATAGGCCTATATCTATTTTAAAAATTGAGTCAATAGACAATAATCTTCTAAAACAGAAAGCGCCAGGCCCAGATGGCTTCGTTGGTGAATCCTAGCAAATATAAGGAAGCAATTCTCTACTATCTGATCCAGAGGGAACACTTCCTAACTCATTCTATAAGGTTACCATTCCTCTGTTGCCAGACAAAGACACTGTAAGTAAGGAAAGATACAGAACAATATCTTCCATGAACACAGATGCAAAAAAATCCTACACAAAATATTAGCAAATAAAATCCAATATTGTATAAAAAGAAGTGTTCACCATAACCAAGTGGGATTTATTTGAAAATCAACTGATCTAATCCATCATACCAACAGGCTAAAAAAAGAAAAACCATACGCTCCTATCAAGAGACAAAATTTGACAGGATCCAACACCCCTTCATCATAAAAAATTCTCAGCAAATTAAAATTCTTCAACTTGATAACAAACATATGCAAAAACCCTACAGCTAATGTCATATTTGATGGTGTGAAACTAGATACTTTCCTCTCTAAGATCAGTAACAAGACAAGGATATTCCCTTTTCACCACTACTATTCAACATCATACTAGAAGTTCTAGCTAATGCAATAAGCTAAGGAAAAGACATAAAAGGTATAAAGACTGGAAATGAAGAAATAAAACTATTTTTGTTCACAGATGACGTGACTGTCTATGTATAAAATTACAAAGAATCAATAAAACACTCCTAGAAACAATAAGCAATTAATAATAGCAAGGTTGTAGAATATAAGGTAAATATATGAAAGCCAGTTACTTGCCTGCATACCAAGAATCAATAATTGGAATTTGAAATTTTAAAAATATGTACCATTTCCCTTGACATTAAAAAAATGAATACTTATATATAATATTAATCTAATAAACTATGTAGATCTATATGAGGTAAACTACAAAACTCTAATTAAAGAGATCAATGAAGACAAATAAAATGGAAAGACATTCTGTGTTCACTGACACAGCTTTCCCACTCAAAATTGTTAAGATATCAGTTTTTTCCAACTGGATCTACAGATTCAATGAAATCCCAAAGAAAATCCCAGCAAGTTACTTTGTGAATATCAACAAACTGATATGTCACTGCACCATAATAAAGCTACAGTAATCAAGACAGCACAGTATTGGCAAAAGAAGAGACATCTAAATCAATGGAACAGAATAAAGAGCCCAGAAACAGACGCAAGCAAATGAGCAGGGCAATCCAACAGATACTCTTTTCAGCAAATGGTGCTGGAATAACTAAACATCCAAATGTAAAAGAAATGAATCTAGACACTGACCCTACATCTTTCACAAAGATTAACTCAAAATGGTCCACAAATCAAATGTAAAATTCAAAACTATGAAATTTCTAGAAAAGAAGATAGGAGAAAATCTAGATGACTTGAATTTGGAAAGACTTTTTAGATACAAACACCAAAAGTATGATTCATGAGAGAAAAAACTGGTAAGCTAGACTTCATTAAAATGAAAAACTTCCACTGTGAAAAAGATACTGTAAAGAGAATGAAAAGACAAGTCACAGATTGGGAGAAAATACTTGCAAAACACACATGTGATGTGGCAGCTCCTCAGAAAGCTAAAAACAGAAGTACTGTATGACCCAGCAATTCCACTCCTAGGTATACACTCAAAAGAACTGAATACAGGAACTTGAACAGATACTTAAACATCAATGTTCAATTACAGCATTATTCACAATAACCAAAAGGTGGAAATAATTGAAGTGTCCATCAACAAATGAATGTACAAACCAAATGTGGTATGTACAAAGAACTCTTAAAACTCAATTTAAAAAATTTTAATTTAAAACAGGGGATAGATCTGAACAGGTACCTCCCTAAGATATATAGATGGCAAATAAGCATATGAAAAGTTGCTCAACACCATTTGCCATTAAGGAATATACAAATTAAAACAATGATGAGGTCCCATTACATACCTATCAGAATAATTAAAATCCAAAACACTGAGAACAGCAAAAGCTGACAAGGGTGGAGCAATGGTAGCTCTCATTCTTTACTGCTCTGAATACAAAATGGTAAAAGCTACTTTGGACGACAGTTTGGCAGTTTCTTACAGAGCTAAGCACGGTCTTAACAAACAATCTAGAAATCGCACTCCTAGTATTGATATTTACCCAAATGAGTTGAAAACTTATGTCCACACAAAAAGCAGCACTCGTATTTATAGCAGCTTTATTCATAATTGCCAGAAACTGGAAGCAACCAAGATTTCCTTCAATAGGTGAATGGATAAACGAACTGTGGTACATCCATATAATGAAATATTTTTCAGCAGTAAAAAGAAATCAGCTTTTAAGCCACAAAAAAGACACAGAAGAACCTTAAATGAACACTGCTGAGTGAAAGAATTCAGTCTGAAAAGGCTACATTTTGTATGATTCCAACTATATGACATTCTGAAACAGTACTATAGACAGAGTAAAAACACCAGTTGCTAAAATGGTTAAGACGCTGAATTTTGTTAAGCGTATTTAACCAAAATTTTATGACGATTTCTAGAAAAAAATATTCTGTATGGTACTATAATAATGGGTATATAACATTATGCATTTGATCAAGCCTACAGAACTGCACAACAAAGAATGATGCCTAATATAAACTACTGACTTCAGGAGATAACATACCAATATTGGTTCATCAAGTGTAGCAAACACAGGCCCCAATGGAAGATGTTAATAGTAGGGGAAACTGAGGGCTGGAGGAAGTATATAGAAGTCAGTACTTCCCGCTCAAATTTCTGTAAAATTAAAATGGCTCTAAAAAATAAAACCTATTAAGTTTTTAAATGGTTCTTTTGACACTTCCAGTATTAAATTTATAAAGATTTCAGACAGTAAATACAGAGCAGTGCTGTCATATATATCAATTATATGGAATAAGCTCTTCCAGAAATATGCAAACTTTAGGATTCTTAATTTTTTTTAAACTGAACTGATAGTTAAAAGGACAAGAACCCTGGAAATTTAAAATTGTACAAAGAGAAGGCAAAACATAATAAACAAATCTGTATTTAACCATTAATTTTTAGGCCAGGTTTTATTCCTCAAAGGTTCATCTTCCTACTAAATAAACATTAAAACTTTAAATGCCAAAACTCTTTTGAATTAATTTATAAAAATGCTACCTACATATTAAATATTTCCTTAACTTTTTAAACAAAGTATGTTTAATAAAATGTTCTTCCTGTTTGTTAAACTGCTTTCAGCACAGTGCTACCTTTTAAAAAAATCTATTAAGGTAGATAGGGTAGTCTGAATCCACATTAAATGACCTTGGAGGATGCTTGTTGAGGTTTGGTTTATTAGTACTTTTGTGTGTTTAGTCCCCAGACAGGCTATTCTCATTACTTGCAATGATTTATGTGTCTGTTTTATAATTAAATATTGGGGAAAGGGGTGTGGCGTAAAAACAATCATGTTAGAACTTTATCATAAATGAGGGCAAGCAGGCAATGACCAGAGCTTGCAGGAGAGAAAGAAGGGAGGAAGACTTTATGATGAAATTTTATGAGATTTATAAAGTAGTAATAATACACTAAAGGTCTCAAATTCAGATCAAAATATGGGTTCATTTGCTCTTTACCAATTGAAAAAAATGTGTTCTTTTCCTGTTGTTGTAATCATCACCATCACCCAATAAATAACAGTCAGTCTAGCTAATGTAGGTGAATCCTCAGAAAGCTAGATTACTTTGGATAATATGTACAGTGATGGGTGCAATGAATGTTTTAGAGATTAAGTAATACCAAAAATAATTAATTCCTTATTCTACTCAGATTTAAATTCAAATATAAATGAAAAAGAGAGAAAATAGCTCATAATCTCTGATAAGATTTCTGTTAAATATTTTATGCTTGGGCATTAAATCCCGTGAATTCTGAAAAGAAAACATTTCTGTGGATAAAAGGCATAGGAATCTTACCATCCTTCTTACTAGTAATAATGAACAACTAACATAAATACTGAGATTTATGATAACTTGGGGATACATTATAATCAAGATTATTTATTTGGATTCCAACCCTATTCCTAAAAGAATTTTAGGGTGCCTTATAAAACTATTCACAATATAATTATATGATCAAGATGAAATTACACTACTCAATTCAAATTCAAAAGACAGTTATAAAGCCCCACAGATATGATCTTTCACACAACAATCAATTAAAACAAAAACCAAAAAAACCCCAGATTTTTAAAATACTTCAAGAACAGATTTTCATTATAATAAGTAAATTAAAAGTTTGATCATTATTTCAAACTGTTCTTGCCTCTTCTATAAAAGAGGCTATCCACTAGGCCACAAGTTCTATATATAAAAGTACAGAGGTAGCAGGAGTGGGCAAACTATGGCACACCAGCTGCCTGTTCATGCATATATGGTTTTACTGAAACACAGCCATGCCCATTCATTCACCTATTGTCTAATTTACTTACTGTCTCTTTTTCAGACTACAATGGCAGAGTTGAGTAGTAAACAGGGACCTTACAGCACACAAAGCCAAAAATCTTTACTATCTAGCCCTCTACAGAAAAAATGTAAACATCTCTGGTAGGGTGTTAACTAAAAAACCACAAATTCAGAATAATTTAAATACAGAAATATAGGCTTCTGCTCATTAAAATACTTCTTCAAAGAGTATAATTTAATAGTATAAACAATTTAGTAGCAGTAGTACAATTCAGTAGTATTTATTTAATGTGAACGAACTTTTAAAGGCATTTTTACATATCTTAGAAGAATCCAATTAATAAACAAGGACATAGTAATAACAGATGCTTATTTTGATCCTCTATAAACCTCTAGCTTATTGGTCTAGACTTGTGTTACTATAATAAAAAGGTAAAATTTTTTATATTGCTATTTTCAAAAATATTTTACCATTTTCAATTTATATTTGCCATGTATAAATTTGTGAAAATTAGTTGTTTTAATGTGAATGGAATTTCAATGTAAAAAATAAAACTATAAACTAAAACCTAAAATTGCTACGTATAGCCCAGGCTATCCATATTCTCTTCCTTAAAAAAAAAAAAAAAACTTACTATTTATAAAAAGAAATGAATTTTCCCCACCTATCTGATTTCACTTTGAAATCAAATCTCCATACACCTTTTCCAAAACATGTTTCACCCTTAAGAAGTTATTGTTGTATGTATATGTATAGCTGATCTACTTTGTTATAAAGCAGAAACTAACACACCATTGTAAAGCAATTATACTCCAACAAAGATGTTTAAAAAAAAGAAGTTATTGTTTAAGATGAGAAATAGCAGAATAAATGCCTAAAATAAATAGTAAAAGAAAAAAAGTCCCCTCACCTGGACTCCCCAATAGTTAACATTTTGCCACATCTGTTTTATGTATGAATTTAAGTATAGTACTGACTTCATGAAAATAACTCATCATGCACCTCTTTTAAGAGTAAGGCTATTTTCCTATATATGGGCAACAGCATTATCACACTTAATAAATATTCCATAGTATCATCAATATCAAGTCCATGTTCAAGTTTCCTCAAATATCCTAAAAATGACTTACGAAGCTTTTAAAAATATCTAGCATCCAGTCAAGGTTCACATACATGACCAATTTCTGAGAGACAAGGGCCAAATTTTTCTTTAAACAGTCTTTTTGTGTATACTATCTTCTCTCTTCTTTCCGAAAACTTTTTCTCTGGAAAAGCTGTAGGAACACAATTTCCCCAGTACTTTCCTGCCAGAACCATTCAGCAATGGCAAGGTATTGGGATAATGGTGGGGAGTAAACTGAATTTCCAATTATCTCAGTAGATTCTGTTTTTGCTATGAAAATACCTAGAATGAAATTGCAATCTTATCAAAGTTGATTTCATTTTTTATAAATATATACCTAGCCAACCTTCATTGATCATCAAGTGAAAAGTCTTGTGACTAACACATGCCAGCAGGACTTAAGAAATTAAGCTTTAATACTGTTATCACTAATAACTTAATAAGAATCATGAATAACTATCCAAATACTATATCTTATAAAAACAATATTTTCTAAAAGTCTAAAGCGTGCTCTTTACTGGTCACTGAAAAAGCCAGTTTTAGAAGACAAAACATACTTTTTTAAAAAAAATGTAGTCAATTTTTATAGTTCACTAAGTTAAATAAAGTTTTAATCATCCCATAAAAAGACTGACTAGCTTGCATATTATGCCCATGCACTAAGAAACCAACTCTTTTGGCAATTTGTTTCAAAATTTTCAAGCTTTTACTAAAGTATAAAACTTATATTTTGAACAATGCTTTATTATACCATTATAAAAATATGTACTTCTGAATAACATGAACCACACATTTTTTATTATTAATATAATTAAAGTATATAAATATTTTCAAATTCTTTCATAATTTATTTAATCTTAAAGTTCAAATTGGAGCAATTTTTGACTACTAAGCTGTCTGGGAAATTGAGATTTCCAATGGGAATACTGTCAAATTTATAAAAACAAAAAGATCAGTATTCTAGTGATTCATTTCCAATATATTCTCTATATTGTTAATTATGGCTGAACTCAGAGTATTTTCCAGTGTAAATTATACACAAAGTTTAACAAATAGTGACCTAAATCTGCAATTGCCTTTACAGAAACCAATGAAAAATCTATACACAGCAATGAAATTGGCATGCAAATAAAAGAACTGTCAAGACATGTATCCCTAAAAATAAGCCTACAATAACTATTTTAAAGGCTGTGTGTGGTCTCACCCATATATTTTGGCAAGATGCACTTTCTCCAACCACAGCTAGATTCATCCAAATGCAGTGGCACTGGAGAGCCTCTGTCTCACCTGTCAAAGTTGAAGAACGTTGTTCCAAAGACCACCATGAGTCCATGGAGAAAAGCCACAGTGCTACAGCTGTTATTGATAAGCAGTCTCTTAAGGAGAAAATACTTCAAACAATTAAGCAAATCATCCTTAATACAGATATAGACAGATGGACAATATATTAATGTTTAAATGGTGAGATGACAAATACCATGCCAGGTCGGAAACAGTGACAACTTATATACTGTAATACTAAGGAATCTTTCATAAGTAACACTAACTTAATAGTCTTTTCTATTCTTTATCTAATATAATTTCTATACATTATTTACCAATTCAAAATAACTATTATGTTTCCCTGATTTAAATATTTAAAAACCTCCCGTATAAAACCTCAAAATTCGTCTAAATTACTAAGGTACTAAATTCATCAAAATTACTAAAGTCTGATAGTTAAGAGCACAAAAGATTAAGACTTAAAAACAGAAACCCTAAATATATTAAAACCTGGTTATTTTTTTAGAAGATATCTTTGTATCTTTTTCAACCACATTATAAAAGCAGTTTTCTGCTTTAGATTAACCCCCCCTTTAGTAAAGCATATAAACTGGTCAGGTAAGCTATATGTAGGTTAAGGTAAATAAAAAGAAAGAGCAAGAAAAACAGTTACTTTGAAAAGAAAAAAGCTTCAGTGAACAATTCAAGCCCCATCTCAAACCTGGCAATAAAAAACAACTTAAAGCAAAATGTAAAGAAATATACCTGGCTGGGTGAAAAGTTTAAATAATCGTGATGAACATCTCACAATTTAACTTATTTTTCCTACTGGGTGACAATGTCCTCGAACCCTATATAATACTGCAACAATTCAATCAAAAAAGAAAAAGGGTGCCCTTTTGTTCCTTTTCCAGGAAAGTGAATATCCAAAAAGTTCTCATTATAAGAGAGTTTCACCTAGAAACAAGTCCCATAGCACAAAGGCTCCAATGTACTATGATGTCCCACACTTTCATTTACTATATTCTCTAAGTATAAAGGTTCCAAAAAGATTAGTTTCACTTTTCCCTAGATATATTTAGTATGTTAACTAGTATAGCTGGGATATTATTTTCCTTTGGTTTTGTCAATAGCATGTCTGATATAAATTTTATTAAGTGGTAGTATATGTAACATTGCATTGTGGGTAGTAGTTTCCTGCTTTACCCTAGCCACATCCTCAGCTGTCATATGAGCATGTTTCCCATATTTTCTGCAAGTTCTCGACTTTTTTTTTCTTCTTAGAAAAATGACAGCAGTAGAAGATGAATTGTTCTAATAATTATAAGAAACATGAATTATTTATACAGTTACATTAAACAAGTATGGATCACTGTGTACTTTGAAAAACAGTCAAAGGGAGAAAAAAGTAATCCTCATAATTAAAGGGCTAAACTCATGTGAAACAATGTTAAAGTAAATTAACACAGAGGAAGGAAGTTAAAAATGTTAAAAGAAAAAAATCTCTGTAATCAGATGCCAATACCATCTAACAAATGAGGTGTACTATAACAAGATATAACAATGATTTGCCTTGAATGTTAGAAGCTTCAAACCTGTTACGTATTCATTAGTGAAGATTAATGTCAATATCCCCTACTAGAACCTTAAGAATCTACTTTGAGATTTTATAGAAATGTCAAAAGAGAGAAAGAGAAACCAAAAAAGCCTGGAGGAGAGAGGGAAGAAAGGGGGAGGAGTGGAGGGGAGAGAGAAGGGGAGAGAGGGAGACACAAAAGTTAACTACTTTCTCTTTTGGCATCCAACTTCCACATTATCTCACATTAGACAGAGAGCTGCTAATACTAACCAAATGAAGTTGTTCAAACAATCATGGATATGGTAGTGCTTTGGGTTTTTACAAAATTTAAAGAAATTGAGGAGAAAAACAAAGAATACTCTGATTGCAAAAAATACCACTTTTTTTAGTATATATATACATACACACACACATATACATAAATTTTTTAAAGTACCACAAGATAATACCTTGTACACACATACAACCACACGTGTGTGCAGCTGTGAACATGGATATATACCCCATTAAAATAAGGAAGTGGAATTAAATCTCTCATAATCATAATTTAAAATATCAATAAAATTATACATATTTTACTAATGTAAAAATTTTTCAAAGCATCAATAAAAGGCCCAATAAATGCTATGTAAATCTCAATAGCTATACATCAAATCCAAAAAAAATTGTCACATACCAAGTTGAAACAATAAATTAAGAAAATTCCTTGCTAAAACCTCATAATCAATGAGAACATTTTAAGCCAAAAATAGGACTTCAACAATTTATAAAACTCCTACATCAAACTTATTTTGCTTCTATTGTTTTCAATTAAAAGAAAAATAGAACAGCAACAAATATAAGTTTAAAACAATCAAAAAAATAGAAATGGGCACAAGACTGATATTGATAAAACTACTGTATTATAATAGGATCATTAATTCAGAAAATTAAAAAATGATTCAAAAGGTAACAATGAAGATATATATGTAGCATTTAAAACATTATAGTCTTATATCATATAACAATATACAAAATAAAAAATTCGACCAATGTTGACAAACTTATTAAACACAAGGCAATGGGAAAACAAATAACTAACTTCTTTACTTTTTGTGAAACTGTTTTTAAGTTCAAAGCTATATTTCATTTCCATGGCATTATAATACATAATTTATACAGCAGACTTAAACTCGATACTTACTTCAACATAGCAAATACTAATATATCCCCTAAAAGAATGAAGTTTTGAGGGTCTTTAAAAAACCAAAAAAACCCTGTGGTTTGCATTTCTGATTTTAAGCATAATCAAGAGCTTTATCTGCAGTGACTTTTCTGAGTCAGTCTCTCTTCAACACATGTGGTAAGCTATTTCTAATGAAACAGACTGTCAATTATCAAATGTGTACCAGTTATCACTGTTGTTTTTAAGTTTTTACCACAAAGTAGTATTTGCTCCAAAGAGGACAGATTTTCAATTTATAAAAAGAAAAAAAGTATACGTATGTATGTACGTATGCATGTGTTTGTGTGTGTGCGGATACTGAATATACAAACTTTAAAGCACATGACTTCACTACTTTCTCCTGCCAGAATTTGATGGGCCTCACACAGAACAGAAAGGGCATATTCAACAATATCTATTAAACTCTTAAGCAATAAGAGTGATTACCCTGACCCAAAAATTATGTGCAGGAGAGTTACCTGCAAAAACAGAACAAGCAGTTAAGAGATACATAGATGTTAAAAATTATTCAAATACATATACAGTTAATTTGGAGGGCCAAAGTACACTTAATAAAAACAAAAAATTTTAAGGGAGAAAATATTTAGCAAAAAGTTATAAGATGTCAGCAAATCCAAACGCAGAAACTGAAAACTCATTCTGAAAAAAGAAAAGCATTTACTTAGCAGACTACTAAATTTTTTCAATTGCCTGATTCTGCTGCTATTGTATGTGCATATGGAACTATGTTTGAAAATTCCACAAATGATATAGACAAAGCCCTCCTTTAACTTACTTTATATATTAATTAGAGCTACAGATCCCACTGTACACCTTATTTATGAAAGAGAATCAATGAATAAATTTTCCCTTTTGCATGAATAACTGCATGTTAAATGAAAGCCTTTACTTTTCAATGTAAAACCTGTTTACATACACAATGAGGCATGATAAACCTGTATTTCAAATAAAACACTAAAACGTATTTCTGGATTTTTATCACTAAAAATTTATTATGGAAAAGTTCTAGATATTTGAATAATAAAGGATTAAAGTCATCCCCATATCCTCCCAGTGTATTTTGGGCAAATTATTTTTTTGTAAGAAACTTATGAGCACATCAGTACATTTATCTTTATCGAATATAAACCAAAAGCAGATAATGAACTGTGCTAGGATGACCATACGAAGGGGTATTTTGGCTCTAACATCCTCCTCAGTATTTCCCAGTCCTTACCCCATTATACACCCCAAAATAATGTTTTGTAATTCACTGTCTCCGCCCACCCTCCCACTCATTTACTTCATGCCACTCCTCGTTACTATCACACTAGGAAGAAGTCTAACATGCAAATTCAGAGTGGCGTGGATAAATGGCAAAAAAATGCCTAGAAAATTGGTCTGTTCAGCTTTATAATTTTTTGCTGAAAAATACCCCATCTCTCTCAACTGATGAAAACAGGAAGCTCTATTCATAAATATGAAATTCTCTGCCTATGATATATAATCATCCTAATAAGAAAATGAGTTCTATACATACATGTCCAAAGGGGCAAAAAAGGAGATAGTTTCCCAAAGATGTTTCCAATTTTCTTCTGAATCAGAATTAGCAAATCGAGACGACTAACATACTCTGTGTGCATTATTCCTTACTGCACACAGCATTTTGTAATTTATTTCAAAAGCTTCTATTATAAACAAAAAATACAGCTTCTGTTAACCCACTCCATTCTGAGCTTAGAAAAATCAATAACATTGAACAATCTAAGTTACAACATAAGAATTTTACTTTATATTTGTATAAGACTTGCTATCAAAGGCTCTGTTAAAGTTAATATCCAAGTAAGCTATACAAAATGAGTATATTTCCTTGAAAAATAAAAATTATTACAAACATAAAGAAAACTAAGATTCATCCAATAAGCTATGCTATAATTTTTGCTATTCATTTTTATAAGATACTCAAACTAGCCATGAGATAAAGGTAAACATAATACAAAAGATACTAATTATAGTTAATCTTTATTGTAGGAGCCGGCATCTAATATTGATCATACATAAACTAGACAGACATGATTTAATATTTGTAAAGGAATCCCCAGACTAACACTTTCATGACAGCCAATTACAGTCCAGCCCAGCAAGCAGTTTGCAACCAGACCTTAAGAAAGGTAAACTGTTTTCCAATGAGTTACAGATTCATGAGTTTAAGAAGACAAGAAAAAGAAAAACAGAAGGACTCCAATCACCCAGCAAATATGAAGCAGACCCCAGAATGTGATACAATCCAAAGATGTAAATTATTGTAAATCATCACTGTTGTTCAGGATTTCACACACAGCCTCTTGAGCCAATTTTGCTCACTTTTCCACAGACACAATAATGAACTAAATAAAAGGAGGAAGCACAAAAAGTAGGGGTGGGGGGATAGAAAGGAAAGCCCACAACAGCAGAGTTCTGCTCTACAAACGCTTAACCTTACAGGAGTTTGGGCTCCTTCAGCATTTGTATTCTATCCAAATCCTCATGAGTCACAAAAATTAAAAAGCTATATCCTTCTGGATGCCAGGAAGGGCCTTACCACAAGCCTTTTGTCAGAGAGAGAGAGAGAGAGAGAGAGAGAGAGAGAGAGAAAGAGAGAGCCTGAGCAAGGGGGGAAAGCCACAGTGGTAGGCAGTCCCACTTGACTGTGAGTACTATGAGGTCACAAACCACATGATTCTGTCTCTCCAGTAATAGTGCTTGCAGAAAAAAGGAGTTTGAAAGCTTTTGCTTTTTTGGATTGTGTGAATGCTTCATTCGCCTCACAAACAACCACAGAACCACAAGTGCGGTGCAAACTTTCTCCAGGAGGACAGCAAGAAGTCTCTGGTTTTTAAATGGTTAATCTCCGCAGGTCACTACCAGCCACCGAGACCAACAGAGTCAGTGAGTGCTCTCTAACCACAGTCTATGCAGTAATAGTAGGTCCTTCCAATATTTGCTCATTCTCTTTTTGTTTTGTTTCCTTGCTTTTCACATGTTACCAGCTACATAATTTCTTGACAGAAAAAAATAAATATCAAGTCTATGTACTGCAGGCATACTGTAAAACTAAAACAAGGTTTGGGTATGGTTTGTGTTTTCAGTTTAAGGCTGCAAGCAGAATTTACAACAGAGGGTACAAGTTCTATCTGAAAATAAAAGGAGGGACTATGGCATCAAACAGCCTCTTCAGCACAGTGACACCATGTCAGCAAAACTTCTTTTGGGGTAAGTGTTATCATATTTTAAAATCCTATAAGAGATGAACCTGTTAAACATAAAGGTATGTTTCTCGGATAAACTTGCTAGCTTTGCCAGCTAACATTATATTACAGATCATAATGATGCTATTTTGTTGCACTAAAAGTTGAAAAATGAAATTGCTGTACAAATTTGCTTTTGGCATCTGTAACTTATCTACTTCTCGGACTAATGACCTGAAATAGAAAAAAATTAAATTATCTCACATTAGTCTAAATGTTTTCTAGAGCTATAGAAATAAGGTAGTTGAAACAGTAAAGGAAAGTTTAATATTCTCATTAACCTTTACTGAAATAAAATTAGACACTAGATTAATCAAAGTACTGTGAAGTATTCACTCCGGCAGCTCCCAATATTTGATCAAACTTTTAAAAGGAAGCAATTTTACAAAATAACAGACCACAGAATTAGCTTGACATTATACTCTACTATGTAAAACAGAGAAATAAACCTGAAGTATAACTTACATTTTAACCAGCTCAACTACTAGAAATCTACTTATAATTTTAGACTGCATCATAAGATATCTGCACAAGTTTGTTTCTAAACAACTTTACATAACTGAAGCATATATTCAACTGAAATAAAATTATGATAAGTATGTAATAGCCATTTTTAAAAGATCTTTATAGTTGCCCAGGATATCCAGGATATTAAAAAGCTCACAGAAGTCATCAAAAACTTACATGCAATCATAACTTTCTATACAATTTTAGTTTACATCTACACACTATTATCCATAAGTAGAAATTGTTATCAACATAGCAAGCATTAAAACGTCTAGGATTCTTTTAATCATATTCTTTGACCTACCAAAATGAGTATAGTTTAGTCTCATAAAAAAGAAAACTCTGTAAGGATACTCTACATGATTTAAAAGAGCCATACCAATTAAATCATGCTGGACTTTAAAAGAAAATAGGCATATATAGTATTAATATTTAATTTCAAGTTAGTGTTAATACACAAAAGTAAACTACTTCAACATTCATCAGCTAAGATGGTATTATAGTAAAATATCTAAACACTTACAAGATTTTCTTTATGCTGTCCAACATGTTCTACAAGGCAAGTTTATAAAATTTTCTTTTATCCTTTAAAATAAATCCTTTTGCTGTGTATACCTGTATTAACTTTGCTTTATAACTTACAACTAACGATTGGAGTTTCTTTTACTCCTCCTACTTCACACATTTTAACTGGCTACCAGAGGATCAGTCTTAGTTTCAGTCAAAGAGAAATAATTAAACCTGAAGGAGAAAAAAGGTTTCTCTTAAAAGGGTGAGGAAATATACTACGTATTTTACAAAAAAATGTAAAATTGCTGTAGTGACTCCCTCAATAGTTCTAAGTGGGCCCCCTCAGTTATAACACATACAATACAATAATCACAGATTATTTTTTTAATTTAATGGAAGGTAATAAGCATTACTGTAAAAATTTCTGCATTAAGGAAGCAGAACATATACACAACTAGACTGAATTAGCAACCCCTATTATAATTATAGTTCATACATGGAAACTTTGCTGTTCCCACCCAAGAGAAGAGGGGAAAAAAATGCTTAAAACTATTGTTATATGGAGGGATAACTTGAAACAGCATCTCAAGCAGTTAAGTTACTCTTCACAATGTTACTCTATTTTTTAAAAAATAAGAATTTTTCAAACCAGATTGGTAACACAAATTTCAAGGACTATTTCAGCATTAGATGTAAAGTTACTAATATAGTCACAAAGATATGTTAAAATGTTCTTTATTCTGTCATATGAGGGAGTGTTACATTTCTGTGACATCCTTAGTAACTATTTCTACAGTAAAATTTTCAAAACTTGACACAGTTTCAAACAGGCATGATAATGAATTAAATAATCTTCTGTCACATCACATATTTTTATACATCATAACTAAGTCTTCCTCTTCTGAAAAGTGGAATTTACCCTCTCTCACTCCCAAATAGTATTTGAGAGCCTGGATAGAGAACATAAGATGAACCCACTACACGGGACTAATTACAGGTGGGTGGTGGTGGACATAATGTATAGGTTATCATCGCACGACAAACATTTCCCCCTTCTGGAATCTATCTGAAGTCTGAAACCTCACTTCAGGCTTTAAATTCTTAAGTAATTGATTATCAAAACAACCTAATGAAATGTCAAAAGAATGTGCTCCAATTTTGTAAAATAGTTTTAAAAGTTCAGGCTCTTCCTAGGTAAGGGACAAAAGCACAGGCTGACCAACTGCCTCACCTCAAAATAATGAGTGAAAAGTGTGTGTGTGTGTGTGTGTGTGTGTGTGTGTGTGTGTGAATTTTCAATGTGCACTACTCAAAATCTGTCCATTATTTATCACAAATGAAGTCTGTTAAAATGAATAGATGTAACTCATGGAGTATCTTACCATTAAGAACTTATTTATGAAAATATATCAGCAGACAGACTAAATTTCTACATAAAACCTTTGTAACTGACCGTAGTGCCTGACTGAACGTGATGTGTGAAGACTGATTTCCAAAATAATAGTTGTGGTCCATATCAATGATAGTGATTTTATAGTTTCAAGATTTAACAGCGACAAAGTGTCACAACTTGCTTCTAAAATAAGAGTGCTAAATTCCAAAATCCAGGGAGATGATTTCAAAAGAGCATACATAGAAGACCACTCCTATTAAAAGCTAACAATGTCGATGCAATTTCCAAAGACTCTTATTACGTATTATTTAACATTATAGTAAATAATCATAATTTTACATGAAAACTGGTAAAGATTTCATTTAAACATTAAAAATATTTTAGAATGTAGAAGATTTAAAACAAATCACAGAAAAATATTGTTAGCCTATATAAATCTCTTGATAGTCTCTAAAATCACAAGAAAGCATGAAATATACATGGTTACATTATGATATACTTTAGCTATTTTAAAAGAAGAAAAAATTAATCTCTTCAATTACACCCTTCAAACTAATCACTGATAGTTTGACTTGTTTAAATCAGTCATGCTAAAGTTAAATTCAGTAAGATAGAAATGTTCCAGTTTGTTAAAAGAACACTGAAATATTTGATGGTTAAATAAACTGCAGAGGGGGGAAAAAACTAACTCATTGAAGGCACTAAGATTTTATCAAACACACAGAATTAATCTTTATTGAATAGAACCATTCACAAATCAAAACTCACTATACTTCAGTACTTTCAAGCAGCGCTAATCAATTACAAACCTTTTCTAGTGCTTCAAAACTCATGTGCTTTCAATTTTATACACTGGTGGTCCTCAAGTACTGTATTGGGGCTGAGTTAAGACATTCTGTATCACAACTTTTTTTTTCAACAAATATTCATCTAGAGGGCTTTTTTTTTCCTTCTCAAGAGCTGCTCACATGAAAACTGTGGTAATATTTTTATACTGTACTTCTTTGTTGAAGCAAAAGGTTAGGGGTTACCTAAATACCTCAACTGTATATATGAAAAAGGGAAAAGGTAAGTATTCATATAAAAAAATCCAATGGGACTGGATTATTTATTTTTGCATTTCCTATGATTAATGATGCACCCATGCATACTCAAAAACTGATGGCAAAACAGGGTAACATCTCGAACTCCTCTCCAAAGCATACAAATACCAACTTTCCATGCTGTTCTAACCCTTGTTGCAAGATACTAAAATGTGACAACTCTAAGTCAATAGTGAGGTCACGCAAATCTCCTCGAAAGCATTCACTGCAAATGCAATTAATTACCTAACAAAAGTCTACAGAGATATTTTTACATAAGGGATTCACTGGAACAATCTACCTCTACAGTGTGTCTCTGTAAAAATAATACACATATTGTCAAACAGACAAATACCTTCAATATGAAAGAATCCTTCCTACAAACAATAAACCTGTAAACGTGACAAAGCGTAACTATTTTTTCTAGTCATCTGCCATGCAAGATTTATTAGTAAATGGGTGCTAACAAAACCAATGCTAATTTAAGCAGTATTCCCATTAGGTTACCCAAGTGCACTACCTTTTTCTCCTATACCAATGAATTCCACTGAAGATAAAACTTCATCCAAAAAGAAAAACCTGTCATTAGCCTCCAATAATAAGGATAACAATAAACTCCATATTCAGTATTTTCTAAAGAGCAAAATATTCTAAGCTGTCTAAAATATATGGAAATTCTTCATGAAACAGGAAATACTTAATGTTTTAAAACAAATCTTTAGAAAAGGAAGTTTCACATAATGAAAATATACACCGTGATACAATCTATTGCCATTTCAAAGTTTATGGAATTCGGTGGATATGTATTTTGATTAATGTATTACAATTCAAAAAAATAATGGGGAAATTCTATACCTTATTCAAAGGGAGTTTACTTACAATTTTAACCACAGTTGACCACAAGCTTTTGTCCATTTAACAACAAGCACACATACATTCCCACATAATTTTTTAAAGATCTGTACAGCAACTGAGATTAAATGCTCTTTTATTACATTGTATGCAAAATCTTCATCTTATGTTGAATTCTTAGGAATTTCTCCCCTTTGTATTATTTACTAAGGATGTAGGATTCAACTTTGGACAGTGCTGAATGTAAGCAATACCATATCAATCATTTCGGGTGTTTATTGTTGTTGAACAGGATGTTAACTCTAAAGTATATTTTTTCATAAATATGCTGTCTTATACTAATAAAAACCTAATCATTCACCATTATATGTTAAGATAATTCCCCAATAAAATGAGCTTTAGAATTGAGTCCAGATAAGCATTTAATACTTGCAGTGAAGAAAAAATTCATTATTGATACACCTCCTATAAGTACTCTTTATTCTTGTTAATACTCATAAATCCAACATCCAATATGTAGTCCAGGACTAAAAATCATACCGAGTGTGATTTTGCCTCGAATTAAGTGATTTTCAATTTTTAAATCAACTGCCCACAAAACAAGGAATTCTGCACCATACAGACATATATTAAGTGAATGCAATTTTAATGATGCTTAAGATATTTTAAAATTATTATATTGATGTCAGAAAATTTACCAAGTTACATTATTCTCAGACATAGTATTTAAGATTATGGTGGCAATTAGTTTAAAGACTGTTATCTGCACTACTTCTACTGCCATCCCTTAAGAAATTATACATAAGAGTTACAATAGAGAAGTGAGAGTCTAAAAAGGTACATCCAAGTATCCTGTGCAAGGCCAATAATTTTTACCACAAAATCAAAAAAAAATTAATTTTATTTTATACTTTTCAGTCTTTATATCAATAGTGTCTACTGAAATCATTATACTCTCAACTATAAAAATATATTTACATAAAAGACTTAGCTAAAAACTCAAACATTTAAATACACATTTTCAGGTTCACAAAAATCATATGAACCATGAGTGTGCCAGACTTTGTTTACACATTCCTTATTGTTAGATATTCCTTGTAGTCAGGTATCTTACAACTAAATCCATTTTGTGGTTCAGTTAAAAGCAAAAGCAAAAAAAAAAAAGGGAAATAAAGGAAAAATGCTAGCCAAATCACAGTAACAATCAGTAAGGTTCTAAGGCATGTAGATGCAATGTCTTTCTTTGGAAAAATTCGAATAATGATGTTGCGGTATTCCACAGAACTTTCTATGGAAATGGACATATTTTTATACAGAAGCTAAATATTTGCCACATAAATACAACTTCAATTTCTTTCAATTATGAAAATTTTAATATGTAGTATATGAATTTACCTGTGCATATGAATGCATACACACAAGTGACTAGAGAAACTTGGGATAATAACTGTAAACCAGGAAGAAAACAACTGTAAATTAGTTAACTGAGGTATCATTTGCAGTTCTATTGGAAAGATAATCAATTACTTTTTGCATGTATACTAACAGAGAAATGTTAATCTGTAAAACCAACAACAGAGATTAGGCATCTGTTAGGGTATACAAGATTAAAATAATCAAAAACTATACTTGTAAAACACAAGCACACTATTTTCCAGTTATAAACTTAAATTAAAAACTGGTATCAGTTAAACAAATTATTACAGTTCACAAGGGAAAATATGAATGTAATTAATCTGCTAACAGATACCTATTTACATACATTATCTCAAAGAACAACTCTGGCTTGAAGCTAAACAGGTATATTTTCTGTATATTTACTCATTGCCCATATAACCTAGGTAAACAAGTTAAATTAGGCATTGTGATTTTTAATTCGGTTATTTCATTTTGATAGTAATAATTATAATTAATTTTATTTTTAAATTTTTCTACTGAAGTTCCCAATTTAAACTTCAAATTTCCAGATAATCTTTAAGTGGAAAGGTATCATCATTTCTACCAAATGATTAAGAATTACTTAAATGGATCTAAACAAAGTGAATTCACTAAGAACCTGAAAAGAAAAAAGTGCTGTATTTTACAATTAATATTTATCTCATGGGTTTTACAGTATTAGTGTAATTTGATCCCAGAATTAGACACAAGAGTATGCAAAAGTTACAGGGTACGTGTTCCCTTTAATCAATAACTTTATTATAAGTTTTGTAAACACACCTTAAAGAAAACCTATTTTTTGAAGAAAAGTGAATTCTCACTTTATTTTATAAACTTCTGTCAGATTACAGAAATCTGCAGTATTATACTACCACCGAAAGAAAACTTCTTTATGCTAATAGTCTACATTATTATCAGTCACTGTGTTTTCCATAAAATGTATAAATATACAAGCATTTCACACTAAGGACCTTAGCACCCGATTCAAAAATATTAAGACACTATAAGATATCTACAAGAAAACTTCCATCAAGACAGTACCATCCTAATATCAGGCAAGATAACTGGTTACAAAAGGTAATCTAGCAAGATTTTTACTTCTCATGAAACTTGTAAAGCTTTTAGGTAATTCGTCTTTTGACAAAATGCAGAAAAAACTGCTACTGCTCTTACAGAGTTCAAAACAAAAATTAAAATATTTAAGAAGATAATCCATAAAACAGCTATACTTACAAAGACAATGTACTACAGTATGTTCGTAAAGCAACATAAAGGTGAAAGTCAATGTAATCCAAACCTTTGGATTATGGTTAATTAATTAAATTTGGATTAATTAATCCAACCTTCTCTTCATCGTAGAAACTCCTCTTTTTCATATTATTAAAACTCCAGTGTTACAAAGAATTCTTTACATTCCCTCAGTTGTTAAAACTAAACACACATAATATATTCTATTTAAAGAGGAAAACATAACATTTTAAAAACTTTTTACCACAAGTATTCACTTTATTTTAAAAATACTATTATCTAAGCTAGGTCAAGACAATCGGTATTGTCAGAACATCACTCTTGATTTAGTAATAAAGATTTAACAATATATTTCCCATATACTATGTATAAGCAGATTGCAGAATATTTTAGTGTACCAATAGGACCAAAGAAAACACATACGGAGATTTATTTTTAATCATCATTCACAAGTATCTAGAAAGAAAATTGAGACATATGCTGATTTTTAGTTTATTTTTATTTTTATAAATGTTCTTACTTTTTAATGTAATGATAGATTGGAATATATCAAGAGATATAACTATTTTTTAAGAGAGCAAAATATTTGGCTTAAATTGCTAAATTATTTCATTATTAAATGGTTAAACCATTCTATATATGTTTATATGTGTAAAAATCATTTTTACTCAGACATGTTCAAACTGTTTTCTTGGCTATGAAATGAAATCATGTGCTCCAACAAATAACATAGTATTTTTGATAAAGTATTTATGTACAAAGTAAACATATATTACATGTACAAAATTATAAGCGATTTTCTATAATGAAACTAATATATGTAACTCAAATTCTCCACTTTGCTTTAAACCTTATTCAGCCAAATACATGGTCAATTCATTGTGTTTCCATGATCAAAAAACATCTGCCCCTGAATGCTGCTTTAAAGGAAACTTTAAGAAAAATTATCTTATTATTGTAAGCTGAGAGAAAGGAATTTTTTGAAAAGTAGCTGTGAAAAGTGTGTGATCTGAAAACTTACAAATGAACTTAAAACTTACATACTCAAACATATGAAATAAACAAGAAAACAGCAAACAAATGGCATAAAATAAAACTCTACCTAGCAAAAATACCACACTAAGAAGTCAACCCTGAGCATAGGAGAAACACATACGCTTTTTTAAATAAACGTTCAAATGCAAACTTGCATTTGAACATTTTAAACAGATAACATTCCAGTGATTACAGAATTTTCTTCTAAACTGGCAAGACTAAAAAGAATCACATCTAATTCCTAATTTTGCAATTATAATGTCTGATACTTTCTTTAATCATAAGACTACCATTTATTCTAAACTGGCTGGAAAGGCTTGCCCATTGCATTTTTCCTGTACGTACCTCTTCCTTATCAATTATGGTGTATCTTCATTCGGAGAAGAGAAAAAAAAAGCTTCGAACTTTAACAAAGTTTAAAACATATCATTAAATCAATATTCACAGGCTACTGTAAAAATATTCATTTCTAGAAGGCCAGAAAATCTTGCTTTTTTTAAGCTGACGCATCTACACATAGAAAGCAACTTTTAGTAAGTTCTTTTGCTACGCCATAATGATCTGCTCCAAAAACTCAAGGGTACCTAAAACAACGGGCTACCTGTTCTAGCCATGCTTAGGAATGTGTCCAAATCATTTTTATTGATTTAACCTTTATAGGAATGCTACATATCCTCAGAGCAAAACATTTTGAATGTATTTATAATATGATACACTTCTGAGAAACCATGAAAAAGAAAGCTAAAAACAAATCTAGATACTCCTCCACCCTTGGTTGTTATGGGTTTATTTTTGTTTACTTTAAACACTATCAACAGACCTAAATATTAAATAATTTTATTTAGGAAAACTTACTTTGGCACCACTGTAAGTAGAAATTAAAAATTTATTTTGGAAAAAAAAAAGTGCATTTAAATAAATTCTAACAAAATGCCTGACTTGACAATGATGTCACATCTACAAATTTTAACAGATTCTAAATACTCCTTTTATACTCTAGTTACACATTAATCATGGAACCTACAAACATATCAAACTTAAAGAATTTAGTCCTTATTGAATAAACTAGGATGTACTGTAGTTTACATTCTGAGAGTTTACAGAGAAAGTTCTATGTTGCCTATCTCTCTAGCTTTCTGCAAGTGGTACTTTATTAATGGCTTCAGCAGCTAATGCCTGCATTAGTTATGTTTGCCAAATAATAATTCACAATATTATGCTTCCTCACATTATGGTTCATCATTCGTTAACTTGAACCTCACCTCTAAAGAAGTTATACTTTCACTGCAAACTGTTCTCTTTAAAAAGGCAAACAAGGTTTGAGCATTTCCAGATGTGGCACTCCAAAAAAAAGAAAAATCATAGGCAAATTCTCAAAGAATTCTAAAATTATTAATAAAAATATGATAAAACTGGAGTTACCACTTATTGCTTCAATGATCATCCATAAGTTCAAGAGCTGAATGTACTATTTATCAAATTAAGAAACTTATGATAGAGCACTAATGATTTCAGATAGCTGCCAGTAGATAAAATAAGCACATTTCAGTGTGAGACAAGATTCTACTGAACTGGAATTTCTGACACTCTGACAATGACTGAACACGCAAGAATAAAATCATAATATTATCTTTTTCAAATAGTCAACCTATTTTTTCTGGGTAATATAAATTTGGGTTCGGCTACATTATTTTCATTGTCATTATTTTTTATGAAACATACAAGCATGCATAAGATTATGCTAAAATTAAAATAATGTATATGCAGCCTACTTCTCTGGAGCAAGGTTGGAAGAAGAGTGAGGCAAGCAAGCAGGCGCCTATGGTTCAAAATTTAAGGAGATCCTCAGGCACAGCCCTGACAGTGAGTGCCTCCTTAAACGCTGTGCCCTGGACACTCTGCTTGCCTCACTCTAGGACCAGGTTCTCCTCTGGAGGCACATTAGCGTAAAGCATTTCATGAGACATATTCTAAGCAAGGTATCATAAACAGAAATATGATAATATAAGAATAAGAAAATTAAAAATAAGTTTCTATCTTTATCTGATTTATATTTTTCTAAAAAAACAAAAAAGGAACCACTCCAACTTAAATGTAAATATTTTTAAAATAATCATTGTATATTATAATGAGTAGTTAAGAGTTCGGAGACTGCACAAATTTTCTTTAAAGGAGACTTATATTTGTCATAAATATCTTTCAAAGTAAACTAAGTTGCCTTATTGTTTTTTAAAAAAAGAATTGAGTGTGTTCCATTATAGGGTTCACAGAGCTACACTTGAGTTGTTGTAGCCCAGTGACATCCAGATCTGACTAATCAAAAGAATCATTTGAGGAATAGGTCTTGGGGAGGGGAAGGGAGAAGAGGCGGTCTTGGGAATTTTTTTTAAGCAAAGCTCTCCAGGTAAATCAGCCAAGTTTGAGAGCCAATAGTCAACTTATAATAAGCTTATTAAGACAAGTTATACATATTAATTATATAAATTTCCAAATTGTCTTCTTCCTAAACACTTGTAAAGCTTGTTCACAAAATAGAAACCATTAAAATTTCAGTTTGTTACTTTACTTCCCCTTCTTCAAGTAGAGGTTAGTCAATGGTGATGTGTCCAACAAGTAATATTAATAAGGAAAATAAAATCAGAAGCATACACAATTCAATGAGATGAATAGAGCTGCCCAAATTAATATTTTTATTTTTATTTTAGGTTTAAATAGCTATTCTAAGTATATCATCTCAATCTATTCTACAAACCTAGTATTTTAAACTTTAAATTCATTTAACTAAGTTCACAGTAACATATCTTAAGAAAATATATGTGCCTAAAATACCTTGAAACTGTACTTTGTTTTTATGTTAGCTTTTCTTTCTTGACTGTTTATTGTGCCAGGCACTACACTAAACCCTTTACAAACATTATTTCCTTTAATTCTCACAACTCTCTTATATGAGATGGGCATTATAATTATTTACAGATGAGGAAACTGAAAATGAGGTAATAAAATCTGCCCAAGGTCACACAGTTAAAGAGCTGGGATTCAAACCCAAGCCTTCTCACTCTTAATTACTACCTTATAGTGTTAAACCTAACCTTCATGAAGTTACTTCCTAATCCCCAATTTCGTCTGTAAAGGTATTAGTTCTCAGAAACATAATTAAAGTTAAACTGACAACATACAAAAAAAGAGAGAATCTTTGTATCTCCAAAGACTTCCAAAGTATAACTTTTAGTAATACTGATCAGTGAGAATAAAAAAGATTAAGAAAAAGTGAAACAAGAAGACACCAAAGGATAAGATTTGGGTCAGGTTTAATCAGAAAATGCAAATTCCAAGGAAATAAGTAATTCTTGACCAATCATTGTAATCAATAATCTTATTTAATGTCCACACCACACAGCATATACTTAACATGAGATAAAAATACCATTTTAGGAGTTAAAAAGTAAGCTCTTAAATTGAACATAAGGAATTTATAATCCTCCTTATTTATAAAATTAAAACGATAATCATTTCAATCACAGGCTTTGGTGTCAGTCAGATCTGGAGTCAAATCCTAGTTCCTGTAATTATCCACAATATTCCCTTTACCACGGTCTCACTGTCCTACCTAAAATGTAAGGCCTATATGCACACACTTATGCTAAGTGACAGAGACAACTTTAATTTCTAAATATTAATTTCTAACTATACTTTTCCTAAATTCTTATTCACTTAAATCTTTGATGTTCCCAAAGATCCATGGATAAGGGTACATGTTTCTTTACCTACCGAAGAGATTATATTCATGATTTTAGGAAGTATATATCTTTTGACATGCACTGTTCATCCCAATTTCATCCACAACCATTTCTCTATTATTATTCAAAACAAAAAATCTTAGAAAAACCACAAAAGAGCTCTAGCTGCTGCTTTTTTTTTTCTGGCAGAGGGTAGGAATAAAGCTGTGAGATTAAATTTCTCAGTCTACATGGATCCACTGAAAGAAGATGCACTGACTGGAAGCCACAGGTGATGATAAGTAGATGAGACATTTTTGCAAAGAATAAAGAACTGAGGAGAAGAGAAAACTGTTTGAGCATCTACAGACATCAACAGACTTCTCCAGTCATTCTGCACCCATATTTAATTTGATACGTAAAGTTTTAATGATCAAACCAACAACTTGAGAAAGCCTAAATAAGGTAGAGTTATTTATTAAAATTAAATAAACACACATGCAAGTATAAAACCATAGATACTACATTTTAGAAAAGGAAATATGCAAACCGGTGCCCTATCTGGCAATGGAGGCAAGAAGTTAAAACAAATTTTTGGTTAGAAATAAAAGCTAATAGGGTCAGATACTTCACTGGCTTTAAACTCCACATGCATTCACATTGATTTCATCAAAGTCACTAAAAAGATGTGAGAAAAGAAAGACTAAAGGTTTTGTGTGCAGCCAAAATAGTCAACCAATGAAGCAGAGAATGAATTTAAGAATTATATGGTGATTTAGTCATCATTAACTAGTAGAAAAAAATCTAGCCTGGATGTGAAAAACACAAGCAAGTTACAAAGATAATACAAAGAAATAGCAGAATTTGGCAGCAATTACTGGGAGAGACGAAGAATAAGGAAAATTTGATTGCAGCCTAGGAGAGAATGGTGAGGTTGCCAATGATTAAGAGAAAAACAGGAAAGGGTAAAGTAGAGTTTTGTTATGTCATTATTAAAGTTGTGCTTAGTGGGAAAAAATAGGTGTACACAACACAATTTTAATTTTTAAAAAATTATACAGGGGCATGATGTGTATCAGAAAAACTCAGAACAGTGGTAATCATTATGTTTAGATAATTCAGAAGAATTATGAAAAACTTTTTTTATACTTGCCAATATTTTTCCACTAAAGAATGAATAAATTTTATAATTTTTAAAATTTAGTTGATAGTATGCTGTAATGTTTAAAAAGCTTATTTTTCCTGAACCCATACAACAAATTTGGTACTAGAAACAATGTTGGGTTGTTTCCCACCCCCCCCATGCATGAAATAGAGTAAATTCCCACAATTAGAAACTATTTTTAAGCATGAAAATCAGTTTCACAAAAACCACAGAATCTCATGGAAATATGACAGACCTAGGAAGGGTTTTGGTGTCTTTTAAGTTTAAATCCCAGTCATACCAATTACAAACCATGAGCAAGCTACTTAAGCTCCCTGTGTCTCAATTTCTTCATCCATAAAAATATTACCACCTACCTTGAATGTTTTCTGTGAAAAGTAAGATAACGCGTGTAAAGCACCCATACCCAGTCAGAAAAAAATCACTGCAGTTATTATTACACATAATCAACTTACCAATTCTTAAATCTGACTACTTAAAAGACTAAATCTGACTACTCAAGAGTGTGGTCCACAGACCAGCAGCAACAGCATCACCTGAAAGTTTATATAAAAATGCACAACCTCAGGCTCCACCCCAAACCTTCTGAATCAGAATCTGTATTTTCACAAGATCCCCGGGAAAAACAATATTTGAGAAGCCCTGTTCCAAATAACACTCAGTTAAGGAGTTACCAGCTCCCTGAACTTGTCCACTCCATCTCTGTCCCAGAGTTCTTTCTGATGCTGAGTGAAGAGTACCTCGTAGTTTACTCTTAATTCCTAATTCTGAGAGACTAGCAAGAAACCGATGGAAAGTCTAATCTACTTCCAGTGCCAAAACATACTTTTCAAACCTAAAGAGAACTCTCACGTTCACCCCTCAATTAATCCACCGAGAAGGTCCTGTGGTACATAACTCTCTCTTGTGAAACAATGTCTTTAAGAATTCAATAAATTCAAATTTTTTAATAATTTGATAATTACACTTTAAAAATTATTAAGCTGCACAACTGTATTAACTAGGTACCAGGCTATATTTACCCATGTTGTCCATGAAGTCTCACCACAAACTTCTCAATTCCCTACTGAAAGTTAAAAACACTCTATCTGGCCCATGTTCCTGAGACAGCTGCCCAGTAGCCCTGGCAGCACAGAGTTTGTGAGGCATGGCTACTGCTGAGCACAAACTTCTGGCTTCCAGGACTCACCTTCTAGGTGGCTCACAAATCATGTCTTTAAGAACCTATTCTAGAATCTCAGAGGCCTCAAGCTGAGAGGTATTCAGACATTCATTCTGAAAACTAATTCCTCTCTTTGATATTTTATACTATTTACTGTTAAATATTCTACAATTGCAGGCGCCCAGTCTTGTCTTTTTTCCATTCCATGAAAACTAACTGAATGAAACAGGAAACACAGAAGACAACTGTATATATGAAAAATTGTCAGACAAAATAGCAATTCAAATTTCCTAACTTAGAGTCATAAAAAGTGGCATGAAGTAGTATCACAAAGAAAAAGAACATCTACTAGATTCAGCAGTACACTAATATGATTTAGACTATTACAGATCTCCTAGAAGTTGATCTCCTCTGAAGGATTTCTTAGACTGCTTTGAACAGAACTTTCAACTTTCTTTTATTTCTTGTACAGTTGAGAACTCCCTCACTTACTCAGCCTAAATTTCCCCTCACCTTTATACTTATTCTTGCTCTCTACCATTATAAAGGACATACCCTTAGTTGCCCATTCAGGTACCGCCTTCTTCTTTCCGTTCTCCTACCTGAACTTTCTTTTCATTCATGTCCACATGAGCACTGCCTTAGATCCCAAACTTCCAGGGAAGGGTCCATATGTGTAGGTTTCCCTTTGAAAATTACCTAGAATAGTAAAATTTAGGATGGGCACACCTATAATGATTAAAAGCCCACAGAAAGACAGGCTTACCACAAATTTAAAATTCATTAAAAATTAAGAACAGATAAACGCATGTCAACTTTTTGGGTAAGGAAGTTGTGTATGAATCAGCATTTTACTCTTGGCTAGGAACACTTAGAGAAAAAGAAACCTGAATATGAAAGGTGAATTGGCCTTAAAGACAACAAGAGGAATATACTTAGTGGATGGAGAAAGGAAGCTCATTTAAGAAATAAAGAATGTGAGGAGTTAGACAAGGGAGACAATAAAACAAGTGGAAGTTGAGAATTTTTAAATCTGATGTTTAAGGGACTATTTATAAGCAGGGTGGTTTGGTAGTTGCTATACACTATTCTCTAAAGCTGGCTTCACTCTTATGAGTCTAGAAATGTCTCCATTGAACCTAATTGAATCAAAATCAAACAAACTGATTTATGCTAAAAAAAGGGCTGTATATTAAAATGTTCCTCATGACCAGTGTCTACTTGCTCAGCACATGAATATCTAATAGGTAGCCCTACAAAGGAAACAAACTTAAAAATACAAAGTATGATGGCCAGCCAGGATATCAGAAAGTCAAAGTGAAAGATTAATTATAGTCACAGGACATAGTCTTAATAAATTATTCCTTTTGATTTCTTTATATGGTTTAGTTTTCTTGTTTTTTTCCAAGCTTCCCACTTCATCCCAACTTTTTTAGTATGATAGGATTTTTAAAGGACTAAGCTGCAAGTCAGAGAATTAAGATCTAGTTACAGGGCTTCCCTGGTGGCGCAGTGGTTGAGAATCCACCTGCCAATGCAGGAGACACGGGTTCGTGCCCTGGTCCGGGAAGATCCCACATGCCGCGGAGCGACTGAGCCCGTGAGCCATGGCCGCTGAGCCTGTGCGTCCGGAGCCTGTGCTCTGCAACGGGAGAGGCCACAACAGTGAGAGGCCCGCATACCAAAAAAAAAAAAAAAAAAAAAAAAAAAAAAAAAAAAAAAAAGATCTAGTTACAGAGTTATGATGATATAAGACAAAACAGTTTTTCTGAGCTTCAGTTTCATCGCTTACCAGTACTGAACTATATAAAACTCTCTATGGCTTTTCCAAATTCTCTGTCTCTGCCATACTTATTACATTCAGGATAGAAGATAATTTCTAATAGTACTTCCTGGCTAGCAGAAGGCCATACACAGCAGATATCATGATAGAAGGCATTTTTTCCCACTGAGACCCTGCATAACCACAATCCTTCTCAATTCTGGTCTTCAGGGAGCCACTAATAAACAATCGGAATTTGCAGAAGTTTTTTACCATTACATGCCTGAGGGTTTATCCTTCCATTTAAAATTCAGTTTCTTCTTCCTGACTTTCATCTAACCATGCTCATTTCTACTGAATCCTGACATCAATCTTTTATTTTGAGTTTTTGCTTCTGCAGCCCTAGATGCATGTTTTAAAGAGGCATTAGCAGGGCAGTGATTAGAAGCAGAAAGGTAATGAAAAAGATAGATAAGATGGAAGAATTTCATTCTAGAGCCCTTTTACTTTCCTGCATGGCTTTTAGAAAAATAATCACCTCCTCATGCCTTAGTTTCCCCATCTGTGAAATGTGACGAAAAATCCACCTACCTGCCCTGCCTTACATGGATGTTTTGAGATTTAAATGAAACAAAATACGTCAAAGCTCAAAAAAACATCTCACGTATATCATGTGAAGTCATTACAATTTAGTACTGTTAAAAAAAAAAAAAGTTCAAACTTGAATATGCCAAAAAAAAAAAAATGCTTCTGCCTTTAAATGGCAATAGGGGATATGGGCTGGCCAGTTTTTTACGAAAGAATAAAACTTTAAAATTTTCAGCAAACCAAGTAGTTTTGAAGACTAAACTTTGTGATACAATATTCATTACAAATTATCTCAGAGTTACTCTGTCTATACATTCCTCTAGCTCAGTGGGTCTCCTCTTTTTTGTAATGTAACCCATCAATAAAATATACATATAATGACCACCACTGTACATTTGTTTATAAATTATATATATATGTTACCTTTCTAACACATTATTTACCTTATAAATTATTCATGAAAACAGAAAATTTAAGGCATGAAAAAATATATAAATAGAAGTATTAGTATTTTTTCCCTGAACTCTACTTTGACACCACTGCTATAAGCCAGTGGTTTCAAACTTTTTTTTTTTTTTTTGTGGTAGCGGGCCTCTCACTGTTGTGGCCTCTCCCCTTGCAGAGCACAGGCTCCGGACGCGCAGGCTCAGCGGCCACGGCTCATGGGCCCAGCCGCTCCGCGGCACATGGAATCCTCCCTGACCGGGGCACGAACCCGTGTCCCCTGCATCGGCAGGCGGATTCTCAACCACTGCGCCACCAGGGAAGCCCCCAAACTTTTTTAAGCTATGGAACTCTCTGTTCCAACACCAAATTTTAAAATGCAAACCAAATCTATAAAACAAATAAAGGCAGAGCTGCTCTGATTAAAGTGGGAATAAGGGAACCAGAACCTGGAGGTCCGTGATGAAACACCTACGGTTCCAGAAAGCACAATTTGAAACAACTAATCTTGAGATCAGACTTTCCATTAACCTCCTTAAAAATAAATAAATGTGGATGGATCTAGAGACTGTCATACAGAATGAAGTAAGTCAGAAAGAGAAAAACAAATATCATATATTAATGCATATATGTGGAACCTAGAAAAATGGTACAGATGAACCAGTTTGCAAGGCAGAAATTGAGACACAGATGTAGAGAACAAACGTATGGACACAAAGGGGGGAAAGTAGTGGGTTGAGGGGGCTGGGGAGGTGATGAACTGGGAGATTGGGATTGACATGTATACACTGATGCGTGTAAAATGGATAACTAATAAGAACCTGCTGTATAAAAAAATAAATTAAATTAAGTTCAAAAATTCAAAAAAAAAAAAAAGTACACTAAATAAATAAATAAATAAATGTGCTTTTACTCAATAGTGCTGTTTCCTTAGCTGGAAGTCAAAGATGTTATAAGAATCAGCTGAATACTCAGGACTATATTTACTGCTGATACATAGTTAAGGATACTGTTGACTATATAATAAAGTGTCCCTCTGCAGGCTTCCAGGGAAGAAAATTTTCTCAGGCCTCAGTACCAATAAATGTTAAACTCCTAATAACTATGTGTTATATCATGGACTGTGAATCTAGTTTCTTTTGAGACAGTATAGTATACAATGCTATCTTTCATATTTTCTAGGAAGCTTAACAGTAAAACTTTTGTCCCAACTCAGCAATCAGAGAGGGACTTTATTATATGCATCTCAGTGCATTTTTACCACCTGTATTAATTTTGCATCTCCACTCCTTTTAGGTTTAATCTTGATTCTCATTTTTTCTATCCTATTCTATTATAAACAATTATGACAAACTCCTCATATCTTTTCGGATTAAGATACAAATGATAAAACTCAACACTCAAACCTGCCACTTAGCACCATCAGCTTCCCATTCCTCCAGGAGGGAAACCTCAGAATTATCTTTGGTAACTAATGCACTAATTCCATCAGCCCCCAATACCTAACAATCTAGCCCCTGCTTTATCACTTATAATCATTTCTTATTCTTCATTCCCACTGCCATTACCACTCACCTCAACTATTACAGTACAACAGGTCTTGCCACAGCCAATCCATTGTACATGCTGCTTACAATCAATCTTTCTTAATCAGTATCACCACATATCACACCTTTACCTTTTCAAACACCTACTAAAGCTTTCCCACTACCTACAGAAAAGACTACACTCCTTAGTCTGGCATCCAAAGCTTGCCACATTCTGATACCAATCAACAGTTTTGTCTGTTTTTCCTACAGTAAAGTTTCTCTCCGGACACATTAAACTTTCTGTCGCATATGCCTCATCTCTGCCTCTGGGTCTTGAATCATGCTGTTCCCCTTACTTGCAGTGTTCCCTACCTTTCCTCACTGCCACACTACCTCCAGACTTCTACAATGCCAAATATTAGCCATCCTTGAAGACAGAGCTCAAATGGCATTATTTTAACAAGCTTTCAAACTCCAAATTGAAAATCCCCTTAACCTACCTCTGTACTCCGAAACCAGTATATCTCATTTTTCACATATTCATCTCCTATCATTCTATTTCTGTTTCTATCTGTGTATAAGACTATTTATCTCTCTACTTACACATATATGTAAACATATACAATTCTCCTAGACCAGTGACTCTGAAGCCTTTTATTTTTTAGCTGTAAAAATCCATTTTTCACAAAAGATGCTATGAGAAAGCCCAATAAGGAAAATGGACTTTTAAAGGAGCTTTTCTGGTTGCAAGGGAGAAGGGCTGAGAAGATAGCTAGAACTTCACGCTCTCTGCAGACATCTTCACAAAGCACACCAAACCACACCTTCTATGAAGACAAGCAGTACACTCACTTTATTCACCTATCTCCCAGGTAGGAAGGCAACACTGTGTAAAATCAGATAGTCCTGGAGTCAAATCATAGCTCTGCTGCTTATAAACTATGTTCTCTATGCAAACCCTTAATCTCTCCGAACCTAAATCCCCATCTGTAAAATGGAAATGGTAAAATCTATCTCATGTGATGACCACATGAGATAAGACACATAAAAGTCATACCTAAGACATGCATCAGTACAAAAGAATTTCCATTCCCTTCTTCCTCCCCGTACTTTCTTTCCACATCATGTAGTCAAATGCCTAGCATATAACAGGAATTAAATAATCATTTCTTGAATGAATCAATAAGTGGATGAACAGCTGAATGAACAGTTGTCTAAACAAAACATAAAAAGACTTAGAAAAGGGATTTGATAACAAGTACAGAAAAGACATGGTAGAGAAATACTATATTAGAAAAAAGGAAAATACCTTACATATAACTTTAATGGTTAGAAAAGAAAAAAAGTGGTACTTTATATATTTTAAAAATGGAGATTTTTCAGTAAAAAATTACTACCAAAGAACGAAGCTAACATGAAAGAATTATTTACACACATCATTTTAAGGCTTATGTGTGAATAATATGATTATCTGGCTAATATCTAAACTCAATTTACATCCAACAGCTTAAAAATAAGAGTTATACTAAATTAAACTATAGTGAACGATCAGCATGCTTTTGTTTTGTTTTTTTTGCGGTCTGCGTCCTCTCAGTGTTGTGGCCTCTCCCATTGCGGAGCACAGGCTCCAGACGCACAGGCCCAGCAGCCATGGCTCACGGGCCTATCTGCTCGGCGGCATGTGGGATCTTCCCAGACCGGGGCATGAACCCATGTCCCCTGCATCGGCAGGCGGACTCTCAACCACTGCACCACCAGGGAAGCCCTAGCATGCTTTTTTTAATGAATTTTATTTCACTGATTTATATATGACTGTTATGGAATGGTGTTCTGATTTTCTTTTTAAAATGTGTTTCCTTGTTTCTCAAGTTACAAAGGTAAAGTTCTGCAACTGTATTTAAAATCTTTTGGAGGTAACTGTACACAAAATACCTCAACACAAATCACTATGACATATAATGAACCCAAAAGGAATAGGCATATATCACTAAAGGCAAGATGTTAAGTTTGATAAAACAAAATCTGACCTTTAATATTTTTGAAAATTGGTTAATAAACATAAAATGTGGCAAGGCTTACAATCCACAGATTTTTAAACTCTTCTGGCATCCCTGGGGGTCTGTCTACAAAAGCAAAGTAGTATATACATGATAGAAACAAACAAACAAAAAGTCAAATAAACATAATCCCATTGTACTGTGGTTTAAATACAGGGCTGAAATCTAAATGATTTTTCTGTATTCACAAAACAAACACACAAAACTTCATGCAATGGATAAAAATCAATAAAAGAAAAGTAACAGCATAAAAAAATTAGTGACACTATTAGCACAATACTCTTGAATGGTAAACTACAAGTCAAGATTATATCTTATTCTTAAAGTTATTTATACTCCATTAAAAAATGAGAAAAACAGCCCAGAAAATAGATTACAAATATCTCTTTTAAAAACTTCACTCCATCAGAGCAACAAGGTTAAAGAATGATTTACCAAATTTGACTCCCAAAGATGACTATAACAGAATGCTTTTAATCTGACTTCATGAAATATGTGAAACCCCTTCCCCTTCTCACTAACTACATGAAGGCTAAAGTCAATACATTATGAGATCAAACTATTATACAAAATTACTAGCATTCCAAAAATAGATGTATATCTCGTGTGAACACTGCAGGTCTATTTATCAGTAAATAATTTTGTATACAAGGTATGCTTACAATTTTTAAAAAATAACGAATGCCGAAATACTGAAATAATCAAACATAACAAAATGTCAAAGTGATTATCTCTGAATGATGAAATTATTTCCTTATTTTTTCTTCTAGAGATTTCAAAATCTCTCAAGTGTTACCTTTACAATGAGAAATAGTTAACGTTACAGAAATATAAATACGTATGTATGTATAGACGTGTATATCTGAGTATGTATGTTTGTAAACGGCCTACTCTAGTCTAATTTATAGAAAGAGCAGGGCCCGGGTGTAAAAATAAGAAAAAGTAAAATATGAAGTTAACTCATATAATTTGATAATTTAGAAAATATTCTCAAATCTCCCTAATGTAACATGGCAGTTAAAAGTTTGGATGTAGAGTCAGGAAGACCTAATGAAATCCCAGCTTCACCACTTAATAGCTGGGTAACTTTGGAAAAGTTATTTAACTTCTTTAATTTCAGTTTCTTCATCTAAAATTTGGGAATAATATTATCCAACTAACAGGGCTAGTAAATGAAATCACGGAAAGATGTTAGTGCATAATGCCTATTTAGTGATGGTAGTAGTAGTTCCTCTTCCTGTAACTCTTTGTGGAGCCAAAGTTCTTCCTTATCCTTCAGGCTGCAGCTTAAATGAACTTCCTTAGAGAGGCTTTCTCTAAATTAAGTTCCTATATTCCACTATTTCATAGTGGCCTGTACATTTCCTTTAATAATCATCAGAATTTATAATTATTTATTTATACAAATGCATCCACAGTGCATAGCATACAATATATACTTAGTATTAATTTATGAATAAAGATGTTTAAATTTGTAATCTTCCCACTGATATCATTAAAATTTTGTCTCTATATAATCAGTGGGATCTTGATTATAAATGTTATTGACTGTGATATGAATGGGCTATCTAAATTTGAATCTAGTACTTCTGGGGGCAACTGAATGAGGGAAAGAAAAGAACATCCCGGGCTTCCCTGGTTGGTGCAGTGGTTGAGAGTCCGCCTGCCGATGCAGGGGACACGGGTTCGTGCCCCGGTCCGGGAAGATCCCACATGCCGCGGAGCGCCTGGGCCCGTGAGCCATGGCCGCTGAGCCTGCGCGTCCAGAGCCTGTGCTCCGCAACAGGAAAGGCCACAGCAGTGAGACGCCCACGTACCGCAAAAAAAAAAAGAACATCCCATCACTGGTACTTCAGTCTACCTCTGCATAATTAGTCACAATGACAGAATCACAGTAACTACATTTTGTCCTTTGATTTTCCATTAATGAGTCTACTAAAAATAAAGGTTAAAAAAAATTTCAAGTTTCTTTGTTGGCTTTTAGCTTACCCACTGAGATTTCTTTTAATCACCACCTGCTAGAACTGTGATTAAATCAGCTATTTACTGATAAGTCAGGGAGTGCTACTAGATAACATTAGTGTGCTGGCTCTCAAAGTGTGGTCCCTGGACCATCAATACCAGAATCAACTGAGAATTTACTAGAAATGCAAATTATTGGGCTCACCCTAGATTTACTGAATCAAAAGCCCTGGAGGTGAAGTCCAGCAGTCTTACGGTTTAGCAAGGCTCCGGGGTGATTCTAATGCACACTGAAGTTTGAGAACCATCACATTAGCGGATTTAGTCTTTATAAGCAATAGTCTGTTTCATCGGTTTTCATCAATTTGTCAGGCTTTATAGTTCATCATTAAACTTCTAATATTGGAGTACAATCTCTAAAATACTCTAAAATCAGAAATAGGACATGGGTCAGAAACATAAGACAGACAACCGAAGAATGACTGTTTAATACACTGTTCTATCCAGATATGCTGTGTAGTCAATTCATGATGCCACTGTTTTCTTTTATTATAAATTAACTCCCTCTACATCTCCTCCTGAAAAGGTCCTTCTTCAGAACCACTAACTTCGAGTAAAGCTAGAAGGTGACAAAAAATACAAACACTGTTTTCAAAGGTTTTATAAGTCACAGGAAAGAGAAAATGATCTAAGCCAAAAATGTAATTAAAACTATTACCACTACATGTAAAGATATACACAATTAAGTCAAAGATTCAAGTGGGTTCTAGATTAATCTTTAGAGATATAAAAGGGTTCTAGATTAATCTCTATTTCAGAGATATAATTCATTAATAAATGATAGTAAACTTGCACAACAAGATTGCAAATGTGGCTTAATGATAGGAAACTTATTAACATAATATAACACAACAGTAGGTCAAGTGTGAAAAAAGCAATCGTCTCAAAGATATCCTTTTTGGCATGTGATAAAACTCAACTCCCCTTCATTTTCTTTTTTAAATCCAGAAATATAAAACTACTTCCTCAAAGTGATTTAAACCATTTTAAACCAAAAGTCAACATCATGCTTACTAGTGAATATGAAAAACATTTCCATTAAAATCAGGAATAAAAAGATCCATTATCCCCACTCCTAGTTATTAATGTTCTGGAAGTTCTGACTTAAAAGAGAAGCATTATTTGTGGATAATACAATTCTCTACCTAGAAAGCTCAGAAGAATTCACTAAAAAATTAATCTGATTAAATTTTTAAAATTTAATTTTTTATAGTAGTATTACCACTATATGTAAACATATACAGAATTAAGTCACAGCTTCAAATGCATAAGACTGTAAACTGCAAAAATACAGCTTTAATACAAAAACAACAGAACTTCTGAGAAAAGAGAAATAATAATGGTATTTCTAACAGAACTAGAATGTAAACTTCATGAGATCTGGGGGGGGGGGGGGTGTTGTTTTATTCACTGGTATATCGCCTAGCAAACAGTAGGCACTCAACAGGCACTTGTTGAATGAATAAATGAAAAGCACTAGCATTTAATAATCCTTTATATCAAAATATGGTCTGCCTACAAGTGACAGTCTCAGACTGCCTATTACAAGTCCACAATGAGTTAAAGAGTTTGCACCAGAATGTGCATCGCTGTGCACATCATTTAATTCCTCTTGTAACACAGGAAAACTATCTCAACGAAGGAAACAGAGGACTTTTACAATCCGGCTCAGGCTACTTATCTCATAAAAGACAATGAGAAACAGTTCACATACTGGCTACACTGGGTGGCACCTCTTTAGACTAAATGTTGGGAGTTGAAATGAGAGGGGAAAAAAAACAACAACAACAACAAAAAACTAACTTCAAACCAAAGAATAATTTGTAAAAATAATGTCTGGCTGCTGAAATGTGCTCATAATTAGGTCACTGTGTCTTTTAAAGGAAGCTTATGAAACATGAAAGCAACAAAAAAATTTAAGGATAAATTCTTTTTGTCAACCGAATGGCAGGTTCTAATCAGGAAATTCAGACATCCCAGTAGTGTCTAAATGAATGAAGTCTTTATACTTTCAGAGCAGTTTATAATAGATAATCACAGGAATTCAGGCACGTAGAGAAGTTATGCTTTAAGTTAACATAAACACTTCAAGTATATACTTCATTCCTTACTTTAAAGTGGGTCCAATACCGTAGTGTCATCACAAATATAAAAGTAAAACAAAGAACTGAGCCAGTGCTGGCAGTTTAAAAAATGAGGAACAAGTGAGGAATAGTCAAATTAACACTAATTTATAGCAGACAGGCTCTGCGAAAGTAAACTGGGCTGATATTCAGAAGACCAGGTATAGAGCCCTGAACCCAAAACTAACCCAAAACACATCCTAGGGCAAATCACCTCATCTCACTGTTCTTCAGTTTCCTCAGGAGTTAATAAAAAGACTCTCAGATTTTCTATTCAGTCAAAGTAATTGATACTACCCGGATTCCACTGTTTCTGAATAAAGGCAGATAGGTGGTCCTACAAAAATATGCTGAGGTTCAATTCTATCTATAACCCTGTAAAGTCAAACTAATTAAAAGGTATAGACATTTATATAGAGATCTACAATGAACACCTTTCTATTTTCTATATAAATGATTTATACAATCTAATTCAATCCACATAAGAAATCTGAGAGATGTATATGTTTATCTGAATTTTACAAATAGAATTCCCAGCAATATAAAAAAGAGAACTAATGGCACTCACTCAGATTTGTATGACTCCACAAGACCATCCTTCCTTCTACAAACCACATGACATATAGCTACAATTTTCTAAGGAAGCAGTAGAGGTTTCAAGTAAATCAAATACACTCAAAATATAGAATGTTAAGTACTTCCCTGGTGGCGCAGTGGTTAAGAATCAGCCTGCCAACGCGGGGGACACGGGTTGGAGCCCTGGTCCGGTAAGATCCTACATGCCACGGAGCAACTAAGCCCGTGTGCCACAACTACTGAGCCCGTATGCCACAACTACTGCAGCCCACGCTCCTAGAGCCCGTGCTCCAAAACAAGAGAAGCCACTGCGATGAGAAGCCCGCGCACTGCAATGAAGAGTAGCCCCCGCTCGCTGCAAGCAGAGAAAGCCCGCGTGCAGCAACGAAGACCCAATGCAGCCAAAAATAAATAAATAAATAAATTTTAAAAAGAAAGATAGCAAAATAGATAGGTGATGAGTGACATAAAAATGTTCTAACCTCTTCTCAGCTTTAGCAACTCCCATGGAGATTATCCTCCTAAATTATACTATCCCATTCTGAACACAACTTCCTATTCTTTCTATTAAATTCAACACCTACTAGGTACCTAACAGGTACCATGTACTGTAAAACAGGAAAATTAAAACAAGCTCTGTACTCATGAAGCTTACAGTGGGAAATAGAAATAGACAAGTAAATAGATCCCTGGAATGCAGTAAAATAAGGACTTCTATAAGAGTATACTACAAGGTGCCACGGCACACAGAAAGGAATTAACAAGATTGGACAGGCCAAGGACGTCTTCTTGGAAGATGAAACATCCAAGCTGATGTTTTCCATTTTGCTGTATTTTCTATACCTCTGTCTGGTTCTCTTAATTAATTTTCTATTTTACTTAATTTCATATTTCACTGAACTCTCTAAACCCTTCTCCTTCTCCCATTTTTCTACAAATTGGTCAACTCCTTCATACCTTTCTATTCCATCCCTCCCCACCAGCCTAGGCTCAGTGATCAGAGACTCAAACACCTCGAATTTCAATATTCTTCTGTTATATCTGCGCTTCAAATCCCTAAATCAACCCAATCATCTTGCTTTTCCAGTCCTATGCTCAGCAGTTGAGCACTGCTATAGGAAATTATACAACCTTGCTATTAGAGCCCTTTTATAAGCTCTGCAGAGCCCTTGACAAATTAGGTAACACTAAGCATATTCCTAATTAGCTTTCTCTCCCTAACTCCACTGTTGCCATTACAAAACTTCACCACTCTCAAGCTTCCCTACCTCCTATCCTTGCCAACCCCAGCCAGTGGCCTTGCCTGCTTCTTCAAAATGGTATGAATGATAATTACACATAGCTGAAAATGTTACTTCAGACTATTTTTTATGGGTAAAAAAAAAAAATTTGTGTGTATGGAACTAACCCAGAAACCTAACATGCTTAACATGGTTTCATTGTGAAAACAGATTCAGTCCCAAGCAAAGGACTTAAAAATAAACTCTGACCTGCTACCTGACAATTTCAGCTACTAAAAATACAGCCAAAACCCAAAAGTAATAAGTAAACTCAACTCTCAAAATTGATATTAAGTTTTTGCACCAAAGATCAAGTAACTTTTCTCAGAAGAGAAAGTGTATCAGGCTTTCCTAGAGTATGACTTCTTATTTTAGATACAAATCTAATAAATTTAATTTCTAGTCTAGAGTAGGCTGGAAGCAGCATGCAAAAGGTGGGGGAGGTGAAACATTGCCAGAACATGGCACAAGAACAGCAACAAAATTAGCAGATGCAAACAAGAGAGAAAACATAAAACTCTACCCAAAAAAATTATAAATTCAAAGAGCATAGCAAAGTAGGACTATTCATCATAGAAGCAAACTACACTTTATGTCTCTATGGTACCCTAGGGCATTACTATAGTACAAGTAGATTGCAACACCTGATATTTACAATGAAATTTCAGTTAAAAAAAGATTAAACTGTACCTGGTATTCCATTTATACATAGTCATAAATGTGCTATAATAAACTTACTATAGAAATATTTTCATTAAAATGGTCAAAATGAGATCTATTTCATCACTTAGATTAACTCATGTATTTATAAAATAAATATATTAAATGTTTATTTTCTATGATATATATGGCATGGATGCCCTTGTATTTAATTCTATTAGTCAGAATACAGATTTACACCCCTATAAAAAAATTAAGCTAGTCTTTTGTTTCTAGTCATGCTCTCCATTCAAAAATAAGACAATAACTGCACGATTTAAAAACTGAGGAGATAGTTTGGCTGATTTTTACATACTGCAGGCACAGCACAATTCTACATTCAAGCAAGAAAAACAAATACTAAAGAAAACTGAGAAGTTCTTCAGCATCTCTAATCACACACTAGTTAACCAAGTCACTCATTAGTCAGTTTCTATCCAGTGCTGTTTCAAATAAACTTTCTAAAAGTAAAATTATTTTATTAATCAACTTTAAAAGTAAAATGAATCACATAGACCAATGTCTGAAATTTGAGTATACAGCAGAAAGCATAAAAAGAAAAGAAAAATGAAACTGCTTAAAATTTGCACTTAGAATTTGCTTTGGAACTTGATAAAATGATTCCTTAAAATTCATCTGGAAGAATAAAAATAGGAAAAGAGACAAGAAATATTTTAAAAAGAAAAGTTATGCAGGTGACCCTGAACTGTAATACCAAATATTAAAACATATTAAGAAGCTATAATAACTAAAGTAATGTAGTACTGGCAAAGGAATAGACAATTCAGTGGACAAAGCAGAAAACTCAAAAATAATAATTTATTATCTGATAAAGGTAGCATTTCAATTCTGAGAGAAAAGGGAGGTTTATATAATTTGTGGTGGTGAGACCACTGGCAAACCAACTTAAAGTAAAATTGTTTTAACTTAGAACCCTCCCTGGCACATTACAACGAAATAATGGATTAAATATTAAACTGTAGAAACTAAAAGCCTGAAATATAAGAAGTACATGATGATTTGTACAAAAGTTGAGGGTAGGACTTTCTGTCAAAGTGGAAGTAATAAAGAACAAGGCTGGGACTTCCCTTGTGGCGCAGTGGTTGAGAATCTGCCTGCTAATGCAGGGGACACGGGTTCAAGCCCTGGTCTGGGAGGATCCCACATGCCGCGGAGCAGCTAGGCCCGTGAGCCACAACTACTGAGCCTGCGCGTCTGAAGCCTGTGCTTCGCAACAGGAGAGGCCGCAATAGTGAGAGGCCCACGCACCGCGATGAAGAGTGGCCCCCGCTTGCCACAACTAGAGAAAGCCCTTGCACAGAAACGAAGACTCAACACAGCAAAAATAAATAAACTAATAAACTCCTACCCCCAACGTCTTCTTTAAATAAATAAATAAATTAAATTAAATAAAGTACAAGGCTGATTTAACTACATTAGAAATGAAAACAAACATATTAAAAAGAAATAAACCTTAAGGTAACCAAATGATGAAGGGTATGGGCGATTGTGGGGTGACTGCTGTATATGATCAATAAAGGCTCAGTGCCTTTAGTATATTAAAAGCCCTTAATAAACAATGGGAAAAAACAAGAACTCAGTAAAATTGTGCTAAGAATATGAACATACACCCACAAATGAAGAAATATAAATGGCCAAAATATTTTCAAACTCATTAGTCAAAGGAAAGCTGTAATGTAAAATAGATAGAGAAAAGCACAATGCTTCTACTGTTAAAATGTCAGAGAGAGATGGAAGGGGGTACTCTCATAACTATTGATAGAAATGTAAAAAAAAATCCAACTTTCTTGGAGAAAAAGTTAGGAAGTTACTATCAAAAAAGCTTTTAGACTTTTAGACTTCAGTTAAGTCACATACACACACACCCAAAATATAAGCATCTCTTGGTAAAAGATTACAGATAGCTTTTATTTTCTTCTTTTTGCTTATCTGTGTGAGGACCTTATTACCTCTTCTGACTTAAGTAACTCATTTAGAAGTTGCCTCAGTTTCCTTGAAAAATAAAGGTCTCCCTTCTTTATTTAGGCTCCAGAGTTCATCGAACAGTAACTCATCTACAAAATGCTAGAAAAAGTTGATGCTAAAACGGCACTTGATAAAATATCTATTCCTGATAAAGGCTTTAAAAAACTAGTCATTCATATTCTTGAGTGTAGAGAAATACTGTTTGATTCCACTTATACGAGTTACCTAGAATAGTTAAATTCATAGGGTCAGGAAATACACAGGTAGATGCCAGGGGCCGGGGATGGGGGGAGTGGGGAGTTAGTGTTTAAAGGGGACAAAGTTTCAGTTTAGGAAGGTGAAAAATTTGGCAGATGGATGATGGTGTGTTGCACAACAATGCGAATGTACTTAGTGCCAGTTAAATATGCTTAAAATAGTATGTTTTATATTATGTGACTTTTACCAAAATAAAAATAATTAAACAAAAAAAGAGTGACCCCCCCCCCAAAAAAAATGCTAGAAAAACTTTAAATTAAATACATCCTCCCACCCTTCCTCCTTCCCTCCCCGCCTCCCTCTCTCTCACATGTTGCTATGCAGAGATCTCCTGGTGCATTTTTTTTTTTTACACCAAATATAAAAGAATGCCTACAGAATGGTACTCCATGTGTAAAAAGGAAAAAATAAGCGCATATTCATTATGTGCTTATAATGTGGATAAAGAAAGTCAGAAAGAATACCCAAGAAAGAATAAAAGTTGTTACTTAAAGGGAAGAAATCAGGCAACAGGAATAGGAAAACTTTTTATTGTATAACTATTCTTAAATTACTACCAATTAAAAACTAAACTAAAACAATTCTTTCATGATAATAAATATTTTAAATATGTATAAATTAAAAGATTATATATAAATGTAAATTTATTTATATATAATACATGTCACATTACTCAATACTGGCAAGGCATACATACACTATTGGTGGGATTATAATTCATTAAAGCCTTTATGGAAGGTCACCAAAAACCTTAAAGGAGGGACTTCCCTGGTGGTCCAGTGGTTAAAAATCCACCTTCCCATGCAGGGGGCTTGGGTTCGATCCCTGGCCGGGGAACTAAGATCCCACATGCGGAGGGGCAACTAAGCCCTCAAGCAGCTGCGGAGGATCGCACGTGCCGCAACAAAGGTCCCACGTGCTGGGACTAAGACCCAACACAGCCAAAGTTAAATAAATAAATAAATATTTTTTAAAAAAAAGAAACGTAAAGGAATTATTCCTAATGAAATATCCAGTCACATGCTCAAAGATATAGATACAGAGGAAGAGAAAGTGGGGGCGGGGAGGAAGGCAGGAAGGAAAGAGAAGGGGAAGGAAGGGAGGAGAGAGATCTATACCTGTAAGTAAAGGAAGTTCATTACAATCCTATCTATAAAACTGAAAAATTAGAAATAACCTAATGTATCAATACTTAACAAGACTGCTTAAAGACATCATAATGGAATACAAACTATTGCAGCTACGAAGATAATGCCAAATATTTATCAATACGGAAAGGGCCTATGATATTATATAATAAGTAGAAACCCAAGTTACACAACAGCTGCTATAATATGGGATTTTGGCATTTATTTTTTATGTGCATTAGAAAGGAAGTGGAAAGATAAATAGGAAAGCATTAACAGTGCTTTAATTCAGTGAGTTTTAATGTTCTTTATTACCTTTCCGTATTTTCTTTTCAGAAAATAACATGAACTACTTCTAAAGTATAAAAAAATACTTCATTTTGAAAAAATATTGATATAATAATTCCCCTACCCATAACATTTGCATGGTTTGTGATTTTTTTTTTTTTTTTTTTAGAGGAGGCAGGTATTTTGGTTTTTTTTTTTTTTTTGGCTGCATTGGGTCTTTGTTGCTGCACGTGGGCTTTCTCTAGTTGCGGCGAGCAAGGGCTACTCTTCGTTGCAGTGCACAGGCTTCTCACTGTGGTGGCTTCTCTTGTTGCAGAGCACGGGCTCTAGGTGCGGGCTTCAGTAGTTGTGACACGCGGGCTCAGCAGTTGTGGCGCATGTGCTTAGTTGCACTGTGGCATGTGGGATCTTCCCAGACCAGGGCTCGAACCCAGGTCCCCTGCATTGGCAGGCGTATTCTTAACCACTGTGCCACCAGGGAAGCGTGGTATTTTGTTCTTAACATTATGAAATCCACCAATACAAAAGTGAACCAAATCTTCTGGCTCCAAATCTACAATCCTTTCCATTGTACCATGTTATCTTAATCACTCACTTATATGTGGTATTACTGTCCTTAATGTTAATTTATCCTTTAAAATATTTATATTTTATTACAAATTCCAGATAAGTGAGGATTAGAGACACAAAGGATGCCGATAATCCCAAATTCTAGGTTGGAAGAGACAAAGTTTAAAAATACAAACAGTATTTGACTTAGAAATGGGTTGTACTCCAAGTTCGACTGTTTGGAAGTAATTCCACACAAAAAGAATGTTATTTTTGTTGTAGAAATAAGTATTCATTGACTGCCAGCCCAGCCCCAAAAGTTTAACCCACAATTGGCAGAAACATATTACTAGTATATTGTTATCCCTATTAAACACACATTACCAACCCACGTAATCTAGGAATAGGTAGAAAGCCACAAAAGGTTAGTAACACTCAAAAACTGGTCATAACCTGGTTCCTTCAAGACAGAGAAACAGGAAGAAAGCAGTTATTCAAAGATAACAGGTTAAGGATTATTTCTCACTACTCTTCCTCAGAACCGGGGTTTGTGAACTCTATTTATTCTGTCCTGGGAAAAAAATGTTATGCCAGTTAGAAAACCTAATTACTACAGTATTTTTTAAAAGGCATATGGTGTTTTACTTGAGATTGTTTAAATGTCTATGCAGAGATGTCAAAAAAAAAAAAGAAAAATTTGCAAAAGATGACATACTCATACCAATATATATACCAATATATACTTTTGTGATGTATTTAAAATATGTTAAAAATATGCACACACATATTCATAGGTATGTTGACATATTAAAACACACCACAGAATAAGTCAATTCCCATTTCTTTGGAGGTAATATAAAATTGCACATGTCTCACATCTAGAGAGAATCAGAACTGTGCCTCTCTGTAAACTTAAAAACAGCCATGGATCTTCTGACTCAAGAGAGTCAAGATCAAAAAGAGCCATTCCTCTATATTAAGAATCTACTATTCCTTTATAAAATCACACCTTTTTAATTTTAAGAGTTTACATTCTGTACCAACAGAATTTATTTTAAGGAGGAAAGCACACAATCATAGATAATGAATTTTAATTTCCTACCCAAAATTACTAACCACTTTCTGATATATTTTCAGTATTGAAGAATCCATTTTTATCGAGTAACTTTTTCAAAGATTAATTTTGACCTATATACATTTAAAAATAAGTTTTCAAAATCTCAGCTTATTAAAAAGAAAAAGAAAAACAGTGAATTGACAAAATGCTACGTAACATACTGCTAACTTATAGCTACCAGGAAATTTTGCAAATCTAGCTACATGAAAACGAGTGCCCAAAACTTACGACCATATTACATATTCAGTTACACAACTGGCATGATTATCAAGTGCAATACAATATACCCAGAGCTACAGTCACAGGATTTTCAGAAGGACTAAGTATAAATATATTAAGTAAATTCACAAAAAACATTTTTAAGGGCTTCCCTGGTGGCGCAGTGGTTGAGAATCCGCCTGCCGATGCAGGGGTCACGGGTTCGTGCCCCGGTCCGGGAAGATCCCACATGCCGCGGAGCAACTAAGCCCGTGAGCCATGGCCGCTAGGCCTGCGCGTCCGGAGCCTGTGCTCCGCAACGGGAGAGGCCACAGCAGTGAGAGGCCCGCATACCACAAAAAAAAAAAAAAAAAAAAAAAAAAAAACATTTTTAAGAAACACACTTCAATATTACCCAGACTGCCTACAAAATGGAACACAAATGTAATATTAAACCTCCCAATCAAATCTGACCTGCCAAAGTAACCAAAAATTAACAGCCCCAATCACTAAAGAACTGTGAGACAATGACAATCCAAAATAAGAGGAAGAAGTAAAAAGTAAATGGATGACAGTGTTAATAGTAAATACAAAATAAAACCATGTAACATGTAAAATGTGTTTTCCCAACTTCAATAAAAATATAAGCGTACCAAAAAGAAGTATTCTGTGTACTTTCCATATTTCTTCTGTGTTGTCCAATATGGTAGCCATTTGCTACATGTAGCTATTTAAATTGATTAAAATAAAATGCAAAATTCAGTTGCTCAGTTACCTAGCTCATTTAATGTACTCAAAAGGTACATGTGGTGCGTGGCTATCACACTGGAGAGCACAGAAGTAGAAACTTCCATTACTATAGAAAGTTCTACCGCGCACCACGCTGTAATAGACAAATCAAGTTTTTCTCTATAATTATAAAAATTCTTCCCATAAAACTGCAAACATTTCCCCCTGCACCTGAAACATTTTTATAACTTCCTAAATCTGTATGTTGATGATTATAATTATTCTTTTAAATACAATGATAAACGCTAACAGGACAGTGTTTACTATGTTCAGGAACAATACTACGTGCCTTATCTCAATACCTCACTTAATCTTCATATAAACCCTATGAGGTAGATACAAGTCCACAATGCCTTATCTGAAACATGTATTTCACAATTCGGAAGTTTTCAGATTTAGAATGTTAATACTAGGAACTTCCCTGGTGGTGCAGTGGTTAAGAATCCGCCTGCCAGTGCAGGGGACATGGGTTCGAGCCATGGTCTGGGAAAATCCCATGTACCGCAGAGCAACTAAGCCCGTGTGCCATAACTACTGAGCCTGTGTGCCACAACTACTGTAGCCCGTGTGCCTAGAGCCTGTGCTCCACAGCAAGAGAAGCCACCCAATGAGAAGCCCACACACTGCAGCGAAGAGTAGCCCCCATTCACCACAACTAGAGAAAGCTTGTGCACAGCAACGAAGACCCAATGCAGCCATAAATAAATAAATAAATTTATTTAAAAAAAAAAAAAAAAAGAAAGAAAGTTAATACTACACAAAAACCATATGTTACATAACACCCTCAGCAGGGTCTAGGGAAGCAATCAGGAACACAGAAGAATGTATGAATATTAACACCAAAGATAAGTGAAGTCAGTAAATAACCACATATCAGTTAGGTCCTGGTTCTGCCATCAAACTAGTTCAGAACAGATATTCCCATTGACCAGTGTAATAACTTGCATTTATACAATACTAGAATTTTAGAATAACAAATCCATGAATTTTTACCTATTTTTCCCCACATAACTAAGGATTTTCAACACAGAATTATTAAAATGATTCTCCCTGAATTTCAAGAATTCATTTCTAAGACTGAACAAAATGTTCTTCCCTCTTGTAATTACATATCCTAAAATAAAAGGCCTAGGTATTTTCTTTTCATGAAACAATTGATAGAGATATTTAATATAAATTCAAAATTGTATTCTGTCATATTTATAAAATGATACATTCTTTCAATGCAAGCACTTAATTCAGTTGGATCTAGCAACTTAAACATTACCTTGTTTCATTTCTGAAAGGAAAAAAAGTATAAACAACCTTCAGTTACACAGTGCTTTTATGTTCTCAATTAACTTTTGCACATTTTCTCACTTTCAGGAAAGATTATGACCAATTTTATAATGTGGAAATCTTCATTATTATCATACTTATAAACCAGTGCATATCTTAAAACATTCCAAATAGATACAGTTCACAAAAAGTACAAGGATAAGTTTATCCACATATTTTAATGTAATTTAAATGTCAGGAATTAAGATAAATTATTATTTAATAGTGACAAAATATAAAAGTAGGATAGACATTTAAATATTCAACAATATGGCCATGTTTATATCCATAATTATGAACCATCATAAATATAAGCATCCAATAAGGAGTATATTAGTATTCAACTTCTATGAAAAATTATACTTTCTCTTGGTTACCAATATGGCCTTGCTTAAAAAGATTTGGTGGTTAGGAATAGGAAATTGAAATAAATGCTATTATAATATGAAAAGAGCAACTTAATCCAATATTTATTATAAAAATTAGACCTCATCACAAATAACAGTAATTAACTGAACAATTATTCATCTTTCCCATTATTACCTCATTACACCACACTAGTCATACATGTTGGTAAAAGTTCATTTGTAAACTAAATTTTATAAATCAAAATAAGTTTTATTGGTCGAAATGTAGTTTAGTGTAATTTGTCAAGGGCATGGACTCCGGAGTTAGGCTTCCTGGTTCAAATCAAGTTCTTACCACTTGCTGTAATGGCAATTTTTGGTGTTAGGAACCTCTGGGTCTCAGTTTCCCCATCTATAAAAGGGACTAACAGTATCCTCACAGGGCTGTGAGAGGAGTAAATGAAATGGTATGTAGAAGTACTCAGGAGAATGCCTGGTACACATTAAGAGCATTCACTATTATTACTGGCATTATTAAAGCATCTCCAAAACTATAATATATTAATGTTAGCACTTTTTACCATTAAGAATTTCTTTCCTCCAGTTTCCTGAAAACCTTAAATGCACCAGGGAAACTCAAGGTTTGAAGGAACCCTGTGGCAGTTTAATAAACATCTATTACTAATTGATTCATTTATATATTAGGTCCCTTTAAAGTCAGATTAAGGTAAGGATAGAACTGGGAATACATTCTTTCACAGCACATAACTTCATACTGTTAAATAACAGCCAAATGATACCATTTCACATATACAACTATGTCATACTCTAGTGAATAAATGGTTGTTGCTATTTATCTCAAAAATTCCCAAGAGAAGCGAATCTTACTGAGAAAATTATTAGTTCAGTTTTGGATATACCAAGTTTGAGGTGCTAACAGAATACTTAACGGACATTCAGGAAGCAGTCAAAAGTACAGACCTAAAGTTAGGAAGCTTACACTCAGAAGTTCATCACTCCCTCCTTTGTATTACCATGGAATTTTTCACATCCTATTACATGACAATTTTTAGTCTCCACAACCCTTCTCTACTGCTAGACTATATTGAAGGCATTTAGGTCTTGCTATATATAAGGGCTTAATAATGTTGATTTTTTTTTTAAAAAATGCAAAACTTGCAGAATGGTACAACTAAGAGAATGAATTTTATTGTTTATAATAAACTCTGATTTAGAAATTTTTTTTTCAATCTGTGGATTTTAAATAAGGATGACATTTTCATTTGGAAGTACTCTTATAATATATAAGTAGCATACAAACAAAAATCCTTTTTTTTTTTTTTTTTTTAAATTTGGTCACATGAGAATTACTAAACGCTACCAAGCAGTGAAACCTGACATTATCACCAGGCCTATAAACCTTCAAAAGTACAATATAATGAGGCAAAGAAATTTATAAATGAGTCAAATAAGGAAAAGAAAGTCCAATGAAGATTCCTTGAAGTGAGTTTAAATTAATTTAAATTCTTAAGAAGTCTGTCAAAATACCTGCAATGTAGATTGAAAAGATTTCACTTTCTAATTTACTGGCTACTTGAGTTCAATAACTTAAAAATGAAAAGCCTCTGGACGCTTCCAGCACATGTTATTCTGAGAGCTGTGATAAGGAGCATGTAGCAAACGTGCTCAGTTACATGCACTAGGTAAGGGAAAGCTGCTGTCATCCGCAATCCACCAGCAACCGTCTGACCACCAATCCTTTAGTTTAAAATTTGTAGAAGCATTTCCTAGAGAATGCTGCAGTCATAGTGTTTCTCACCCAAACTTAAAATGTGGTCAGTCCCATCAAGGATCTAATAGGAGAACAAACCGGCTGCCAGTTCTATATTTAATAGCAGATCGTGACAATTCCATTTCTGCCTGACAACTAGATGCCTTTCAGTGAAGCCATTCCCTGGAAATGACACTACAATACTGTTACTTATTTAGCGGGCATGGAGCCAAGAAAAACCAGCTCATTAGTGGTGAATGAGTAGGGAAGACAGTAGCCAGAGGACTAAAAAACAGCAATATACCACACAAACAGGCTTAGAAGAACTGTGAAAATGCAGGAGAAAAAAATGTAGAGATCCACAGAATATAAAATTCCTACAACACAAAATTAACACAGAGACTTAAGTTTGCACTTTCTCATTTAAAATCACATAAGCAAGGATCAAATGCATATTGATTCTAATTTTACATAATCAAAAGCCTGAAAACCTCATGCCAATAGAAAATATTGGTAAATTAAAAAAGGACTCCCCTAATCTTGGCCCTATTTTCCTGTTCTATGAAGCAATTCATAAGAAGAAAAAATAACTTCAGACTATAAATGATGAATGTATAACTATTAGGAGTGGCCTCTCTATGAGGTCTGAAATAGAAGGAAAATGTACATTTCTTCCAAACCTGTGGCCAACAATAACTTTCGCATTCTGAATCTAGCTTAAGCACATTAGTTGGGAAGATGTTTGCAAAAGTATTTCATAAGAAAGTGCTGAATTTAGCTTTTATTTTATTTTTTTCTGTTTTCTTAAGTGGCCTGCAGTCTATCCAATGTGCTAAGTAGAACCTCTCCTAAGTATAAATAACAAAAGGAAATACAGCTTTCTTCTTACAGAGAGCTGTTTCTATAGATCGGGGTCATCAAACTTTCTGTAAAGGGCCATATAGTAAATATTTTCAGCTTTACAGGCCATATGTTGTCAGTCACAAATACTCAACTCTGCCATGTAGCATGAAAGCAGCAAAAGATAACAGATAAATAATGACTGTGACTGTGGTCCAATAAAATCTTATTTTCAGAAACAAGCAGCCAGTCTATGGCCACAGTTTGCTGACCTCTGCTATAAAGCATGTTTTTTTACCTACTAATAAATACGTTGTTTTAATAAATAACACCAAATTTGAAATATGATGTCTGGGATTTGCTTTGAAATATTTCATTTAAAAAAAAGTGAAGAGTAGAGAGAAAGGTTAACGAAGACTGGCAAGGGGCTTCCCTGGTGGCACGGTGGTTAAGAATCCGCCTGCCAATGCAGGGGACACAGGTTCGAGCCCTGGTCCAGGAAGATCCCACATGCCGCGGAGCAACTAAGCCCATGCACCAAAACTACTGAGCCTGTGCTCTAGAGCCCGCGGGCCACAACTACTGAAGCCCGCTCACCACAACTACTGAAGCCTGTGCACCTAGAGCCCGTGCTCCCAACAAGAGAAGCCACCAAAATGAGAAGCCGACACACTGCTACGAAGAGTAGCCCCTGCTCGATGCAACTTGAGAAAGCCCATGCACAGCAACGAAGACCCAACGCAGCCAAAAATAAAATTTAATTTAATTAATTAATTTTTTAGACTGGCAAAACACAATTAGCGTTAGTCTGATGATGGATGCATGAAGTTCATTATACTACTACAATAATTTTATGAGTTTGAAATTTTCAAAATTAAAAGTTTTTAAAAATACAAGGTAGATCAATGAGTTGGCTCTACAGGAAAATTAATTTCCTCACTTTACTATAAACATTCTAAAACATGTCTAGTATTTTTAAACATAATCAACATAGTACAACATAAAAGTTTAACATAAAGCTACTAAACCATAGCTAAAAAAAGTAAAACATACAAAAGTGTATACAAACCCTTAACATTTTCCATAATTTAACAGACAGCCTCACCTCATACAACTCCTAAATTAACACATTTTATTAGTCTCATCTTAGCTAACAAAATGTTTTACCAATTTTTGGTTTTAGAATATAATTATTTTATAGGGTATATATCACTTAACATATCATAGGTTTATTATTTTTTCAAATAAAGTAGTAAATTTTTATTTCTCAGTTTTAAACTCTAAGCAATAAATATGAATAGAAACAATTCACATAAACAAACGCTGTTTAAGGTCTTCATCCCGAGGCCAAAGTTTGAGAACCTGTGACCTGAACGTTTTTGATGCTGTTTAAAGTATATTTACCAAGCAACCATTAGATATATGCTCAAACTCATTTTTCCTTTGAACAATAATCATCACAAAGTGGAGTTAATCCACTATGAAGGCTATCAATATACACCCATTTAAACCTTCAACAGAAACATTCTTTTAAAATTGCTGGGTATGTCATGAATAATGTGAAAAGAAGAGCTCTAATGTGTTGTCCCCCTTATGCAGAAAATTGTCTCCTGGACCAATAATAAAGAAAAACTAATATGCGCCAGCAGACATTTCTAATAAATATGCTACCTCTCATCAAATCAAGATATGCAGTCTCACTCAATGAAAGAAGCCAGAAATCAAGCTGAAAAGAGCTTGAGGAAAGAAATGTTAATGACTATGCAATTTCTCAAAAACTAAATAAATGTGTTTTTTAAATGTCCTAAGTTTTTTCTCAAGTTCTGAAACACAGTGATTTCAAATATTATCAAAACTGAAAACTAAATTAGGCTCACAGAATTATTATGACTGACACTTGAGAAAAACTGAGAACTCTGTGAAAATATTTCCAACTATCCAAGAATATAATCAATGTCAAAATTTTCTAAATCTAAAACTAAAATAGCAATAAGCAATCCATAGCACAGATTTGGGCAGATAATAATCAGCACACAAATGTCTACATGAATATTCATTATTTTATCAAGATGAACCAATACTTACTTTTTGACTACAGTATCACTGTAGCATTTTTAACCAATTTGTTCCTTCCATATACAGCTATTTAAAATGTTTTCAGACTATTTCATTTTTACTTAAGTACAAATTTCCAAGTTAAGTTTTATAAATCTCGTTATTTCTATTGTCTTTTATCAACATGAACTTAAAATAGTAATAATTGACATACAGAACCATACTTACATCATACTCTGCAATTCTGCTGCAAAGCTTATAGACTTCCCTGTACTTCTTCCACTACTTGAAGTGGCAGTAGACATTGGGCTGGCTGCAGTGTTATTCATCTAAATAAAAAAGAGAACTCAGCTTACAAAATGTATTTAGCTATAAGTAAATGCATGGAAAATGGAAGCAATTATAAGTTACTTCAAAAAGTATAGAAATTTTTTAAATTCTGATTTGTTTTACGTAAATCTGATTTGTCCATACTTGTTCTTTATTAAAAGGAAATAGTAAGGTAGAAAACTGCTTAGTCAAATATGATGTAAAAAAATTACTCACTTGGGTGATAAACTTTTCATTACATATTTTGTAATAAGTATTGGAAGAAAAATACTCATTAAAATATTTTAACAAAGTTCAGTGGTTTTCAAAATCCATTCCATGGAGCCCAAAGATTCCCCAGCAATATTTCAGTGAGCTCCCAGTGGCCCCCAAGCAGTTCCATCCAGAACACAAGAACTCTGATTTTTCTATTTCGTATACTGGGGTTGCAAGTAAGATTTCATTTAAAGAAAGAGTTGCACAGCTGTAAGATACAAAATTAGAAAACCAAAACATAATCTAATTCCCATTTGAACCATAGCCTAAAATACAAATAATACAAATAAAGCCAATCAGTAGATCAGAAGTAAGCATTGTGATATTTTATAATCTTATGGTTGAATTACTCATCAATTTAAAATGTGACTTTAAAAAAAATAAAAAATTAAATAAAATGTGACTTTTTTCCCAATAAAATTAAGCTGATGCATAATGGGAAAGCTAGATGCTAATCCTAATATAAGTCATTTTATTTATTACATGTGGCAGTCCCACAAACAAGAATAAAAATAACATTAAGGTAATAGAAGTAGATAAAAGCCTCAGGCTTTTACCTCAAGGACACAGTAAGTGCTCAATAAATGTTAGTTATTATTTCATGTTTATATAAATTTTGTAATACTACGATTTTCTTTAAAAAATCCTTTGCTGGGCTTCCCTGGTGGCGCAGTGGTTGAGAGTCCGCCTGCCGATGCAAGGGACATGGGTTCGTGTCCCGGTCCGGGAAGATCCCACATGCCACGGAGCGGCTGGGCCCGTGAGCCATGGCCGCTGAGCCTGCGCGTCCGGAACCTGTGCTCCGCAACGGGAGAGGCCACAGCAGTGAGAGGCCCGCGTACCGCAAAAAAAAAAAAAAAAAAATTTGCTGATTAAAGAAGAATTAACAGATTTAAAATATATAATAAAGTAAAGCAGTTCTGAGAACTTTAAGTACAGTAAAATAATTAGGAGTCAGAAGTCAGTCTGCCTAGGTTAGAATCCCAGTCTACTACTTTACTAGGGCTCGGGGCAAGTTCCTTAACGTCTCTGTGCCTCAGTCTCCTCATCTGTAAAACAGGAATGATAATCGCACACTCTTAGGGTTGTTGTGAGGATTAAATGAACATAAACAAAGCAGTCAGAATAGTTCTTAGCACACAGTCAGTACACAATGTTAACTATTAAAAACAGAAAAAACTCAAGAATTTTCCCTTTCTTGATCTGCTAAAAGCTTTTAAGTGACTAATTTAATTATCCTTATTTCATAATCACAAACTTTAAGAAACTTGAATATTTTCACTACAAGACCTCAATACAATTCAACAAATATTAATTAGTTTCCTTAAAAAATAAGTTCTGTTTTCACACTGACATCACTACTGCTACTAGTCAGCCTGGCTTAAAATCTCAGTCATCATCTTTGACTCCTTCTCCTGCACCCTATAATTTGTAAGAAGCCAAATAAATTCTACTTCATGTTTTTACCTCCTCTCTTTCTTGTTGAGCTCTATTTATAGCTTCTTTCTTTGCAGCTCAGTTCATTCTCCACACTGCTATCAAATTTATCTTCTTAATACATCCTCTAATTTGACCACTTCTGTGGGCAATGGAGGCTTAAAATTGATAAAGTAAACTTGAACCAGGGTCATTCACTGATGGCTGAGATGGAAAGGCTGGGTCCCATAAATGAAAGCTGAAAAAATTAACTACTACAAACCACTGCCTGAGATGGGCCACATATGAAGCTTTCGAGAAGGCAAAAGGACAGAGACCTAAGACAAGCAGCACACTAGTTGGGTGGCTAGATCTGGAATGTCCCAATATCATTCTGTGGCAGGACCAACTCTCTGCCAATATAAGCCCTGGTCTAACCTAAGGTCCCTAGGAGCCAGGCGAAAACCACTAGACAGAGACTGCAAAAGCAGAGAGAGAGAAGGAAGAAAGTTTCACTCAAACTGAACCTGAAAACCAAAGTTCTAAAACACATAAAGAAGTTAGCGCTATGAAAGACCATCGGTCTTTTTAAGAGTAAATTTGTCCTATTTGTTCACAAAGACTTTTTTGGAATAAGTACTTTTTTCTACAAGTAATAGAGGAAAAGAAGCAACAACATTTGGAACTCAGGTTAAAAAAAAAATTGCATCATCAGTCCAAGACTGGAGAATAATAACACAGGAAAGCAAGTTCAAAAAGGAACTTGGCTTTCCAGTGACCTTAGAAAATGGTTCACTTGTCCCAAGAGAAGACTGACAGAGATATGACATCCTGGAGAAGATGTTAAACTCAAAGATTATGTATTAACCCCAGTCTATGATTTAAGTTGACTCATGTCAGATTTGAAGGCATGCCATTCTTGGGATTATCCTGAGACATTGCTGGAGTTATTGCCCTCTTTCATTCTACAAATCCAGTCACCTTGCTTTAACACTCTCTGAAGAAGAGACATTTCAGAAAGTAAATGCATACTAAAACCCCAGCTTTCTTAGGTTGTGTCTCTACTGCAAATGTTTCATATCAAGAGTATTTATTGGTAAGAGTGAAAAGATCCCAATCCTTTCACAGTCAAGTTATTTACTTCTTAAATCAAACAGGTGAATAACATTTTTCTTGACATCATGAGCTGACAGTGCATTAGAATCTTTAAAATAATTATTTCCTGTGCACATATCTTGTTTGATGTTTTAGATAATTAACTTCTTTAGACATTAATTTCTTTACACATCAAAGTCCTATCATTCCAATGCTTTATTTCCTATCTCCCGGACATTAAAAAAAAAATGTCGGTTAAAAGCAGAAGCACTCAAGTCAATTTTCTCTAATAAATACAGTTAACATGGAACTGAAAACCTACTGTAATCTTCTCAATGGGTTAATGTCCTGCAGTTGTTTTAGCTTTCAATTGAAATGCAGCTGTTTGCCATATTTTACAAAATGAATTCAGATGTGCAGATGGAGACCCAGATTATTTCAACATGCCACAGTTTAAATGTGAACTCAAGGAATAAGTTCATCTCTGATTAATACTTATATTTAAACCTGATTATTAAGCCAGTAGCCAATACTATGTCACACCTGTAAAATTCTGTTCCAGAGTAGAAAAACTGACATCTTTTAATAACAATAATGGAATTTAAGGATATACCTTTTCTCAGAAAATACCAGGACAAAAAAATTTTAACTGTAGTAAAGTTATACATCACAAATGTGAATTAAACAAAAATGTAATGAACATGTTACTGCATTTCTATTTATAGCTCATATTTTTAGTGACTAAATGACCAATGAAGAAATACCATGAAACATCTTCAGCTTAAAATACCTCAGAGTTGAAAACGTTATTACCAGTTACAACACCCTCAATACAGTGTCAAAAATCTGGGTTGTGAAATCCATCAGTGTACTCATTTACTAAAAGACAGTGGAATTTTTAAATTGTTTCACTCCTGAGAAATATTAATTCAGCAGACCTATGTACTGATTCTGAGCATCTACAGAGTCTCAATTTCAATCACTCATAATCTGAGCATCCCACATAATATAAATTAATAGAAAACAATTATGATCAGAACATTTTCATTTTCACAGAACCCCAAAGGCAGGAAGCGATTATGGTTAAGCCAACACTATTAGACACTACATTTTAGTTTAAAAAAAAAAAAAAAAAAAAAAAAAAACTCAAGTTACATCATGATCTAAATTTCTCCTGCTGTGCAAAAATAATAACAAACGACCATTCAATCACTGAGAATGCAAAATATTTTAAAAAAACAAATTAAAATGTGCAAAATTTTAAAACATCTATACCTAGTTTTAGTATAACACAATGATAATTCCAATATATTTATATATGCCCCAATTCAAGTTAATCAACATAGTAGAACCTGGTAATAATGATCAACTAATCTCTCAAGTTCAGTTTCTCCATCCGTCAAGAATAGTTTCTACCTGTCTCAGAGGAGTGTTGTAAAGAAGACAGTGGCTGCAACATAATGGGCGCTCAAAAAATATACGTGAAATGAAAACATCAAAACACCTGTAAATTATGAAAATTCCCTATAGACAGACAGATTGTAAACTGAGTTTACTTATCTCAGTTGTTTACATGAGCGATTATTTTTTTAAACCTATAGACATAGAAGCCGTGACACACTGCTCAGAGACACGTGAAGTTCTATTATTATATTTTTCTTCTTTAGTCTGATATTAATGTAGGCTTCTACTCCATGTGCTTTCATATCCAGTACTCTCAAAGAAATACTGAGTTTCAAAAAAAATTTTATTCTTTGCAAAAATGGTTCTTAAAGTGCACTGCCAACGTGCCTATCAGATCATCCTAAAATACGTGACATCCAAACCCTGAAAAAATGGCAAGCTTACTTTTCCATATTGAAAACACTGTTGTTTTTACATAAAATATTATATAATTGAGTGACAATGGTTAACGTTCTAGATATATGCAAAAATTTGGAATCAATTATACTTCTAATAGTAAGAAGTAAGTGTATTTGACAAGGATATCAAAAAAGGAGCTCTCTTAAACATCAAGATTCTCTTCCAGTCCAGATTCACATTTTAGAAATATTAAACCTTATGAGAAGTCCATATTAAATATAAACAATTCAATAAAAGATCTCATGTGGTTAAAAACACAGTTCATGTGACTAAAAAGGAGTGGGAGATTTACTGGAGGCATGTAAAAAAGAAGTGAATTTGTATAAGCATTTCGGAGTTTATAAGGGGTCTTTCACCTGTATTACCTCACGTGTTTCACAACCACCCTCTTAGGCATGTATCTCCTCCCTATTCATGAAGAAGGTAAGAGTAAAAACACTGGGTAAAGGTAACAAATCTAACACAAAAAACAGGTTTTGATCCGAGATAACCTGAAATATTCAGTCCATCTACATACATACTTTTAAAAATTTACCAATCCCCTACCATTTTAGTGCCTTAGTTTTAACACACTACAATAATATGGAATTACTGAGAAGTTGTACACATAGTAGCCAGGGGATTTGTCATTACGTTTTCTTGGAGACTGATGACTTTAAAAGTTAAGTTCAGGAATTCTTTGCTTAAAAGTAAATCTTAGGCAGACAGATAAACAACTATAACAGACAAAGTATAACTATGGAAATTGGCGGGAGGAGGGACCAAAGACATCTGACGTTCAGAACTACAGTTTGAAAATCACTAATTTCATCCAAATCCCTCATTTTTCAGGTGAGGATACTGAAGTCCAGAGGGGTTTCTTGAACTGCCCAAGGACACATCACTATTTAGTGATACAGCTGGGACTAAAACTGAGGTCCCCTGACTCCTGGTCCAGAGTTCTTTCTACTATCCCACAAGGAACACACAAATAAAAGTTGATTATAATTAACTCACAAGACCTCCACAATGTGTCTGTCATAGTGAACTTTGTTGTGAAGTATCTGTCTATGCCGACTCACAGTTAGCTGTAAAGAGCTGGGCTCTGGAATTCAAACACAGGCTCTAACACTTACCAGGTGACCTTGGGCAAGTCACATCACCTCCCTGCCTCAGTTCCCTCATCTTTAAAAAGGAGATTAAAAATACTCCTCTCATAGGTGACATCAAGTAATGTATACAAAGCACTTAGGACAGTGCCTGGTACCTAGAAAGCACTCAGTTCATGATGATGACGATGATGATGAAGGATCCAAGCAAAAGTATAGCTTCTTGAAAACATATCAAAAGTATTATTATTAAACATGTATAGTCTCAGAGGAAAAATATTATCATTAGGAATAGTCTTTTAAAGATTCAGAAATAAGTAATATGAATAAAGTAAAATATAAAGGATTCAGTCATAAAACTGCTATAGTATTTGAAATAGCAAAAGTACACTTCAAGATTTTTAAATAGTTTATATTTGTATAATATTTTATATTTACTGCCCTATGAATTCAATGAACACAGCAGTTTTTCAGCAACTAGTATATACTATAAGCCAGTTAGCATGTTATTTTAATATTCATAACCTTATTTAACCTTCAATATCCACTATCAGTCAGATTTTATCAGAGGCAGTAGTATAATGCAAAAAAAAACTTACAGATCCGTTCCAGAAAGTAAGAGACTCATCAGTATCACCTATTAAGTGGAAATGACATGTTTGGATAAATAAATGAGATGGAGCATTAGTCTGGAACACATCAAGTGCCCATGAAAACGTTGGTTCTCCCTTCACAGTAGTATGGAGTTGTTTTGTACGGGGAATATACTGTAACCAGATCAATACAGCACCATTACTGGGGCGTACAGTATTATTTGTCAAAGAGAATGATCTTAGGTAACAGTGTCTATTACACTCTATGCTGTTTCACAAATTAAAATACGTGTAAACAGTTTTTGCAGATTTACTGAAGGTAGTCGGTAGACAAGTTGAGAGGAAACCAATTAAATAGTTAAATGTCTGTAAAACAACACAACAATTTATGTTAATTCTCATCTGAAGCCTCCAGCGATCCTGGGAGGAGGTGGGATATGGTTAGGTACTAAGTCCCTTTTACTGATGAGGAAATTGAGACTCAGAAAAGTTAAATACCTTAATTGAAATCACAGAGAGAATTAAGGCAGAAAAGGGCTACATCTAGATTCTGAAATTAGTTTTAAGTGCTCTTTGCACCTATCCACAATGCATCTCGGAACATTAATCTCTCTCCAGATCCATTATTCAATAAATTTAAGGCTACAGCAGCCAATATTTACTGAGTACATACTTCTTATGTGCTTCGCTACACCCAACACACATCACATGGGTTACTTCATTTAACCCTCAGCAGTAAGGAATCAAACCAAATGTGTTTTGACTCTCAATAAAATATTTTATCCACTATAGTATAAATTCAATTAATACAATAAAACATTAAGTTGAATTATTTTTCTTTACTATTTAGGTGAGCCATCAGAAAAACCAGTCTTTAATATAATAAGTAGATTTCTAACTAATTTCACTATTCAGCCTCACCATAAAGTAAAACAGGTATTATTTTCAACAAGAATACTCAATGTTCTGATTTAACTGGCATGGCCTAACTTTCTTTGCAGATTCCTACATCAAAAATCAAGAGAGAACCAAAAATCAAGTTGCCTAAGATTTCTATCCAATTATATGGAGAAAAGTAGAAAATTTTAATTACCTGTGGCTTAAATGGACAGGTCACTTGCTGGCCTTATTCCAGATAGCTCATCTGTTATTTAAGCACATAAGCAATAAAGCTGTCACTACTTTAAAGCAAGTACATTTCTGAGGTTGCAGTACGTTTAATCCTCCTAAAATCATATATTCCAAATTTCAGCAAGCCTGAAAGGAGGGTGACCATATTATTAAGTAGACCCAACTGGAACATTTTTGAAAATGGAAGGAGTTCTACTAAGAATTATCCTGAGACAAACAGACTCTAAACCATGACTGCCCCAGAAAAAGCAGGGTATACATAAGAGCAACCCATTTTGATTTGGGTGTTATGGACTACTCTTTGTATATGCTTAATTCGTGAGCTTTAAGTTTTTGTTCCAGATCCAAGGGTTATCATCAGCCTTGAGACCAAGGGTACCACTTCACAACATCAGGCCTGAGTTAAGGGTGTGTTATCTATAAACAAAGTGGGGGTTTTTTCTAAGTTTTTCTTTCAAACTTAACTTTATAAACATTTGCTTGAAAAAAACCACTCTATGTATTTCAAAGAAAGCAATCTTGCAAAATATCGCCAAATTTCAGACTTATCTCTGCAAAAGTTTTGAATACCTATAACCACAAAACTACTTCTGAAATGGCCCAACGCTCAGTTTACTACTATAATTTATCAAATTGTTTTCTATACAAAAAGTTAAGGAAAAAGCACCATTTTTCAAACTGAAAAAACTAAGGAGTAAAAAGAGTTGAAAGGTTTTCACTGAAAACTAACTAAAGTGATAAAAGATAGTGGAAACCCACAGTCACGAAACAGTACAATGATTAAAGGAAACTCCACTTAGTATTATTATGACTCTCCAAACAAATCTGCCGTTAGCCGTACAACCTAGGAGTCAAAAGAATGCTTTGCTTTAATTTTCAAGCTGTAAGTAAGTATTAACAGACCCAAGCTTTGAACTCAGTATTTGAATGAAAGGCATTATTTGAATATAATTTTAATTCCCTAAAGCAACAAATGTTCTAAGAGTTGGCTTCTCTGACTTAAAACTCAACAAAATCAAGAACTGGAAAAGGTCTCAAAGGCTAGATTCTAGACCTATGCTGTCCAATAAGGCAGCCACTAGCCACATGTGGCTATTCATATTTAAGTTAATTAAAATAAAATTAAAAATTAAATACCTCAGTGCACTACTAGCCACACTTCAAGTGCTCAAGAGCCACTTGTGTCTAGTGGATACCATATTAGGACAGCACAGATTACAGAATATTTCCACAACGATAGAAAGTTCCACTGGACAGGGCTGCTCTAGATCTAGGCTGCTCTAGATCTTTTCTTGAATATTGCCAGAGATAAGAAACTTGCAATAACACAATGAAGTGCACTTTATTTTTGCAAAGAAGTAACTATCAGGAAATTATTCATAACATTCAGTGAAATCCAGCCTCTCTAAAACATCCACCAGAAATTCCACAAGTTCCATCCTCAATTTGGTCTTCAAGTCAATCTTTACAGAGGTAATTTAATTCTGTTTCCAAAGTTCTGCCCTCACACATATACTAAAACCCTACGTCCTCTCCTCCCAGATAAATACATCCTCATTTCTCTGGAACGAAAGAGTTTAAAGTTTCTATAGCCTCACGGAGTTAAGCTCATTTATCCACATGTACGTTAACAACACATTTCCAGGATCGCCTCTGAGTGTTAGATATTACATTCCACTGCCCCTATAAAAATCCACACCAGTTTCTTGATTTTTCCACTTAAAAAGCCAGGTCACAGTCATTCTGAATTCCTTAAACAGGGAGATTAAAATGACAGATAATTGACAGGTAATTGATCAGTGCCTGGAGCTTGTTATAAGCATTAACCTGTATTACCTCATTTAATCCTCACAATTCTGAGCTAGGTTATTACTATCCCCATTTTACAGACCAGAATACCCAGCCAAAGACACGCTAAATAATTTCCCCAGGGGTCACAGATGTCGGCTCACCCCAGAGAGAAGGGAGTCGATCCTTTCCTTTTCCTAGACGCTACACTTCTACTAACGCTACCTAACTCTTCTTCCACCTCGCCCATAAAGCTACAATTTCCTTGTTTAAGAATTCTTCCCCTCAAAACACGACCTAGATGACACGCGGAAGGTGCTTCTGAACACACCCAGCGACGCCCGCTCCCGCTAGCCCGCCCAGCTCCCCTGGCCCCACGCCCACCCGCCTACGGGGAGGAGTCAAGGCCAACTCCACACGCAGCGGGAGAACCCGGCCGACTCGCGGGGCCAGCGTCTCGGGAGACGCTGCTTCTGTGTCCCTCAGCTTCCCACGCGAACGACCGGGACCCCCCGCGGTAGCTCCCGGGGGCAGGGGGGCGGGGCCCAGACACGCAGGGCTCGGCGCCTCTCCCGGCCCCCAGCCCTCTTCCCCGTCCGCCCCCGCGCCTCCCCCGGTCCCCCTACAACCTCTGTTCTAAGAACACTTGTAGACCCGGCTGCGCGTCCCGCGTGGAGAATGTGGGGATAGAGATGGTGCGGTTTCTGCGGCGGCGGCCCGGGACACGCTTGGAAAGGGGCGGGGTAGGGGTCTGAGAGTGTCTAAAGGGAAAGGGTGGCTGGGCGCGGACGGTGGGGGGGGCAAGATGGCGTGAGCCCGACTCTCTCTGTGGGGCGGGGGTGGCGGAGGTGGAGGAGGGAGGGCTACACACACCCCCGCCACTCCCGACGCGGGCGCTGGCGCATGCGCGCTCGGCCAGGTGGCGCGCGGTTTCTTTTCTCTAGGCAGCCACTTCCGCCACGCTCGCTGGGGCGGGGCGTCGCGGAGCGCGCCGGACGCCGCTTTCCATGCGGCATTGGTGCGGGCGGTGCGGGCTGCGCGGAGCCGGGGGCGGGCGACCCTGAGCCACGCGGCGGCCCTTAGAGCGGGGGCTGCTGGGAGATGAGTGGGGATGAGTTGAGAATCGGAGGGTGTTCGAGGCCAGTCTTGGACTCCTTAAGAATGAGCTGAGAAGACTAGGGTTTTCGAGGGACTTAGTGACCGAGGCTGGAAGTTTGTTTTCAGCTTCAGGGCAGAGATTGGCCTCTGTAACAGTCTTGTCCGCAGTTGGGGTGAACCGGGATCTTACCGGGACGATGCAGGGAAACGGAGACATCAGAAAGGCCCTCCTCCCCCAAAGGACTGCGGTGCCGGAGTTTGGATATGCGACCCTTTCTGGGACCGTGAAACACCCCCTCTTACGCCGGCCCTCGCACATCACCGCTCCCCATCCTTCCCCTGCGCAGTCATTCCTGAGGCAGTGGGAGATGATAGTCAGCAGCGAATTTTTCCCTCCTATTCATTTTACCAATCTCAAACACTTAATGACCACGTTTTTATTGAAAACTATTTGCTATTTCAAGGCTTCTAAATGGATGATCCTATATTTATTTTTCCTTAGAATTTTAGCCTGCTTCTCCTTATTTTAAAATCTTGCACTCCCACTTTTGAACTGTATATCCTGTCCTCTCAGAATTGATACAGATGTATTTCTTTAAATAATACAGTCATAAGACAGTGATTTCAGTTGCTTTCATTATTTTACGTGGTCTTGTTATTTATATTTTTAACATTATTTTCAGCTGCTCAGGAAAAAACTATTACCCACTTAAGTCCATGCCTATGACGTCAAATATTATATTTCAGAGATTCAACTACTGACCCTCATCAAGTCTTTTTTAAGCATTACTACTTCAGTTATTTTCTTGCCTGTGAATATTTGTGTTCTGAAATAATCCCTTCCTCCTATTCGCTTACATTGTTTAAAATAGCAACTTATTTGGTTATTTCATCCTGTGGATTGTAGTTGAGTCTCTTGTTAATTTTGTTTTTAGCTCTCCTTTAATCTCCCCAACACTTAAATACTTGCCAAATAAAGTTCCAAAAGAATAAATTTGTTTAGGATGTAAAAACTCACCATGATGTGTAAATCAGGGCTCAATCCACTGATGGGCAAAGTGTATAGGGGAAGAAAGTAACAGTGAGAGAGAATCGTCATAATTTCTTATGAAGGAAGACTGGTTTATACAATAGTTGAGAAGCCCTTTCAAGTACATTAGCAAGAAAATAGAAGAAAATTAAGAAAAATATTAATAGTACGTCTAAGGAAATATAACCGGAAGGAGATCCTTTCAAGTAAAATTATGTTCAGTCAGTGTTGCCATACTGATATTTTCATGAGACTTTTACCTGCATCACATGGAGGCCAGATTTGACCTAGTTTTTCAGGACAGAACCCAGAACTTATTCTCAAGCCACTGGTGTTTAACCTACATATAATCACACACAGCAGGAGTTAATCGAAGTGTGCCATGGATAAGGGAAACCGAATTAAACAGGCCCTGGTAGAGGGCGCTCAAAATTTCACTCTTAGGAAATTGCGACTTCTGCTGTTGGCGGAGATCTTAGCTTTGCATTCACATGAGTTATCTTAGTGTTCCTACCTCCTGGAATCTGTTAAAATCTATTTTAAAAATTTGATTTATTCATAATTTTGTTTGTAGTTTGAGAGCACTCCTGCCCACAATGGATCAAAAATATTCTCCATTCGATTAATATCAAAGATCCTAAATTATCAATGCTACTAAGGTATCTTCATTATAACAAAGCTAAAACAATGGTGCTGAAATTAAGACATTGATGACTACCACCTCTCAGAAAAACACGTGGTTTCCAAAGTATATGGAAAAAACACATCAGGAGACCAAGTGAATTCATCACACCACAAAAATGTCTTCATCCCTTGAACAAAGCCATTAAAGGAAAATGAAGCATTGTTACTGTAGATTTTTACATTCCTCTGGTATAATAACCTTCATACAGACTGACTAATGAAAACAGAAAGGGTACATATCTAAGCAAAAATGCCTCTTGGCATCTTAGAAGATGACTACATTAGATAATGAAGGAAGGCTTAATCCTCCAAATAATAGCAGAAGCCATGCCTAGTATGGAGCTATCTCTGTGATAAAGTGTTTTCTTCTCCTGTGGATGCCAGGCAGACAGTTTACTCCAGGTGACCTGCAAATTCTTACTCTTTTGTGACCCATGACTGTCATGTATTAGGATGCTTGTGGAGGCTTTTTCTTTTCCTATTTATCAATTATTTTACCCTTTGCTATATTTGCTATTCTAATGTTTATACAGTCACCATGGAAATAAACCAGGTAGAGCTGAATATTGTTTAGAATTGCATATTGAAATTGTTGCTATATTCAGTTAATTTCCTAATATTAAGAACTCTTTTTCAATTGCAATCTCAGAGGTATCTTGTTTTATCTTTAGAACGAGGAGTTCTGACCAAAACAATTATTCATCTCTGTGGTACCTGGGCAAGTCATTTTATGTCATGGGTCCTCAGTTTTCATATCTGTAAAATGAGGTGATCAAACCAAATGAAATAAAACCTGTAACCCTGAGACTGTACGCTTCTTTAAAGTAGGAATAAACAAAAGACGAATCTTAAAGGTGTACAGAATAATTTCAGCATTTATATTTATGCTACCAAAAATTATGTGACTATGCAGGACTCTTGCTTTAGGCCAACTTGGATCAACTGATGTTATGTATTTCAAAAGAAAACCCAACATGAAAAGATATATATTAATCAAATTTATTGACACACTGGAGGGAGGGTGCATCACATAACTGTTCAGAGTGTAATCAAATTGGCTTCCCATACCTTCCAATTATATTCATATGTTTTGAAGTAAGAAAAGTAACACAGTGATGAGAGAAGAAATGCTAAGAATTGCAGCACTGAGCAGCTTGAAGAACTATAATCATGAACCATCCTCTTAGGAATCTCTCATTGCAGGTTTAACACTCCAGGATCTTTTTAAATTAGTGCTTGGCTGCTAGAAAATGGTCATTTTTGAGACTTAGATGGGAAGGGAATCTTAGAATATCAAGGTTTCATGGGGCCCCTGAACTCTCTAGACATATGGAAACTTAGTTGCTCGCATTCCCATAGAATCCAATATATAATACCTCTTGTACTGGAAACGAACAACTTTTACATTTCTCCCCTTGAAAATAAGGTCTGTTTGCTGAGTGTTAGTGATAGGTGCTAATTATTTCGTTCGTTCAACAATTATTATGATGGGCCTACCATGTGCCTGACACTCCTCTAGGAGCTGCAGATATAGCAGTGAACAAAACAAAACTCCATGCCATCATCAAACTCACATTCTAGAAGGAGGAGTTGGACAATAAAATAAATACCCAAATTGTGTAATATGTTAAAAGGCTATGAGTGGGCTTCCCTGGTGGCGCAGTGGTTGAGAATCTGCCTGCTAATGCAGGGGACACAGGTTCGAGCCCTGGTCTGGGAAGATCCCACATGCCGCGGGGCAACTGGGCCCCTGAGCCACAACTACTGAGCCTGCGCGTCTGGAGCCTGCGCTCCGCAACAAGAGAGGCCGTGATAGTGAGAGGCCCGCGCACCGCGATGAAGAGTGGCCCCCGCTTGCCACAACTAGAGAAAGCCCTCGCACAGAAAGGAAGACCCAACACAGCAAAAATAAATAAATTAACTAATAAACTCCTACCCCCAACATCTTCTTTAAAAAAAAAAAAAAAAAAAAAAAAGGCTATGAGTGTTAGAGGGGGAAAATTTTATACAACAGGGAAGGGATTATGGAATGAGAAGAAGCACAGGAGGAATAGAAGAACTGTGATATTTGTATTGGGCAAGCAGGGTAGGGCTCACTGAGGAAGTGGTATTTGAATAATGACTTGAGAAAGAAGGTGAAGAAGGTAGTTGTAGATATCTAAAGAAAGAGCCTCCCAGACAGTGAGAACAACCCGTGCCAAGGCCCTGTAGTGGGAACGGGGCTGGTAAGTTGCAGGAGTGGCCAAGAGGCCATTTTAGCTGAAGAATAGTGACCCAGAAAGAAGATAGTGTAATATGAGGTCACAGAAGAACTAGGAGACCAGATGGTGGAAGATCTGTGTGCCTGTGACTAGGAGGCTATTAGCAGAGAATTGATATGATGTGGTTAAGTGTTTAAAATGATTACTCTGGCTGCTGGGCTGGAAAGAGTCTGTAGAGGCACAGAGAGTAACCAGGCAAGAGATGACTGTAGCTTGTATTAGGGTTGTTACAGTAGATGCCATGAGACGTGGTTGGATTCTGGATATAGTTTGAAACTCATTGTGATTTACTGACAGATTGGATTTGGGATTCTAGAGAATGAGAAAAATAAAGGATGACTCTCAAGGGTTCTGAGAAAGTGGAAAAATGAATTTGCCATGAACTGAGATGGAAAGGACTGGGGATGGAGTATGTTGGGTGGGTATAAGAGATCAAGAATCCAGAGACTTCCCTGGCAGTCCAGTGGTTAAGACTCTGCACTTCCAATGCAAGGACCACAGGTTCTATCCCTGGTCAGGGAACTAAGATCCCATATGCTATGTGGCCACGGCCAAAAAAAAATCCAAGTGTAAGAGATCAAGAATCCAGTTTTAGGCATAAATAAGTAATTAAATACAGTGTTTGTATTATCTTTAATGTTTTTGCCATCATAAGCCAGTTCTTATGGAAATGAAGGAAAGTTTGTAACTCTTTTAATAATAATTTAATTTCTAATCCTGCTCACATAATAGAGGTCCATCTAGACCTAACATATGTCAAGGAATATTTTATTTTTGCTTTAAGAAGAGGTGAGGAAAGCTAAACATTCCCTTGTTTAAAAAGAAAAAAGAAAGAAAAGAGAAGAATAACTGTTTTTGGTTTTTTTTTCAGCAGGGTGTCTATCAATACCTGAAAATAAAGTAGAGAATTCAGTTGAGACAAATATACAGAAACATTCAGTTCCCCAAAGTACTTTCATTGAAAAATTTAGATGTAAAACTGGATCGAATTCAGTGAATTATTTGAATAACGGCCTCCATTTTATATTATGCATATACATTTATTTTTCTATGATACATGGAAACAGGGCACAAAATGAATCAGTACCATGAGTGAAATAAACCACAGTATAGTTAATGCAGCCTGCTATTCCTAGTTCATACTCAGAAGTTGGATGCAATAAACCTGTATTGACTAAGGAATGCTCAGATCAATTGCTAGTGATCAGGGATTTATACCAAAAATTTTGACCAAGTTACTTTATTTTTATTTTTAGTATTTCATAGATGCAGCATAAGGTATATTTTCTCTTTCCAGAATATACTTAAAACAACTTCATTAACCCCAAAAATATGGGCTTTCATGCCACTTATTAGCATAATTTATGACAAGGATGTTATAAACTTCAGAGTTTTGTTGTGAGGATTGCATGTAAAGTGAGAATGTATGTAAAGTATCTGGTACATAACATGCACTTAATACATCTTGTTTTTTATTAGTATTATTACTATTGAGAAAATGACTCAAAAACTCAGTCTTGGGGCTTCCCTGGTGGCGCAGTGGCTGAGAGTCCGCCTGCCGATGCAGGGGACATGGGTTCGTGCCCTGGTGTGGGAAGATCCCACATGCCGCGAAGCGGCTGGGCCCGTGAGCCATGGCCGCTGAGCCTGCGCGTCCGGAGCCTGTGCTCTGCAACGGGAGAGGCCTCAACAGTGAGAGGCCCGAGTACCACAAAAAAAAAAAAAAAACACCTCAGTCTTGAAAAGTGAGTAATAGCGCAACAAAATGAGGAAGGATTATTTAGGCAGAGGGCATAACATGAGCAAAGCCACAGTGTGTTAGAGGGAATTGCAAGTTGTCCAGTATGATGGGATCACAGGGTGTAGGAAAGGAAGCCAGAAACTTGGGAAGTGCCAGATCGTAGAAAGTCTTGTGCATTACTTTATAGAATTTGGACTTTATCTAATAAAAAATGGGGAAACTTGGAAATATGTTTTTTTAATGACATGATTCAATTTGCCTGTTAGTAAGTTGGCAGTAATGTGTAAGAAATACTGGAAGGGTGAAAAACTGGAAGAAGTTAACAATTCAGGAAAGAGCTGATATGAGCTTGAGCTACGTCAATGGACTAGGAAATGATAGAAGATGACAGATGGAAGAAATACTAAGGGAGTGGAATTTATAGGACCAGTAACTAACTGGTAAGCTATCAGGATGGACGTAAGGCAAAGAGGAAATATCCAAGTTTTCTCAACTTACTGAGAGGCAAGTTAGTCTTGGTAAGTTTAAGTTGACCATAATGAAATTGCAGGTGGCTATAAACCAGTAGCCAACTGGACTATCCAGACAGAATGGTGGTGATAGAAGCCAGAATAAAGTCTGGAGTTCAAGAGAGCAGATGGACATTTAGGTTTGGGAACCAGTAGCATACAGCGTTCCACACACATCACTTGAATGTAGAATTTAGACCTGTTCCCATCTTTGGCCAGAAAACATTCTCATGAGGATCTGTGGGCACAACTGAAGCCAAGAGAGACAATGAAATGGCCAAGAGAGCATGCATAGAGCAAAGAGAAGTGAGTCAAAGATTGAATTCTAGATGCCCACATTCGGTAGGAGAGGGAGAGGAAGAGCCTATGAAGGACACTGAGGAAGCAGTATTGTCATGGAAACCAGGAGAGCAAGGAATTAAAGGTACTAAAATAAGAATCAGAGTTAATTGGATTTAGCCAGTTCAAAATGACCTTTTCCAAAGCAGCATAAAGTGGTAGGATTAGAAACCTGATTGTAGTAACTTGAAAAAGGAAGAGTAGATAAGGAAGTTGAGAAATCAAGTGTGTTATTCTTTCCAAGAACTTGGTCTGTGAAGAAGAAAGAGAATAGCTAGAGAAATATTCAAGGTCACAGGATAGATTTTTTAGGATCATGGCCTTGAGCTTGTCCACAAGCTTTGGAGAAGAAGCTGGTAAAGAGGTTGAACATTTGATATAGAGGAGGGCCAATGGCAAAATCTTTAGGACATAAAGATGGAATTAGATCCTGGAAGAAATGGGAAGGTTTTTGATTAAGAGTCCAGGAAGTGGGATGAACCTTAAAATGGAAAAGTACTAACTGGAAGAGAATAAGAACTTGAGGTAGTTCATACCCAATGACCCCAATTTCTCCCTGAAATGTAGGGATGCTGAAAAAGTGGGGATGATGGAGTAAAATGGGTGTGAGGTGATAAAGTTTGGTTAAACCACTGTGAGGAATGGGAGAAAGATAAACAAGAGCTTGTTAAATGGAAGATAGCCCAGGGTATATAGAGCAGTGGTCCTAAAATCTGGTACATCTTGTTGGAAATACAAATTTGGGCCCCACCCTACACCTACAGAATCAGGAACTCTGAGATAGAGCTCAACAATCTGCTTTCACAAGCCTTCCAAAGGATTTTGAGGTTCCCTAATGTTTGAAAATAACTTCTACAGAACTTGTGACTTCCGCCAACTAGCAAGCAAATAATAAAGCACAAACTAGGCTACTCGACCATATTCTAGTTATTTTTTAGTAATGTTTTTCATATCATAGTAAAATATATTTATTCAGAACAATATCCTTAAGGATTTAAAAAACTCTGCTGGTTTCTCTCTGGAAATGGATGTCATATAGGATTAAAAATCTGAACCAAAAGAATCCTTTTTTCTAAGTTCTACCAGGCAAATACTGTAAAACATTTTTGCCTCTCTACTCAATTTCTACATTTATAATAGAAATACTAAAATTGTTATTTACTCCATCAAAAGTATTCAATAACTCACCATATAGTAGCAGTTCTCAAATTATGCTCCTTCATTAGTATCATCCCATTCTCATTAATAATAGTGATCACTTCTCAATTCATGGGGAGAAAGTTTATGAATTGAATTTTCTCAATTTTAAGTTATTCTCCCATAAATTGTTCTTAAACTTTTGGCCCTTGTAACTGCTTGTCTTGCAAAAAAAAATGCTAATAGATTACAATAGAACTGAACGAATAGTAAATGAATGTTAATGAAATTTGAAGTTAGCCAGTCATTCTTAGTTCAACATTTTCTCTATAATTGGACACATGTTTGTGACTCTGATTTTTATACTACATACCAAAAATATAGTCAGTTTCTACTACCATTGTCCCAACAATGTTGCCTTTGCTCAAATATTTGGAACCTAACTTAGAACAGTTCTCTTTCAGGATCTGGGGGGATGTTCTTTTGAATACCTTAAACAATGGAAAAGCCAACAGTTGCAATCTAGAAGAATCTTAAAGACTTATCTTACAGCCAGTAGGCAGGTGGGTGATCAGGCTGATTTTTTTTTTTTTTTTTTTTTTTTTTTGCGGTATGCGGGCCTCTCACTGTTGTGGCCTCTCCCGTTGCGGAGCACAGGCTCCGGACGCGCAGGCCTAGCGGCCATGGCTCACGGGCTTAGTTGCTCCACGGCATGTGGGATCTTCCCGGACCAGGGCACGAACCCGTGTCTCCTGCATCGGCAGGCGGATTCTCAACCACTGCGCCACCAGGGAAGCCCGATCAGGCTGATTTATCCTGGTGTACCTTGCTTTACGAAATATGACATAATATGCGGAAATCCATATTTACAATCTATAAGTGCAGATGACAGTAAGACATTTTTCTAATTACCAGTAAGACCAACCTCTGAAAGTCAATTTGTACAATAAACAAGAAATGGATCGCAGAAGGGATATAGATCAACACAACAAGCCTTAATTATATAACCTGATTTAAATAGTATGTAAATAAGAGAGGTTGGTTAGTTACAAAGCCCAGAAAAAGCAGAATTAGAACAAATTGGCATAGCACATTCCTGTATGGTGGAGACGAGTTGGAAATGATAAATGAGTCAGTCTATCAGAGTCCTAATATTCAAGAATTCAAATTAGGTAGCTAACTCTTCTTATCCTGATTCTCTTGTGACCAGCAATCTTTAGCTATTTTGGCTTCCATGAAGCTTTCCAAGAAATAGGATGACCAGGCTGATAGGACGGTTCATCCCACCCAACCGTTATATTTCCTCGTTACCAATCAATAACTCAGCATTTTGGTTTTTATGCTGGGTCTCTTATGAGTCAGGGTGAGTCACCTCTGAAACAGGGATAATATTGCCTGGTGAGCGCTAGGGAGCCAAACCCCAAACGCCAGCTCCACTGGGAGCGACTAAGACAGCCCTCCTTGGCAACACCCCAACCTGGAAACCTGCCTTCCTTTCTGAACAACTCCAGGAAACAGATAAGCGAGCATGTGATTATTCACTTCATAAAAGGATCATTTACTTTATGAAAGTATTTTGAAGCACAGGGAACTTAAAGTGGATGAGAAACTGAGAAACGACTTCCGAGTTCGGTCAGAAATCCTTTAACCTTAACATAACTAGTCTTGATGCTGTGGTGGGGTTGGAAATGTGAATGTCTTGAACATGGTACATTTGAGACATTTAGCCGTTAAAGAAAGGAAGGAAGCAAGGTGGGAGTTGGAAAGGGTAATGGTGCAAATGGAAAGAGGTTTGGTTCTTTTGTTGTTGGGTTCTCCCCCCACCCCCATGAAAAGGATATTAGATCAGGAAAAAAGAGAGAAGGAGCCAATAGAAACAGAGATATGAAAGTCATTGGGTAGAAGAAGAGGGGCTGAGTGGAATCCAGGCTCCCTAAGAAGACTGGGTTTTGGGGGCAAAGAGGTCACATTACTTCTCTGGGAAAAACTCCTTCAAAATTCCTCTGAAATATAACATTTAGGTACTTCTTTTAAATGCATAGCTTTATTACTATAGAATGGCTTTAGGCTCTCTTTCCTCTCATCAGTAATCTCTCAACTTTTTATTTACCAAATGTGAGTTAAGTGCCTCTCACAATTAAAAGAGGAAAAAAATGTGACCCCATCCTAGAGGAGCTTACACTCTAAGAGGCTAAATGGACTTGTAAACAAATCATTGCAGGTCTTATAAAGGCACAACATACCATGGGACCATAGAGAGAATGAGTTTTACTTTTTAAATATTTAAAGAATACTTCAAAACTATTTAATCCACTTGATTAGTGGCTTTCCTCTTCACCAGGCTCCAGTCTCAACCTGCAGGTCCCAGTGTAGTTAGGTTTTTACAGTTACTTCCAACCAGTTAAAACAACAGGATGTCATTTTCTTCAACACTATAGATGGCACTACACACTCTAAGGGATTCAGAATTATGCAGTATATAATCCCTGCCTTCAAGAAATCTGCAGTTCATTTGGAGAGACAAAGCTAATAGAACATTCTGTTTGTTGTTCTTTATACTTAAATAATTTCCTTATTAAAGAGGGAAATAATTAATTTATACAGCCCCCATAACAATTCTACCATATTCCCCAGACAGAGAGACTTTAGGTGGTGGGGGGAAGTCAGAAGAAAAAGAAGGGAGACCAAGTAGTTGTCATTTTTTAAAAATAAATTTATTTATTTATTTATTTTTGGCTGCATTGGGTCTTCGTAGCTGCGCGCGGGCTTTCTCTAGTTGCGGCGAGCGGGGGCTACTCTTTGTTGTGGTGCGTGGGCTTCTCATTGCAGTGACTTCTCTTGTAGCAGAGCATGGGCTCTAGGCACGTGGGCTTCAGAAGTTGTGGCACGTGGGCTCAGTAGTTGTGGCTCGCGGGCTCTAGAGCTCAGGCTCAGTAGTTGTGGTGCACGGGCTTAGTTGCTCCGCGGCCTGTGGGATCTTCCTGGACCAGGGCTCGAACCCGTGTCCCTTGCATTGGCAGGCAGATTCTTAACCACTGTGCCACGAGGGAAGCCCTAGTTGTCATATTAATTGGAAAAAACAAAACAAAAAACCCTTTACACTTTGGATCCATGCTCCAATTTCCCTTTGATTTTCTGCAGTTTGAATACCACATGCCTAGTTGTAGATTTTTTTTGGTATTTCTTCTGCTTCGTGTCCTCTGGGATTCCCAGTCTGTGGTTTGGTGTTTGTCATTAATTTTGGAAAATGCTCAGTCATTATTCAAATATTTCTTTTGTCTCTTCCCTCTTTTTCTGGTATTCCCATTACAGTTATGTTACACCTTTTCTCATTGTCCCACAGTTCTTGGGTACTCTGACCTTTTTTTTTTTTTTGCGGTACGCGGGCCTCTCACTGTTGAGGCCTCTCCCGTTGCAGAGCACAGGCTCTGGACGCGCAGGCTCAGCCGTCATGGCTCACGGGCCCAGCCGCTCCATGGCACGTGGGATCTTCCCGGACCGGGGCACGAACCCGCGCGTCCCCTGCATCGGCAGAGGGACTCTCAACCACTGCACCACCAGGGAAGCCCTGTCTTGATTTTTTTCCTTCTTTTTGTTTTTTGGTTTTGGAAGTTTCTATTGACACATTTTCAAGCTTACTGAAATCTTTCTTTGTCTGTATCATTTCTGCTGATGAGCCCATTAAAGGCATTTTTCATTTTGATTACAGTGTTTTTTTTAATCTCAAGTGTTTCTTTTTTGGGGGGCTGCGTTGGGTCTTCATTGCTGCACGTGGGCTTTTCTCCGCTTGCGGCAAGCCGGGGCTACTCTTTGTTGCGGTGTGTAGGCTTCTCATTGTGGTGGCTTCTCTTGTTGGGAGCACTGGCTCTAGGCACGTGGGCTTCAGTAGTTGTAGCACGCGGGCTCAGCAGTTGTGGCTCGCAGGCTCTAGAGCACAGGCTCAGTAGTTGTGGCGCACGGGCTTAGTTGCTCCACGGCATGTGAGATCTTCCCGGACCAGGGCTTGAACCCGTGTCCCCTGCATTGGCAGGAGGATTCTTAACCACCGTGCCACCAGGGAAGTCCTCTAGCAATTCTTTTTGATTCTTTCTTAGCATTTCCATCTTCCTGCTTACATTATCCATCTGCTCTTGCATTGTAGTCCACGTTTTCCATCAGAGTCCTTTACATATTAATCATAGTTATTTTAAATTCCCAGTCTGATAATTCCAATAACTCTGCCATATCTTAGTCTGGTTCTGATCCTTGCTTTGCCTCTTCAGATTGAGTTTTTAGCCTCTTAGCACTCCTTGGAATTTTTTGTTGAAAGCCGGACATGATGTATTGGGTAAAAGTAAGTGAGGGCCTTCAATGTGAAGTTTTGTGTTTATCTCGCTAGGAGTTCAGTTGTGTTTACTGTTGCTGCAGCCATAGTGTCAGAGGCTAAAATTCCTCTAATGTCCTTATTTTTGTCTCCCTGAGAGAGTCCTTCTTTAGTAGGGTCTGAGGCTTTCAGTTCTTTTAGCTGTAATTGTTTGTTTTTATACAGGAATCTGAGTGACATGGTGGTGAAGTATGGGACAGGAGGAGTGTTCCATAGCCTATGATTACGTTTCAGGTTTTCAGTGAGCCTGTGTCCCTGGGCTATGACCTTCCTGAGAGCTCATCTTTTCCTCCCCAACTCCCTGCTATTAAGTAGGAGAGGAAGGCTACAGGGGTTTGGAATTTGGTATTTCTCTTCCTCCAGGTATAAGGCTAGAGGGGGCTGGAATTAGGTATTTCCTTTCCCTCAGGTCATTTAGACTCTGATAAAATAGTTTATCTTGAGGGCAAGCAAAGACATCTGTCTCTCCAGTGTTTGGGGCAGTGGTTTGCCCTGCAACCTCAATTATCTGATAGATCTAAGAAGAATGGTTGATTTTCAATATGTTCAGCTTTTTTCTGTTGTTGTGGGGATGGGAGAGCGACAACTTCCAAGCTCTTTATATGTCGGACTGGAGACCGGAAGTCCACTCTAATTTCATATATAGAAATAATCTGTGAATATTAGAATCCTAATATCTATCAGTCGAAGCCACTCTAGCATCCAATCGTTGAAGGACACACTGTTTTTTGCTCAGATATAATTGTTAACTCTCCTGGATGCTGAGTCACCCAACCCACTTGAGCCCATATTTACTCAACTGTAAAATGGCAGTAATATCCATTCTTCCTAAATCATAGGCTTACTGGAGGGTAAACTAAGACTATATAAGAAAACATTTGGACAAGAAAGAAATGTCACAAAAATTCAATGAAAAAGGAGGCAATTTCTATGGTTCTTTACTTTATACTGTAGCCTGTAAAAGTAAACATTTCAAAAGTCATGCACTATTTAATCTAAGACATTTTTAAACCACTATATTAATGATAAAAAGATTATTTGCTTTATGAAACTATTTCTTAATTGAGTAATTGCTTTAAAATTGAGATAGAGTTTAAACCTGAATATACATGATCAAGTGACAGGCAATTATAAAGCTTTAGTACAGAAAACCCCCATATTCTATTCTATTATGTAATTATATATAATAATATTATATATTTTAATAATATATAATTATTATATATATTACTGAATATATTTGTTAAACTAAATATTATATAAAACAAAAATAGTTCCTATTAATAACTAAAATACCAGAGATTTTCAGTTCCATACTGATTTGTTTTAATGTTTTTAAAATAAATTTTGTTTTATTTTATTTTGTCTAGGATTTTAAAATAAGCTTTATTGAGGCATAATTTGCATATCATAAAATACACTTATGTTTATTGTATAAGTCAATAGTTTTAAGTAAGTTTACCAAGTTGTACAACTATCACCATAATCCAATTTTAGAACATTTAGAACATTTCATCACCCCAGTAAAATACTTTACGTGCGTTTACAGTTAATCATTGCTTTCATTCCCAGCCCTAGACAACAGCTAATTTATTTTCTGTCTCTACAAATTTGCTTTTTCCGGACATTTCATAAAAATAGAATCGTATAATATGTGGCCATTGGTGTCTGGCTTCTTTCATTTAGCATGTTTTCAGGGTTCATCCATCTTGTAACATGTATCAGTATTTCATTCCTTTTTATTGCTGAATAACAGAAATCATTGAATAGATGTCCCGTATTTTGTTTAACCATCTGCCAGTTGATGGCCATTTGGGTCATTTCTATTTTTGGCCATTACAAATAATGCTATGAATAATACTTATACATACTTGAGTACAATTTTTTTGTGTAGATGTATATTTTCATTTCTCACTTCTACTCATAGGGATAAACCTAGGATAAGACTTGCTGCATTTTATGGTAACTCTTATGTTTAACTTTTTAAGAAATAGTCAAACTATTTTCCAAAATGGCGGCACCATTTAACATTTTCCTACCAGCAATGTTTGAGGGTTCTGATTTCTCCACATCCTTGCCACCATTTGTTACTGTCTTTCTGATTATGGGCATTCTAGTAGGTGTGAAACTGTATTTCATAGTAGATTTAATTTGCATCTCCCCAATGACTAATGGTGCCAGATTTGTGATACTTGTTAATATTCCAAGAAAGGCATATTGGCCATTTGTGTACCTTCTCTAGTGAAATGTATATCCAAATCTTTTGCTAGTTACATAATATTCTAAGGAACCCAAATTAAAGAATTACAGATATACCATTTAGGTTCAATTTGATTTTTTTATTCAGGAATTGCATGTATACATCAATATAATTGTAGTACAATTAATTATCTTTAACCTTATAACGTTATATAAGAACAACACAACAGAATATCAATAATGACCTGCTGAGGTCCTCAAAGGCAGGAATCCTATTTCATCTTAGTATTTCCTGCATCTAACATTGAACCTAGCACCGTGCCTAAAACATTCTGTGGGTTCAGTGGATGGTTATTAAATAGTTTACACTTAGGTTTGGAAATTCAGAACGTGTGAAGTTATTTTTCTCCGTGGAACTTTGTCAGGGGTTCCGCTGAGCTGCCTCCTTGGCTCTTGGACACATGGCAGTATAATGCAGTAGCTAAGTGTGCAAGCTGTAGAGTCAGATTGCCTGGCATTGCGACTTTCTGTGTACACTTGGGAAAGTGACTTAGTCTCTTTTATCAGTCCCCAGGCTTGTCACCTATTAACTATACTTGCTGAATAGAGTTGTAGTGAGGAGGAGATGAGGCTACCCACATAAAGCTCTTAGCACGATGCCTGGTCAAAATAAGTGCTCAATAAAGATTAGCTGTTATTACTCGAACTGGTTGTTAGAGTCCGAACAGCCAGACTTCAGCTATAGGTTTAACAGAGAGGTAGGTCAGCTGCTTTTCCCCCAAAATATACTTACATGTGTATACTTTCTTTTGAAACCAAAACACATAACAACACTCTCAATATTCAAAAGGTGACATGTCAACAGCAAAGTTGCAAAGAGATTGGCAACTAGATACAATATGGTAGCTTTATTACGAAACCTTAAATATTAGCAAATATTACTTTACCACAGTCTATCATCATTCCCCGGGTTTATATAAAACATTTTCTTTTCTAATTCACCTTAAATCTTTATTTTGAAATCAGGCAGTCCCTCAAAAGAGCTCCTCAAACCTGAACACCAGTTTATCACCTAGAATTCCAATTTAGGGCTTACTGCCTTGTAACAGTAACAGCTGTCATTTGTTGAGGGCTTGCTATGTGGCATGTATTTTAATGCCCCTTTATCTCTAATCCTCACAACCACCTAGGAAAGGAGGTATTATTGGCCCTATGTTAGGTGCCAGGAAATTGAGACTTAAGGCAGTTGTATAATTTTCTTCAGGCACATAACAAGTAAATAAAGAGCTTGTATTTAATCCAGTGTTTGTGTGACTCTCATGTGACTTGAGAAGAGGTGTTTGAAGGTTTGTTTACAAAAGCAAACTGTAAAGAAATTTCTAATTAGGGATAAAAAGTCACTGAGGTACCTGTAACTGTAAGACTGACTTTCTGGGACTGAGTTTGGGTTTATGTGGGTAGGAATAATGCTTAGAAGAATTAGTGATTTCTCTTACACAAGTGTTTCCTCCTCTTCTCTCCCATTTTTCTACTGGCTCCACACCTCATCCCCCCATCAGGAGTAGTTTGTTTCCTCCTCTCTTTGTCTTACCTGTGCTAATCAATTGTCTAAAGTAGGAGCAGAAATTGAGCCTGATCAGATTGGAGGCAGAGAGAAGGGCCCAGATTCCAAAGTGACTTCCTTTTTTCTTTTCTTTGGCCCTTTCTCTTCTTCCTAATTTTTTCTTTCTTCTGTCTTCCCCTATTTCTCTCTTTCTTTCACCCTCCAGAGAAAGAAAGGAAGGAGTAAGAGAAGTAGAGAGGGAAGGAGAGAGAGAGACAAGGAGAGACAGGGAGAGAGGAAGGAAGGAAGGAGGAAAGGAAGGAAGAAAAATTAGGAGGTGTAGGGGGTGGGTAGGGAAAACAGGGGAGACCTAGGGCAGTGGCTGGGTCTCAGGGTTCAAGTCAAGGTTTTCTTTCCTCTCTGCCTTGCCCCTTCCTTCCAATCACAGGTGTTGCCTCCAGTGCTAGAACACCTCTAGTTCTAGTTAGTGGTAACTGAGAAAGAGGTGGTAATCTACTTGTCAACTGGTATTTGCTTGGCCTTTCAAGGATCTGCGTAAGACAGCCTCAGATCCCTAACTCCGCCTTGTGGAAAGTCGGATGCGCTCCCCAAGACTCCTCCACAGTACAGGGAGTTGATAATCTTGTGTTCATCTCTAGTTCTGACTTCCTGATTAGACTAAATTTGGCTTCTCCCCTTTGTCTTGTATATTCTTTTATCTCAAATTCTACATCTACTTACACTTGGAAGTCAGCCACTTTCCTTGACTTCTATTATTTAAAAACACCATTCTTACAAGGCCTCTTTGTGTAGAGTGAGCTTTACTGAAGGTAAGGAGACATGAAGAATTACAGTGCAGCAACACAGATAACTTAAATGGAATACAATACATCCCTGTTTTTAAAATGCCTGCAGCTGTACTAATGTCCACGATTTACTTTGAAATCCTTTATTTTTTTTTTTTTAGAAAGATGAATTGCTGGAGAGATAGAGGGATGATAGATGTACAGATGTGTGATAAAACATATGTAATAAAATATTAATGTGGAATATAGGTGGGTAAGAAAATGGGTGTTGGCTGTAAAAATTCTTTCAACTTTGCTGTTTGTTTAAAATTTTTTCACAATAAAAGATTGGAAAAAACAAAACCAAAAAAATCCCTTCTGTCTCTTTGCCAAGTCATTCATCCATTCATCCTACTCTCTGTCTCTCCAATTCTGGATTGTCTCTATAGTGGGGAAACCCTGCCAAAATTTCTGTTTATTTCTAATGGAAAGCAGTTCAGCTTTCTTTGTTGCATTATCTCCTACTAATCGTAGTTTTATTGTCTTTTCACCGAAGCTACTTAAGATCTTCTCCTCAACATTTCCTTAAGAATTCTTTAAGAGCAAGAACCGTCTTAGATATTTATATAATCTTTAATGCATTTAATGGTGCCTTGTCCAAAAGAGATACTGAACACATTAAATGAGGGCAAAGCCTAAAAAAGTTGGTTTAAGCCCTGGCTTTCTCACTAACTGTGTGACCTTGGACTCACTGTATAACTTCTCTGAGTGCATTTCCAAGTTTCCTAATCTGAAAAAGAGGTATGATTTTTTTTTTTTTAATGCCTACCTCACAGAATTGCCCTAAGAATTAAATTGGATAATGTGGGCTTTTAAAAACTAGAACCAGTAATTGAACTATTGGATAATGAAAAGAGGGCAGAACCTGTTCATGTGACTGACTCTTGGGGGTCCCTGCCTTTCTGGCTAATGCTCAACAGGAATTCAAAAGCCAATACATTTTCCTCATGTGGCAGCTCAGCCTCTTCCAGTTGCATTCCTTCTCCTTTCCCGTTTCTAAGACTAGTGGCAGCCCTCTTCCATGAGCTACTGTCCAGATGGTTCTAGTACTGTTACTGTCTGCAGTGCCCACTTGGCACAAACAAATCTCATGCATCCATGTCAATCCAAACAGTGGTAATGGGGATACCCAACTTCTCTTTGTTTTTAGCTTTAAGTCCTGGTGCCTTGGGTTCTAGTAGTTATTTCTGCAGCATCAAAAAATGTCCAATTCAACCTTTTCAAACACTATGAGAAATAAATTAGATAATGCAAGGTGTTGGTTAAAGTGAAAACAGTGTAAGCATCCCTTATCCTCTTCTAACTTGCCTACTTCCTTTTATAAGGAAATAAACAGATTTACCAAATGGTGAACTATTAGAGACATGGATAAAAACAACACAGGGGAAGGGACATAAGGGAGCTAGCTGCTGAGATGTGGGGTGCAGCCAGAATTGCTATTTAACATATACAGTCTAGGGAGGCCTCTCAGAGAAGGTGACATTTAAAGGATGAGGGAGGGAATTCCCTGGCAGTCCAGTGGTTAGGACTCTGTGCTTTCACTGCCAAGGGCGCAGGTTCAATCCCTGGTCAGGGAATGAAGATCTTGCAAGCTGCCTGGCAAGGCCAAAAAAAAAAAAAAAAAAAAAAAAGGATGAGGGAGTGAACTATATAGGTATCCTGGAGAAAAGTGCTCCAGGCGGAGGGAGATGCAAGAGGGAAGAGATATGGGAACATATGTATATGTATAACTGATTCACTTTGTTGTAAAGCAGAAACTAACACACCATTGTAAAGCAATTATACTCCAATGAAGATGTTAAAAAAAAAAAAGAAATGCAAGTGCAAAGGACCCACCTTCTTTTTTTGCGGTACGCGGGCGTCTCACTGTTGTGGCCTCTCCCGTTGCGGAGCACAGGCTCCGGACGCGCAGGCTCCGCGGCCGTGGCTCACGGGCCCAGCCGCTCCGCGGCATGTGGGATCTTCCTGGACCGGGGCACGAAGCCGTGTGCCCTGCATCGGCAGGCGGACTCTTAACCACTGCGCCGCCAGGGAAGACCAGGACTCACCTTCTTGAGATGGTCTCTTACCCTGAGAGTCTCCATCCTCAATCCCTGCCTCTCCACCTCCTCTGCTCCCTTCCGTGGTGTTTCTCCGTCTTCCTGCTTAGAAAAACAGCCTGTGTGGAAACTGGTTTCTACTCCTCTCCCTATAAGCGCTCATTTATTCTTTTTGATAGTGTTGTTGTCAATTGACATTTATTAATTCATTCTTTAAAATATCCATGCAATTGAATAGAATTTCCAATTCTTAGGATATCTGTCAACAACACACTAGACATCAACATAACAGACAGACTTGATTGATTACCCACAGTTTAACCAAAAAAAGGATGTGAAATTGGTATTTTAGCCAGAGGAAGATTCTCAGCATTCCAGAACCAGAACATCGCCTTTTGAAAGATTAGATTTAAATGCTCTCTTCATTAACGTATTTTAAGATCAGAAAGGCTAAAGAGTTACAGCTATAAGAATTAGAAAACTTGGAAAAGATTTCCAAATGTCATCCGGTTCATCCCCCTGCCTCTTGGCAAATCAATGTTGAAGCTGATCTAGGTCACTGAGAAAAATTTCCATTGAGAGAGGTTGTACAATTTCCTTTTGTAGTATGATTTAGTGAACTGAACTGATTTCAAAAAACATTAATTCACTTAAATAGTGCTTTTTGTTCATGTTCTTACCCCTGTTTAGAATGCTTTCCTCTTCACCCACGCAAATTCTGCAATGATTTAATAACGTTAATTCTCCATAAAACCTTACTTGTCCATAGAGGCCACTGCTATTTTTTTCCACCTCTAAACTACAACATTTATTTGACAATTAAATGTGAACTCTCATTCCTCTTATAAAGTTACATATGTATGTTTTATTCAGTATTTCATTAACGTAAATATTGTCTCTCCATTCATCCTGTCACTACCAGAAGGGCAGGAATTGGAGCCTGAACAATTGTTTTGCTTTAGCATAGTATTTCTTGTATACAATAAGCACTGATAAATCATTGTTCAGTTTTGCACTACAGCTGGCTCATATCATTTTGCTAGAGCCAATTGTGCATATCCCTTTCCAACCCAGTGTTGGTGACATCATGTTGGTAGCTTAAGGTCAATTGTGATGGAAGTATTTACACCATAGAAATTGGCAGATGCTACAAATCAATGGCCTGGGTTTGCATATGGCTTTACCATTTACTAGTTGTGTGACATTGGGTGAAATATCACTCTGCTTCTTAGTAATCTGATACTACTCTGCCTCTCAATTTCTTCATCTGAAAATAAGGATATTGAATTATCTACATATTTTATGAAGTTGTTGTGAGTAGTATATGACTTTGTGCATGTACACTACTTGGAAAAAACCCATGGTACATAGTAAATATTCAGTAACTGATAGCTTAATTTTTATTAGATCATCCATCTACCTATCTCATAAATTCTCAGCTGCTCTGTGAAGCTTTCAAGGAAGTCCACAATATAACCATGCTTGATTTTTGCAACATCATCTCCCACGATGCCTCTGCTGTATAGAGTGGGACACTTTCTCAGCTGCCTCAGTGAATTCTTCTTCACCTACACCTACGATAAGGGAAGCTGACCACAGGATGAAAATCTCTCTCTCTAGATATTTACAGGAGAAGGATCACTGGGTGAGAGACTGGGGCTATAGCAGTAGCTAGTATGTTCTAGCATCCTGACATCACAGGCAAAAGTTAAGCCTCATTTTCCACAGAATCAATGGAAGAATATAAGACTCGGTATTATATTTAGTTATATTGCAGGTTAAATAGGCTTTCCTGGGCCAGATGGGAATTTGACCAATATTTATAATACTGTTTTATGGGAAAAAGTATTCCCAACTCCCCAAAATTCTTTTGCAAACAAAATTTAAGAATACAATTCTTCTGAATTGTATACTTGGAAATTAACGAATAGGTTGATTTTTCTGGGTTAACTGATTCACACAGGATTTGACTAAAAACTTTTTCTTCCCTAAGATCTTGAATCAACCAATAGAATAATTAACAGTATGTAAAGATAGGAAAAATAATGACAGATTTTCCAAACCAGTCTCCAGCCCAACCCCAAACTGGGAAGCATATGTGCTTTAAGTTATACACTTTGGCTCTCAGAACCATAGAGTTTTTAAAAATAGCTTTTATTAAATATTGAGTAGTATCAAGAGGATTTTATAAAATATTGTTGAGTGTAAGGAATAGCAATACAATGAAAAGTTGTGTACCTACCACCCCGCATATGAGATAAAATATTACTTATATCTGTGAAACCCTGATCTGGTCTCTGATCCACTTTAGAGGTAACCACAAGCTTGAATTTGGGGTTTATTGTTATCTTTATAATTTTACCAAATATTAGTTTCTCCAATATATTATTTAATTTTATATGTTATTGAATTTCACATAAATGGTATCATATTTAATTAATAATTCTTTAGCAAGTGATCGTTGTTTTCTTTTTGAACTTTCATTTGATACATGACATACATACAGAAAAGTGTACACCTGATATGTGAATATACCCATTTAACCTTCACTGAAATCGAGAAACAGTATTATCAGCATCCCAGAAGCCCCTGTTGGCCACCTGACAGTCACTACCCTCCTTTCTGCCTGGGGTATGCAGTGTCCTAACTTTTAACCTTGTAGATTAGTTTTGCCTGCTTTTGATTTTTTTATAAAGAGAAACATACAGTATGTACTCTGTCACTTCTGGTTTGCCCATTCAATATTATTTTTATGAGATTCATCCTTATTGTGACATGTAGATTGTACTTAATTCATTCTCATTGCTCATAGTATTCCATTGTGTCAATATATCGTAATTTATCCATTCTACTGTGGATGTTGGTTGGGTAGTTTCCTTTCTGGTTATTATGAAGAGCATGGCTATGATCATTCTCCTATATGTCTTTATACTGAAGCAATTTGTTGTTTTAGTTCAATAGTGGTTTCCTGAGATTCATCTATGATACTGTGTGTAGCTGTTGTCTATTCATTTTCACTGTAGATAGTTCTGTGGCATAAGTGTTCCACTGTATGTTTATTCTTTACTGTTGATGTTTCTAGTGCTGCTATGAATATTCATATGTTCTCCTAGAGCACATATGTACAGGTTTGTTTCTGGAATAATTTCCTAGCTGAGGTGCTATAGCTCCTTTCCCCCAATATATTTCTAGTCCCAATCATTCATTTTTTTAAAAATTTAATTTAATCAAAAATTGAGATATAATTCCCATTATATAAAATTCACCCTTTGAAGCACACAATTCAGTAGTTTTTTAATATATTTACAAGGTTGTGCCATGATCACTACTATCTAATTCCAGAATATTTTTATGATCACTACTATCTAATTCCAGAATATTTTTATCACTCCATAAAGAAATATCATACTCATTAACAGTCACTTCCCTTTACTCCCTCCCACCAGCCCCTGGCAACCACTAATGTACTTTCTGTATTCTGGACATTTCTTATAAACAGAAGCACACAATATGTGGTGTTTTGTGCCTGGCTTCTTTCACTTAGCATAATGTTTTGAATGTTCATCCATGCTGGAGCATGGATCAGTACTTCATTCCTTTTTATGACTGAATAATATTCCACTGAATGGATATACCATATTTATTTATTCATTCACCAGTCAATAGACATTTAAGTAGTTTCCGCATTTTGGCTATTATGACCAAAGCTGCTATGAATACCTATGTACAAGTTTTCGTGTAAATGTATATTTTCTTTTCTCTTGGGTGTAATTGCTGTGTTTTATGGTAATTTTATGTTTAACTTTTTTTCTTTTTTAATCTATTTATTTATTTATTTATTTATGGCTGTGTTGGGTCTTCATTTCTGTGCGAGGGCTTTCTCTAGTTGTGGCAAGCGGGGGCCACTCTTCATCGTGGTGCACAGGCCTCTCACTATCGTGGCCTCTCTTGTTGCAGAGTACAGGCTCCAGATGCGCAGGCTCAGTAGTTGTGGCTCATGGGCCTAGTTGCTCCGTGGCATGTGGGATCTTCCCAGACTAGGGCTCGAACCCATGTCCCCTGAATTAGCAGGCAGATTCTCAACCACTGCGCCACCAGGGAAGCCTTATGTTTAACTTTTTAAGAAACTGCCAAGCTATTTTCCACAGTGGCTACACTATTTTACACTCCCACTATTAATGTTTTAATCTCTCCACATCTTCTCCAACACTTATTGTTCATCTTTTTTGTTATAGTCATCCTAGTGTATATGAAGCAGTATCTCATTGTGATTTGAGACCATTATGTAAAAATATATGAACAAGATCCTTGTCAGTCAAAAGTTATACATTGTTTCCTTTCATCCCTCTTCTATCATACATCCTGCACAGAAAGTGTCTTAATGTAATATATTTTTATGCTTTAAAATCTTCAACCAGTAATGCTGGACTATTTTTCAGCAGCAAAAATAGGTACATAAATTAACAGGTACGTAAATTAGAAATTATTAGCTTCCTAGGTCCATACGTTTCTAATGGTTAAAATACTTCTTCTGGTTTGAGTTATTATATTATTAGTGTTCCCATAGTATACAACTGATGAAAACAACATAAATACATTATATTCTTTTATAAATAATTACTGAGCATGAAAGTCAAACTGTTTCGGAAATGCATCTCTTAAGGAGTAGACTGAAATGGTGCTTTTGGTGTCTTGATTAATGGAGTTCTGTGTGGAAGCCAGGAGATTTTTAATTTGTCCTGGGGCAATGCGCAATAGGAAGGGAAGGTGGCCAGGAGGTATCCTTTCTTTTGTGAAGTGGGAAAAGGGAAATATAAAGAGAGAAAATGTGAAGCACAGGCAAGTTCCCAGGAAGATCATTTTTAAGTATATATGACTTTGAGGATTTTAAAATTAATTCTTAAAACAATTTGTGTTCCTGGAAAGTTTTCATGTCCTGTAGGGGTACATATAACCCAGCATTATGTGGGAAATTATCTTGATGCAATCAATGGTAGCCTCTAAGAACACTAAGGCAAGCTATTTGTCACTGAACTAAAGGCATACAGACCACATTAAGAATCTTGAATCGTGCAATTGATTGAATTAATTGAAATCAGAAGAAGAAGCAAGAGGATAGAGATGGTATAGATTGATACACTTAGGATAGGGTGCAAAGAGGGTGCATATTTCCAAATTATGCAAAGTTTGTATATTTCATTTCTTTCTCTGATGCTTTAACATTCTCCTGATGGTGTGGTTACAAGCCAGAGTGGAGGTTTATGCAACAGTGTTCTGCAGAAGGAAGGTACCTAGAACCAGTACACACTTGCTTATGGTACACCTGGTCATGGTTGTAGCTTACCCATTAGACTGATGAGCAGCTATTGAGTTTATTGGGCAGAGGACACATGGGCCAGAATGGATGTCATCAATGGGATGCCCATTTAAGACCCTGGGAATATTGAGTGCCTCATATTTACTTAGTGTGTCATGATTATTTGATGCTCTTGGTCCTTCTAACCCTTCCAACTGACGTTAAGTACACATACGCTCTATTTCCTTTATGTCTAATGTGTCTTACAAATGACTAGCTTCTATATTTAGTTTCATTTATCCTCATTTGCTTCTCTGATTTTCTAAAGCAGAGTGAGTATTCTTAAATAATACAGCAAACCACATTACACCGGGTTTGAAGACCACAGATGCAGCAAAAAGTATTGATGCCTGAGCACTCAGGACACAGGGTGGGCTGAAGTGGTGGAAGCCGCACTTCCTTGCCTGCAAACACAAGCCTCTCATTTCTTTACTCCAGTAAAACGTGTAACCTATCATCATTTTCTATGTGTCCCTCATCCAGGGTAGATACTTAGGTGTGGAACTGCAAAGTCACAGAGCATATGTGCAGCTTCACCTTTACTAGATATCACCAAGCTGTGATCCCAAGTCTTTCCCCGCAATTCACAGTCTCAATAAAATGTTAAGAAACTTCCTATTGCTCCACATCCTCATCAGTATTTGATCATTTCAGACAGAACCATAGGATTTAATAACACGAAAAGTTCCTATTTTAAAGGACAGAAAATTCAGGTCGAAACAGAATTTTAAGTAAGTTTATTTATACATGGACTCATTTAAACCAATATTTATAGGTACTTATTGTATTCTAGACATTATCCTAAGTGCTGAGGATGAAAAATGAATAAAACCAATCCCTGCCCTCAAGGAATTTACACTCTCTTTGAGAGACGTGTATGTGAACAGAGAATTCAGGTGATGAGTGCAATAATGGAAGTAAATGCAAATTGCAATAGCATTGTTGAAAGAAAGAGAGAAAATGTGGCTGATATGGGGGCAAGGGATAGTAGGAGATGTGTAGTTGGGGTTTTTCATAAGATACGTTTGTTTTCAAATTTGGGTTTCACCTTTTAACCTCTGTACTCGTCGTTCTGTGATGATAACTTGAGAAGGCCGGATCGTGAAGCGTTTTATCCCTTGTCCCATGTGATAGATGATATAGAACCACTGAAGAGTTTCAAGCCATGCAATGACATGGTTGACATTGTGTTATAAAAAAAGAGACCCCTGATGGTAACATGGAGGGTGATTTGGGATTGAGGCAGGCATGAATGGTGTCAGGGTGATAAGCTAGAAGTCTCTTGCAGTTGAGATTCAAGATGGTAGAGGCTTGAACTAATGCAGTGGTAATGGAGATGGAAAGAAAATAGATATGAATGATATTCAAGAAGTAGCATTAATAGAATTAGGTGATAGACTAGAAGTGGAAAATGATGGAGAAGACTAGTGTATCTTAATACTCAAGTTTCTTAGTTTATCTTGATACTCAAGTTTCTGCCTAACAGGGAATATTCATTCATTCAGTCAACAAATATATATTGGTCACATACTATAAGCCAGGCCTTATGCTAGCTGCCAGGGCTATCTAGGGGTACCATGTTACACCACTCCAGGGAACATTATTCACATTGTGTATATGTGGAACATAGTAGGAATGGAATTCCCTGGACTTCTTCAGTGGTATGGTTCTAGATTATTTGTGAGCCAAACAAATATAGTCCCTACCATTACAGAGTTCATCACAATCCTGTGTTCAGTAGGAGTATTAATAAAGATGGGGGGAAATAAGGACTGTGTACAGTGGGACTTTGCAGTATAAATGTTGCCCCTTGTTTCCCTTTCTGCTTGGAACAATGAGCTAGGTATATAGGACATATTGACCTTGACTGGTTTATGGAATGAGTCTTCAGATGGAAATTTCTGTGAGGTCATAGGACATGTTGGTCTGGAGCCCTTGTTCCAGGTTTTATGGGGAGTTAGTTAAAAAGATGTGCCAGTACACTTCCCATTTTGCACCTCTACCCTCTCCTCTAAAATGTGCTATAGTATAGAAGAGCTATAGTTCACATGTGGTCATGTTGCTGTGCTCCTGGAAGAGAGTTCAGAGGGAAGAGACCAAGTCTCCACTCCAATATAAACCTGCTGAAAGTTTGTTTTTTCTTTCAGTGGCTTCAAATTGCATGTTCTCTGACAGAGAAGAAAAGAAAGTTGAGCAACTTGTATTAAAATGATCAAGGCCACATAAGATTTTCACATAATACAATGATTTCAAGGGTGAAGTGAATTTCTTTTTCTTTTCATACATGTGTAATAAAAATCACTGATGGACTGTTTAGACTTTAATTTATTTAGATATAAGCCACCCCCCCTTTTTTCAGTGACAAGTGCAATGCAACTTTCCAACTATTTTTCTTCCAATTTTTTTTTTTTTTTTTTTTTTCGTGGTACACAGGCCTCTCACTGCCGTGGCCTCTCCTGTTGCGGAGCACAGGCTCCGACGCACAGGCCCAGCGGCCATGGCTCACGGGCCCGTCTGCTCCGCGGCATGTGGGATCTTCCCGGACCGGGGCACGAACCTGTGTCCCCTACATCGGCAGGCAGACTCTCAATCACTGAGCCACCACGGAAGCCCTCTTCCAGTTTTTTAATTTTTAACACTGACAGTAGGAAATCTTCTATAGAAAGTTTGGTTCTGAATGGAAATATTCTTGCCAGAGGGAAATTTTATTGTTGAGTTTATAAAAGTTTGTAAAACAAAGTTGAGAATTGAAAAACTTTCAAATTGCAAAGCTGACTCTAAGTTATGGCTCTATGTATCATACTTCTAGTAATTCTCTGCTTATTAATATATTTTCCATAGTTCGTTTTATCACAGATACCTTTGAAAAAAGATATTTATTTTTGTGTCAACAATACTGTCAGCATCAAAGAAGCCATGATTAAATCTTGAATGACAATATGTAATAAATTGTAACACCTCATAGTTTCCATGTTTACAGTTCCGGGTACACCATAATAACACCCTTCAATAAGGATAAACAGTGAAGCAAGTTAAAAACAGGAAAAAACATCTATGTTCAACGAAACTACTAGATGCAACCCACATTTTCAGCAATCTTAGAGAAGAATAAGCTTTAAACTAAGTAAATTAGATGAAGATCTGGAACATTTCATCAGTTTCTTTTTTACTTGACAATAATGAGAATAGCGTCAAATAAGATTTTAGATTTGTTCATTAGCCATATACATATAAGTCTGACCTAAATGTTGAAGGCAAAATCCTAATTAAGACTTGCTAGGAAGAGTCAAGTAAAAAGTTTGATTTTATGGCATGTGAAAAATCTATATTTCACAATGCCTAAGAATCAACACGTCACGGTTAAGCCTCAAACCTGGTCATCAAAAACTATAGAAAGTTAGAGATTTTACTTAGGAAAGAGAAATAAATATATTCTCTGGGCAAAGAGGTGAATTAACAGAAAAAGAACTGTATTGACAGAGGAAAGAACAGTGGCCAAGTAAGCTTTTTTTTTTTTTTAATATCTTACTTTTTTTTCCCCACTGGTGAAAGTTTATTTCCACCACATTGACACCAGTAGGAATTGTCTCTTATAAAACTCCTATAAAGATTTGATAATGGAATCCATTTAATTTATTAAAAGAATCTAATGAATTTAACACCAATACTACACTTACAGAAATGAAAAATAACAGGCCCTAATGTATCACGTTTGCAATGTATTTAATTTAAATAAAATTGAAGACAGTTCTTCTAAAACAGAGTTAAACTACAAAGAAGACACATTTTTGCCTTTTAAAATTGCATAATAGGGAATTCCCTATCAGTCCAGTGGTTGAACTCTGCGCTTTCACTGCTGAGGCCCCAGGTTCAATCCCTGGTTGGGGAACTAAGATCCCACAACCAAGTGGCCAAAAAGATTGCATAATTAAAAGCAGATGATTTGTATTTTTGTAGCCAAAGAGTGATAACCAGGTAAACACACATACAGAGTTACCCTTACATATTATTTATTATATTATTGAAGGTCAAACTCTTCTGTTATATTCACTATTGAAACCTCAGTTAGGTACTGAACATTATAAGGTATGTTCTTTTGTGGGAGAATATGGAATTATTGCAATTTGTATTTACATTTAGTAATATATGAAAAAAAAAGGAAAGACGGTGACAAAGCAAGGAGGTCAGGAATTGCTCTGTAAGTTCCACATCCCCAAAGAGCTGGGCCAGCTCTTTCATTAGGATGAAATGAATTGAGGCACTGGCCTTGAGTGCAAAATTTAAGGGCGTTCCAAGAAACCCATTATTCACGATAATATTTTCATGCAGTATTCTTAAAAATCAAATTTAATACCGAAAGATCTATGATTAGCAAAGTATCAAAACTTTAAATAAAGATAGGATGGGGACTTCCCTGGCAGTCCATTGATTAAGAGTCCATGCTCCCACTGCAGGGGGCACAAGTTTGATCCCTGGTCAGGGAACTAAGATCCCACATGCCCTGTAGTGTGGCCAAAAAATAAAAAATAAAATAAAATAAGATAGGATGGGACCCCGCCCTTGCAGGATCTTCTGCTTCACCCTCCTACTGGCCCTGCCCAGAAAAGCTTCCATTCAACTCTTCTGTCCAGATCAAGAAGGGTGGAACTTCCCTGGTGGTGCAGTGGTTGAGAGTCCGCCTGCCAATGCAGGAAACGCGGGTTCGTGCCCCGGTCCGGGAAGATCCCACGTGCCGCGGAGCGGCTGGGCCCGTGAGCCATGGGGGCTGAGCCTGCGCGTCCGGAGCCTGTGCTCCGCAGCGGGAGAGGCCACAAAAGGGTGAATGGGCTGGGATAGTGGGATGAGGACCAAGAGCAAGACTTGTAGAAGCAGCCTAAACATTCTCTCTCCTGTAAATGTGCACAAAGGTAGGAATCATGGTACCAAGGTCCCCATGACCTAGCTATAAGTAGCTTAGCCAACTTTATTTCCCCACTACATTACAATATTCCCTTCTAGACAGGATAGTCCCTTTAATGTTCCAACAATTTTTTTCCACTTTGATTTAGCTATGGATTTTCTAAAAATACTTCAAAGAACTTTAAATTAAGTAAATTTGGGAAATGTTATATTCTAGTTTCTCCCATGGAGGTTCAAGATACCTATAGCATATTAAAAGCTGGGAGAAAATTGGCAGTACTAAGTCTATTTACTTTGTTTCATTCAGTGTTTCTCTGGTTTATTTTACTGTAGAAACATAGCATCGCCTAGTCTCTGACTTCAAGTACAATAAGGCAACATCATTTAATCCGGCTCCCTGTCTTTCCTGGGCAGTAGCATTTTGCTCTCCAGATCCTGCAAGATATCTATCCACCTTCCCTGATTCTGGCTTTTTATTGGATCTAGGCATGGAGCAGCTCTGGAATTTTTGTGTGTGATTTTATTTTATTTTATTTTATTTTATTTTATTTTATTTTATTTTATTTTTTTGCGGTATGCGGGCCTCTCACTGTTGTGGCCTCTCCCGTTGCGGAGCACAGGCTCCGGACGCGCAGGCCCAGCGGCCATGGCTCACGGACTCAGTTGCTCCGCGGCATGTGGGATCTTCCCGGACCAGGGCACGAACCCGTGTCTCCTGCATCGGCAGGCGGATTCTCAACCACTGCGCCACCAGGGAAGCCCTATTTTTGTATATTTTAATTGAAGTGTGGACTACGGGATTTAATGACAGATGTCAAGAGACTCTGGGGGGTGGGGAGAATATTGACCCATTTTACCTCTACTTTCTGTCCTCTTTTGTTTAATTTTTTGGCTGTGCCATGCAGCTTGTGGGATCTTAGTTCCCCAAAGAGGGTTCGAACCCAGGCCCCGGCAATGAAAGTGCCTTGAGTCCTAACCACTGGACCGCCAGGGGAATTCCCAATGTCTTCTAAGTATATATTTATCATACTTCTCAGGTAGGGGTAAGTCAAATAGATGTGATGTAGTGTTGGAAATGCTCATCTTACAATGACCCAAAAGGTGTGACCACAAATGGAAAACACTGTGAACAAGTACATCATAGGGGCCAGAAAATTTTAAACCCTTGTAATATCAGTCTGGGAACAATGAGGAAAGAGAGACCACACAGTAATTTGAACAAGGAAAGTTTAATATAATTGTGGACTATAAAAATGGATTGGAGTAACAAAGAATTGGCTAGAAAGAAGTCAAGAGAACTCTAAAGACTATAGGAATAAAAGCATCCACCATCCTCAGGACTGAAACAGAGCAACCAAGAAAGAGTCCTCTTCTTTCCTCCCCCTGGGCTGAGATACAGATCTTATTGGGAGAGCACAGCCTTGACTCCCAGGATGGTAGAGAAGTCGCACTCGTGGAACTTGCTGGCAAGTTGCCCTCTAGACTGCTAAGGAAAGCTGTTCCCAAGTAGGTGACTTACCAGAGACACATTGCCATAAACCAGTCAAAGGTGGAGGGTGCTGGGGGAAAATGCTGGGTGCTGCTGGTGGCTGGCTGTGCACAGCAGGAGCCTGGCACTGGAGAAACCAACTTTGCTGCAGCAGCTGGGCCCTGGGGAAACTGCTGGAGTGTGTCCTGGAAAAGCTAGGAGCTAGAGAAGCTACACTTGAAGGGCTGTAGCAACCTGCCTTGTTGAGCACAAGGGAACCAGGAAGCAAACCCTTTTCCCTCTGTAATGTTTCTCCAATGCCCCCTACTGACAAAATGTCAATGCCAGCTGGTAAGGAGAAATATTTAAGGGGCCCAGATCCATTTTCACAGAGCAGGTAAAAAGATGAATTTGGACGTGAGAGGTAATAAGTTGATAACTGGCTCCTCTAGGGAAGAAAAATGATCTGGGGAACAATTGTGACTTATAGGAGTGTGATGAACAGATCCCGCCCGACAGAAAGATAATTCATCTGAAGTTAAAAAAGATAAAAGAATCATTGCGTATAGAACTTGATTATGGCTAGATGGGAAAAAGAAAGTGCTTTCTCTGAGAAAAGTCTAGTTCAGGAAATCCTGGGGGTGAACACTGGAGGAAGAGTTTCTGAATATGAAATACAGAGGAATGAAACACTTAGGATGGTGACCCAGAACTGGCATCCCCTAGGATTACAGCTAAGAGAACCACGTTGGATTATTGCTATTCTGTTCTTTTTTCCCTCTTCTATTTTTCCTACCTTTCTAGTTGGTAACTCAAATTTCTCAGACTGCACAAATGCTGATTTTGTACTTTGTTATTTGGACTAAGATTACTATGATTTATGTTTCTCACTCTGAAGCAAGTTGGAGAGAGGGGACAAATGGTTCAGGCCACCATCCCAAAGTCTACAGTGAAACTGTAGAACCGTAGGTAGTGGGATTAGAATTGAATAGCAACCTGCCTTGGTTCCTTGAAAGTAAAATGCAAGCACATCAATAAAGAATGGTTAAATCACTATGGTAAATTACTACGGGGCTTCCCTGGTGGCGCAGTGGCTGAGAGTCCGCCTGCCGATGCAGGGGACGCGGGCCTGGAAGATCCCACATGCCGCGGAGCGGCTGGGCCCGTGAGCCATGGCCGCTGAGCCTGTGCTCCGCAACGGGAGAGGCCACAACAGTGGGAGGCCCGCGTACCGCAAAAAAAAAAAAAAAAAAAAAAATTACTACTGAAGTTAAATTATTACTTCCTTTTAGGGTGTTCTTAGATGCTTCATCACAGACATTTGTAAACTTTTACATATAATATTGCACTACTTCTCGAAGATCACTGCCACCAACATAGGACAATTACCAACATCAAAATACCAAAGGACTGATTTAAGAAGATGAGTTTTATTTCTCTGACTCCTGGATAATAAATGAGATTTTTAGAAATTATATTGGTCGTCTGAGGTAAAAACGGTGTCATTTAGTAAGTTGATATTATCGTTAAACACATGTGCCACTCTAGTCATTGTCGTTCCTGAAGTACAATTAGACAGGTGCTCCATAAATGTGGAAATGATATGGCAAGCATCAGCCTTTTTATGACAATGCTGTTCTCTCTTATAAATACCTGAAAATGGTCCATGGGAATGCTAACTGGAACAACAAGGAAAGGTTTATGATGCTAAGCCCTCTAACTACAAACATTCATCTCTTGTTACAGCCATGCAAATTATTATAGGTCCATTGACAAAGGGAAAAATTGAGCGAGCTTACAACAAATCATACAGTATTGAACTGTATAAAAAATTAAAATGAAAAAATATGTCAGAGAGTTTTGGGATCACTTAAGTTATTAAGCTAACTATCTTAAAAGTATATATAGGACTTGTGAAAATCTAATATACCAGAAAACTCTTGGTAAGCTCATTTACGTTTCTTGTATAATCATTTGTAGAACACATGGAATAAACCTGTGCAAGCCATACGTATTTTTTTTCACGTTCAGACTACATGCAAGTTTCTTTACTCTTTTCTCATCTATGCAGTTAATGTGCTCTCACTGTGAAGGATAATGGAAGATGCTGACATATAGAGATGTGTAAGACAACAGTGCTTAAAGAGCTCATGCAAACGCACTAACTTCTCATTCTCTGATTTTCATTTTGGCCCACTAAAATGATTAAGTGAAAAATATTAGTCTAACTGATTAACATTTTATACAGAAAAGAATAAGTTAAATGAAAAAATTTTCACTTTTAAAGAACCAATTTGGACCTTACACACACTCCATCCTTCCATCTTCTGAAATAGCTACTTCTTTCTGCTGTCCCATTCCACCAGAATCCTGCATCATTTTCTCTTCAGGGCAGGGATTGGCAAACATTTTCTGTTTTAAAAAAAACCCTGATATTAAATATTTTAAGCTTTGCAGACCATGCAGTCCTTTTCACATCTGCACAATTCTGCTGTTTTAGGCAAAGGCAGATACAGACAATACATTATTAAATGAATAAAGCCGTGTTCCAATAGAACTTTGTGGACACTGACATTTGAATTTACATCAGAGTCATGTGTCATGAATATTATTCTTCTCTTAATTTTTTCCCAACTATTTGAAAATGCAAAAACTATCCTTAACTTGTGGGTTATACAAAAATAGGCATCAGGAGAGATTTGGCCTGTGGGCTGTAGTGTGACAACACCTGGTCTACTGGCAGTGCTACTTCTACAAGGGCTGGGTGACTTTCACTCAATTACGGTTCAAAGGAAAACTCTCTAAAGATGGTTCTATTTATAAAGTTTTCCCATACAACCATTCAAAACTTTAGCAGTCATCGATATGTCCATTATTTTTTACTGCATGTCTGAAAGGTCGTCCCACTTTATTAGCTGGCCCATTGAAAATTGTTTTACAATTTCACAGTGACTTTTTCACTTTTCATGAAGAAAAAAAGTATATATAAAATAATTTATCACTTAGAAGATGAAACCTGAGTGAAAGAAGCATGGATTCTGGTCTTGGTTTTGGGAGTTCAGTTCTTTGACTAGATAAATAACTTGACCGTTTCACATCTCATTTTCTTTGTCTGGAAAGTCAGAATTTCCAGGTGTTGTTACTAAACAGTTATATTAAACGTTAAAGGAGATGGAGGGGAAAATTATGCTTATATTTTCCGAACAGGCACATGCTCAGAAAAACGTGTGTGCGTGTGCATGTTTTAATGCCATAACATCCAACAGAAGAGAGGCATGCTTCTGAAGAGAAATCTTTTGGGTGATTTGTTCTGAACATTTCAGGGTAGAAAAAAAAAAATCTAAGCCCAAGAGTGAGATCATACAAACTATAGCACAAAATACACACATGTAAAATTTCACAGTTTCCCTCTGTGCCTACTATTACCAGGAGAGGTTCAGTTTAGGGGTCTGTAAAAATGTTTTCTTCCTTTAAGTATAACACTCTGAGCCAAGACATCATCAGTTCCAGGCTCAGTCAGCTCCAGTTGAAAGTGTGAATGTTCAGCAAGAGGATATTTTTGAAAGAAGACTGAAAATCCGCTGTGCCAGATACCTGAAACGTTGTTAGGGTATTCGGTGGAAAATTTCACTTCCCCATTATAAATAACTGTAGGATATTTTAAGGGATCCAAGACTAGAGTTGCTTATATTAGCTCCACTGAAATGTGAAATGGAGGGAGGATGTCCAAGGACGGCTATAAAGCTGAATTACTGGATATGATTAATTAAAATAAATAATTCACCATTGATTAAATAGCCCTTAAAATCCCCAGTCAAAGCACCCAAACATTGAGGCCTGCATATTTTGCTATCCACCAAGTAAAACAAAGAACGGACAAAACAGCAATGGAGAAAGAAAGAGGAGGAAAAGCCCCCATGATGATTACTTAAGTTCAACTGCCCTAGAAGTTCTTATTCAAAAAAGCCCGTCTGGTCGCCCATATTTGAAATATTGACTGTTATTGAGCACCACATTTTCTGGTAGTTCCCGGTTCTGTGGATTTCCAGGGAGAAGGACAACTCCAAAGAAGGCGGCATAACACCGACTTACGGTAGTTACTTAAGTTTTATCTCCCTTTGACCACAGAAATAATCAGCTTCCGGTAACTTCTCTCCTCCTTTGCAGCCCCTACACATTCAAAAACGCAACAAAAAAAGTCAGAGATCGTTGATAGACTGAGGTGCAACGCGCCCGAAATAAAACTGTCCCGCTAAAAGGCAAAAAAAAAAAAAAAAAAAAAAAAAAAGCCTTGTGTGTGAGTTGTGTATGTGTATTTATGTGTCAGTGTGGGGATGTGTGAGGCGTGTGTGCTCCGGTGCATGTGACTAAGTGGGGGGGGGGGGGGTGTAAGGTAGGAAACTAACGCAGGCAGTCTGGTCTTTTTTTTTTTTTTTTTTTGGAAGGGTAAGCCTGGCTTCCCGTGGCTGGTCGGCCGCGTGAGGCTGGGAAGACCTGACCCTGGCGCGCGCCGGCAGCGCGGCAGTGCCCGGGGTTAGAGCTCTCCCCTGTGACCGAAAAGATAATTAAAAATCACAGGCGCGGGAGACAGCTCCGTTCCTCGCTGCGCATCAAGTCTGTCGGGATAAGTGGGTCCTCGCATGCCGGGGGCGCCCGGGCTCCGAGGCCAGTGGGCCGCGGCGAGGAGTAGGCTGGGCAGGGGGTGTCCCAGCGGGTGATGCAGAATGAGTCATCCAGGGGGGCAGGCAGCCGTGGGAAGGCCGAGGAGACGGGAGGGGCGCGGTGAGGAGGCTCGCGTCTGCGGGGGGATTTCTGGGGAGAGGTGGGAACGTGGGGGAGAAAACTGGGGAAGGGAGAGCCGGACGAGGGACGCGTGGAGTTGTGGATGGGGAAAGGGAAGGTAAAACTAAAGTCCCAAAGAGGAAAGAGCAGTGTCCCCTGGACCGCATCCTTACCCCCGCGAGGGCGCTCGCCGAGCCACCCCGCCCCACCTCCGCTCGCACGGCTGGAGGCCCCTCAGTCGAGGGAGCATCTATTTAGAGGGCAATCCTGGTCCCCAAGCCACTCAACTACAGCTCTCCAAGTTCATCTTGCTCTTGAAATAGGCTCCAGAGACCTTGACAGACACCAGGTCCCCCCTTCCGCGTCCCCCACGCTCTCCAGGCCCCTTCAAAGGCGCAGACCCCCAAGTGCCCGCTGGGCTAGTGGAAGCAACGCTTTAAAAAGCGGGAGAGAGAGTCGTGGCAGGTCGCTACCGGGGTGAGAGAGGCGTTTGCGCTGAGCAATAAAAATGCCGATTAATGGGTACGTGGACTGATTTAAGTAAGATGGGGGGGCGATGAATGATGACTCAACTATGTTTCTTTCTGAATACTCCGAAGAGGAGGCACTATAACTTCATTTCTTTTATAAAATCACTTATTACTGTGTAGTGTCAGCTACGCTGTTAGGAATCTTTGAAACTTTGGCAACTGATGATTCTTTTTGCAGACAAGTTTTCAAGCCTTGCGAGGTTTAACGGAGATTGACAGCAAGGAACGTAGCAGTACACTACGAGGAGGGGAAACGGCCCGGTGCCCCCTTCTTAGGGGTGCAATAGCCTCAAGCGGATTTCCCGGCTTCTGCGGGCGCCCCACATTGTTTTATTTGTTTTGAAGGCTCAGAGTTTGAGGCTGGTCGGAGACACCCACGTGCTTCTGACTCTCATCAGCGTAATGATCGCCTTAGCCAGAGTCGTGTCTATATAAACCACAAAAACCTAATCATTAGAAATCCCAGCCTCCAAAAACCACATTTTAGGTAAAACTGCCGTTTTTTTCCTGCGCTCCTTCATCCTCTCGACCACAACTTTTTTGGGGATCCAAAGTCGCTTTTTAAACCCACATTGGGAAATAAATACATAAATAAATAGCCATTGAAGCATTTTGAATATTTTATTTTGTAGTTTTATTTTTTTTCCCCGGGAGTGGTGGGGGAGAAAGTTAAAACATTAGATGTAGTTTTAGATGCAAAATAGACAATAAAAGATTGAGATTCATGGAAAACTGCTGGGGTTTTCCCCCAGCGAGGGTTTTTGCAACTTATTTTAATCATCAAGCTGACAGTTTTCCAGTCCTTAAAAAACTCATCCTTGTTTTCTAGGAACGACAAATCTGAATATAGAAGAAAAAAGTGTCCAGCCACCCACTTGAGTTTCTAAAAAGTATTTTGACAAGTGTCCCCTCCATCCCAATTTTTTGTGCCACTTAAGTAAAAAACAAAAACAAAACAAAACAAAACAAAAAACCCACCCAAACCCTGCAAAATCTTTTTTTCCCTCGGGAGCCGCTCCGGCAGAGGTGGAGGGGGGGGTAGGGTGGGGGAAGGGTGAAGAGAGCTGAGAAGTCAGCACAGACGCTCAAGAATTTTCCTTCCTCCTCTCCTGAAGTTACAACGAAAAATAACGACAGTCAGATCAGCCGGCGGCTCTCTGGCGTCTCAGCTTCAACCTCCTCCGACCAAGAGGGGGTTCCTTGTCTTGGGGGGAGGAGGCGAGAAGCAAGAGGACGCGACCAGGCGAGATCCCCGTAGACCGGGGCCGCCTCTCTCGGCTTCCGAAGCTGCGCGCGGCGCCCCGGGGGCTCCTTCTCGCGGCCGGCGGGCGGCGGCAGCGGCTGCGATTCGCAGGCTCGAGATCCGTTGCCCCGAGATCCGCTGCCCGCGACTTACCTCCTGGCACCTCGAAGCACGAGGGTCAGGGGAGCTTTGCAAAGAGCAGGAGAGAGTGGATGCGAGGAGGTGGCGGTGAGAGGGCGAGAAGAGGAGAAGGGAAAGGAAGGAGCCGAGCCGGGGAGCCGGGCTGGCAGCCGCCGCGGGAGGAATCTGAGTGTGCAGCCGGCGCGGGGGGAGCGGCGGCCGCCGCGGAGGAGGCGGCGGCGGCGGCAGCGGCGCGGGCGGGCGGGCGGCGGCGCGGACGCCTGCAGCTGGGCAGCAGCGCGCGGCGCGGAGCGGCGGTGGCGGGCAGCGCGCGGCGATGCTGGCCTCGGGGCTGGACTGCTGAACCCACTCGGCCCCACCGCCGGACTCGAACTGGGAGGGGGCGCCAGCGCACCCAGGACGCGGTGCCCCACGGGACCCCACTACAAGCTGCTGCAAACTGAAGCCTCCCGCCTCCCCGGGCCAAACACATCCCGGTGCCCGTTCGCAGCTGCCACCCCGGGTGTTCCAAAGGCTCCGGCAAGATCTGCGCCTCCCGGGTCTCCCCACCCGCCAACCCGATTGCTCCGCACCGCCACCTCTGGCTCCCGTCAGACTCCGCCCGGCAGTCGGCTTCATCGAACTTGATTTCTCACCTCCTCAGCCCCATCACCTCCAGCCCCTTTCCCCCGTCTCGCCTCCACCCCCCCAATTTCCTCCTCCTCGCCCCTCATTTCCACCCTCCTCCCCCTCCCCCGGCCACTTCGCTAACTTGTGGCTGTTGTGATGCGTATTCCCGTAGATCCGAGCACCAGCCGGCGCTTCAGCCCCCCCTCCAGCAGCCTGCAGCCCGGCAAGATGAGCGACGTGAGCCCGGTGGTAGCTGCGCAGCAGCAGCAGCAACAGCAGCAGCAGCAGCAGCAGCAGCAGCAACAACAGCAGCAGCAGCAGCAGCAGCAGCAGGAGGCGGCGGCGGCGGCGGCGGCGGCGGCGGCCGCGGCTGCGGCCGCGGTGCCCCGGTTGCGGCCGCCGCACGACAACCGCACCATGGTGGAGATCATCGCTGACCACCCGGCTGAACTCGTCCGCACCGACAGCCCCAATTTCCTGTGCTCCGTGCTGCCCTCGCACTGGCGTTGCAACAAGACCCTGCCCGTGGCCTTCAAGGTAAGAAGCTGCGGCCGCTCCTCGCTCCCCGCCCCCGGCCGGGCGCCGCGGGACCTGCCCGGCGTCGTTTTCAAGCCCCCGGGGGCCGGGCCCCTGACTCGGACGGCCTCCAAGGCTCCTACCTCGGTGGCTCTGACCCGAGGGACCCCCGTCTGGCCCTCTTCCTCCGGATCCCACAGAGGGCTCGGGGCTTAGTGACCCCGCGCAGATCCTTCCCTCTCCCACCTGTGCCCGTAGCCACCACTTCAGCCCTTGTCCCCTTTATCCGTTCATCACCCCTGGAGCCTCCCGGCCAACGTCCCGACCCACTCCTCTGAGCGGTCTCCCCTCCCCCAGGAGCCCCCAGGTGCCCGCTCTCGGCGGCGCCGCCGGGACGTGCTCCACCCCGCCCCCACTCCCCAGGAGCGAGGATCCCCGGCGTTCTACCCCGAGACTCCCGTGTCCCCTTCCCCGGCATCCCGGCCGCGCCCGCACCGAGGGCCGCCGCGCCGCCCCTCCCCGGGATTCCGCGCTCTTCCCTTCCCAACCGAACACTCTCCGCCCGTCTCGGCGCCCCCTTCTCTGACCCGCTTGCGCCTCGGCGGCTCCGGCCCCTCCCGGACTCGGGGGCCGGTGTTGGTGGGGTGCCGGCGCCGGGCGTTTGCGCCCGGGGCGGGGCGCCGCGTGCCGGCTGCTGGCTGCGGCGCGTGGGCCGCGTTATTAGTATCCGAGAGGGTCCCGGGCGAACCTAGGGACTCAGGGAGCGAGTGAGGGGCAGACAGGACGGAGGCGCTTTCTCCGTCTGCAGACCCGCGCCCCTTCCCGCTACCGGGAGGAAGGCGGGGCTGCAGGGGTCGCCGCGCGCCCGGAGGCGGGGGAGTCCGGGAGTCCCCGGCGTCGGACCCTCAAGTGCAAGGCGGCGCGGGCCAGTGGAGGGGGCGGGGGCTCGGGCCGCCTCTTCCACCCGGACCCGCTCCCGGCCTCGCCGCGCCCGGGAGGTAGAAGGGAAACCTGTGAAATGCCTTCGGCTCGCCCGCCTTGAAAACTGAGGTGATATTGTGCGATTCTCCTTATTCTTACTTTTAAGGACTCAGACCCCCAAGGTCCCTCCCGCTTCTGAGAGGTCGTGGGAGGCTCGGGCCCGTGGCCTGGGCGCCGAGGGAGTGACTCCTGGGCTGGAGAGCGCCCTGCGCGCGCCCCGCGGCCTCCTCCGCCCTCCCGGCCCGTTAGTCTGAGGGCGGGTCTCAGCAGCCGGAGTCGCGGGCAGCGGCTCCGCAGGTTGAGCGTGTAGGGTCCGGAGTCTCTGTAAGGCGATCGGGATCCCTCGGGCAGCCCTCGTCTCCTCGCGGAGCACGCAGGGCCGGGAGCGTCCCAGGTTGCTGGGGAGATGGGGTCCCGGGCCGTGCTCCCTCTCGGGACTAGGCGCCTGGGATGGAGGGGGCGGTGAGCCAGACAGGGACGAGAGCGCTCCCAGGAAGATGCTTCCGGCCCTGTTTAGCCTCTGAACCCGCTAAGGTGGGCCTGGGTCCCCTGGGTTCTGGGATTGTGGAGAGCAGGGTAAGCCAGGCCTTGGGGGGAGGGGGAGAAGGGAGGAATCCTGCCAGTTCCTCCCTTGTGGACCGTGGGGCCAAACTCCCACGGGCGACTGGCAGTTCCCGGTTGTTAACCACCCCCTCCCCACGCGCATCAATTCAGATTCCAGGCGTGGGTGGGGTGGAAAGAAAGAGGAGTCCAGGTCAATTAGAGCTGGTTATCTCGCTATGTCTTGTATCAGAACAGAAATCGAATGAATTGTTATGGAAAGGGGATGTTGCATTCTGGGGTAAGTTTCATTTTGCAGTTGGCTCAAGAAATGTGTGTGTGTTTTAACCGTCCCATTTCTCCTTTTATAAACCACTCATTTTGTAGGTTAAGCCTTTCTTACTTGAAATATGAAAAGCTCAGAGTATAGGCGAATCGTAGAAATTTGGATTTTCACATGAGAGATATCTTTTACAATTCATCCTCCAAGGGCCCAGAATTTTCTAATTGGCCTTATGTGAGAGCAGAAATTTGTTTCCACGCCCCCCCAACCCCTCAAGACACACACAAAAAACACTGGATAAAAACAGTAAATAATACAAATAAATAGATAATTTATATATAAAGTGCCACAAGTTAGGGCATGAAAAAATTAAGGATAGGTGCCTACATTTTTAAAAGATGTCATTTAGATGTCTGATGTTCTACATTCCGTTTGTCCTGATAAACATGTTTAAGGTATAACTGTCTTGAACTATACTCTTACATATACGGTGCTGAATTGATTCTGAGCATTAATATTTTGGATAGAAAGGATGTTTTTAGCATAAAGATAGAATACAATTTAGTTAAAGCTATTCTCAGATAATTTGGCTACCTTCAAGTTTTCTCACTACCGCCCTTTTAAAATTATTTTAAAAATAAATTACTTTCTCTGCTCTTCATCATACTTATTTTTAATTACAGATTAAGTTTACTTTTAACCAGTAAACAAAACCATAGATAACACACGGCCATATTAAATTGAATGTTTTAATTCATATTAATTGAAAGTTAAATTGAGTTAACCAAAAACTTGACTTTCATGTTTTCCCACCCCCCCACCTGTGTTTAACAAAATTCAAATAGCGGGTGATAGCTGAGATCCACTCAGTATAGAAGTTTTGTCTCTGTTGAAAACGTGTAGATATTTGGAACATCCAGATTTTGACAATAATTTTTTTGTTTTCATCTGCATGTTAATAAAAACAACCTCTTTTTACCTTACTTTCGAGATAAAAGCCTGTGAGCTGTAGACTTTCTAGACTCTTGCAACATAATCAAATACATGTGCAAAGAAGAAGTAATATGAAGAAGTCTCAGTTTTAAAAGTGGTGACAGCAATTTGGCTGTCATATTTAGAGCTATGTACAAAGTAAATTATAGTGTTGTTGGGTAGATAGCAGACAGGTAAATATATTTAATACAGGACTTAATTGTTGAGAAGTCTGGTATTCAAATCAATATAATATTTATTGAGCTCATATTTTATGTCCGTGACACTGAGCTCGGCAAGGTAGAGAATCAGAAATGAATTCAGTAGACTGTGTTGTGATACGTTAACTTAAAACAGCACTTCAGAATGATATTGGCAATGTATTGTATTAAGACATGTCATGTATTAGAATTGTTCATCTGATCTTGTTTTAGGATTATAGGAAAGTAGTTAATTTATTTACACTCTGACATGTAAAAGTGCAAAAACAACTTGTGTACTTTGAAAAACACCAAGCTGTTTATAAGCGTTATATTTTTAACAAAGTTCTGCAGTTTTGAAATGTTCAGTGCTCCCAGGTGTCAAGGAAATGGAAATAAATATTTTTAACCTTTCTCTCAGGTGTATCTCACTGAAAGCTTAAAATAGTTAAGGCATACTATTAGAAGATCCCAGGCCCTTTCTGTCCTAGGTAATTGTAGTGATGAAAAAGCAATATGCAAATTCAGCTCATTAGTTAATGGTCAGGTAGAAATAGTGGAGAGAACATGTTAGCCCTGTATCCAGTAGCACCCTGGTAAGTTAGGGGTCTGTCAGCATTTCCACCCTGAAGCCTGGTGTTCAGGGTTCATAACTCAGCTGCTTTAAATAGCTTCAAGCTGAAACACTATGCAGAAAATTTAAGTCCAGATGTATATTTTAAAGCTAAAAGTAGTGTAAGACTGTTGCACTGTTTTAAGTTAGCAAACGCTGGACTATATATTTACCAGTATCATATGTTTTTCTGGCAATGTTAATGAAAAGAAACACAGTTTTAGATATATGATCTATTGCTCATAGTTAATTTTGCATGTTTAATGATACCTTTCAGTATTTGTCATAAGTAGGGTTTCAAAATGATGGAGCAATTTCTATTTGAAAATAATTTTTCAACATCATTGGCCATTTTTCTCTTCATAAGCAAGTATGCAGCTAATAACTATTTGACATAATGAGTTGTAGTTTCCTTACATGTTTAATGATCAGATTTTATGTTTGTGTCTTTTTGAATGTAATTACACCTAAACAAAGAAAAACAGGTTATTAAACCTGTTAAAACTTTGCTAAACCTACTATGAGTTGCTGTGCAAAATTATGTAAGTCGTAATAGATCTCAAGTTAGGTAAAGACAGACACATTTTTGTGTTATGCCTTTAAATGCAATAAAAATTATTTAAAGTTAAAAATTTTAGGATTGAGTATATAAAACTTACTGGTAAGGTAATGGAAACAAATAATTTTAGATGGAAAATAAATACTCAAAAATTTTAGAAAACTTATATTTGAAAACAGGCATGGTAAAATATCGTTCATTATTTTCTCCCCATTGGCATTGCTGTTTGTATCCTTTCAAAATTCCAGAATATTCATTGTTAGATGATCTAAACCAGCTTGATACATGGCTCATAAATTTCTGGCTTAAATTGAAATAATTTCCATCAAATTTCTCTTTGACATGTATTTAAAAAATTATGAAACATTTTATATTGTATTTACTCTTTTCTCTACAATTCAACCAGGTTTTTCTAAATTCTAAGTTAGATTGTAAGAAGTAACTGTAATATTTGTGAAACTTTTGGTTGGTAGTTAAAGTTATCTTTAACTAATTATCATAGAAATAAAACTTTTCCTTTTTGCAATTACTCCCTTACCTCTCTTTGTATTCCAAAGAAAGATTTGATAAGATTCTATCTTGAAAAATAATTATATTTCAATTTTGCTGCAAGTGCAATGTGCCCAGTGATATTGGTCTTAAGAGTAATTGATTATCGAAGACTAGACTTCTGTACGTGGAAATGTCATAGGCAATTTAAATTTCCATATAATAAGACCACAAAAACAATTTTAAGGGCCTGAGTTAATTCTCCATTGTTCCTCTTTCAGAGTAACTCACAGATTTAGCCGTAGGGAGTCTCATAAAAATTTTCAATAGCGTTTCTAGAGTTAAATATTCTTTTACTTTATTTTGCACAAGCTCCTGTATCATGTGATTTAAATGCTAGTTATAATGAGGTGTGCTAAATAAAGGAACTTCTTTCTCTATTCTAAAATGTCAGGACACAAAATTACTTCCCTCTTCCCCATGAAGTTTCTTGAATTTGTAGATTTTATATGTTAAAAGCATCTAGAAAAGTAACTGTTAAGTTTTCGTCACAAATTATTCTTTGCAGAACAACTTTTTGTATTGGGTAGTGTGGAAACAAATTTTAATGCGTGCTAACTCCTAAGTAGTTAAAGGGCGATTTTTGACTACTCTCTCTACCCCTTAAAGTGTTTTCCATTGCTTGGGTTTGGTACAGATGAAATGTGTAAAAATTTCTTGATTCTTTTGGTTTTCTTTTAGATAAACACAGTCGAGAATCTCCAAGGGAAACTTTTTAGCTTTAGAGATCTACTTTTTGTTTAAACCCTCAAACATATAATTACATTTCTGATTGGTATAAAAGTCACATACATTACTTCTTATCCCCCCTTTTTTCCTCAGAAAAACATTAGGCAATCTGCTTTGGTAGAGTGAATAGCAGAAAGAACCAATATATTTAGCCATTAAAAGAGAATTCAGCCATAACAGGAAAAGTTGTCACTATATCTTGTTAGTTAGCAATTTTTTTTTTCCGGGCCAAGTTGTAAGCCTCATAGAAGACTCACACACTTTGTGATGACCCATTTGTTTTGTTATTAAATGTAATGCATAAAACATACTAATATTTAATTATACTGCTTAAGCAAAGAAAAATGGATTTATGTATTTCACGCTTAGGGCCCTTTTCTTTTGTATTTTCCCATATTGAATCAATTTTCCTTTTCTTCTAACTAAAAAAAATCCATTATGTTAAAAATATGCAGTAAAATAATAATGTCCCAGAGCTCTTAAAAATCTTTATATTGGGGCAGATTTCTTCACTTTTTAAAAAATGAAATTTAGCCAGCCTGGAGTGAAACCCATCAGCAGTCCTCCTGTATCTCCAACAACACCAAAAAACATCTCAGGACATGAAGTAAAGAATTACATATTCAATTGAACCCTTTAAGGAAGCTTATAAGTAAAAGCCTGTGTTTAGCACACAGCTGACTTGGAACAGAAGTTAGCCTGCTCATCTTACAAAAAGTACATGATTATAACTGTACTCTATACTTATATAGTATCTTCTACATTTTACAGACTTTCAAAAAACGATTTCCAATTTATATTGGAAAATGGTAGTTTCAGGAGATGAAGTTACTTGAGATCATAGCAGATGTGTAACAGAGGTGGGGGAGAAGTGGGGCCTCTTGATTTTTGGTGCATTAATTCTCTTCTAAACAGTACAACTTTTCTACCTTCCTTAGTGCACTTACTGGTTCCGTATTTATGTTGACATAGAAAGCCTCACAGCAGGTGTTAAAACACAATATGCTGAGTGCAAAAAAATGTCAAACATTCAGATGAATACTGGCAAACAGTCAGTTTTTTCAGTATTTCAGTATTTTTCAAATGTGCACCTTTTTGGCACTGTGAATTCAAAAAGTTGGAAAGGACATTGCCCCCATCAGGGGTACAGCATTACCTGTGTTCAGCAGCCACTTGAGGCACTAGGTCAAGTATGCAGGAAGGAAGTCATGTTCTCAAGGGATTTACCCTTGACCTGGGAGACTTCTCAGATTGGATAGAGTAACCGTATATTCCGGGTAAAGGATAGTGGGCATGATTCCCTCTCTCTTCTGGGATGGAAGAAGTTATCAGAAAACTAGTTTGGAGCAAGGGCATATTGCTGCTAGCTGGGGATGCTGACTCAACCTTTAATTGGTTCTCTCATGGACTATTGGCAGTGGGAAGTGGTGCTCTTTGTGGAGCTCTTTCCTTTATTTATTTCAAAAATATTTATCAAACACTTACTCTGTGCCAGGCACTGTTTTGGGAGCTGGGTGTATAGTGGTGAACAAGACAGATGAAGGCCCTTGCCTTGTGTAATTTCTAGTCGAATATAATCTGGGCTCCTAAGAGGGAGTCTCATAGCTTTGGGCTAGCATATCAAAAGGAGTAGAGGGGTCATTCCTATATGTACTTTGAAATGAGGATCATTTGAGTCCAGTGGGACGCTCAGAAAGTGGTTTCTGTAATTTAAGGACAGCTTTAAGATTTTAAACTGAATAACAAAGTGCTAAAGAAGGAAGGGAACAGCCTAAGAAAACAGTTAGGGTGAAAAAGATATTGACAAGTTTGTTTGTTTGGTTGTTTCCCTGGCCTGAGCAGAGGGTATAGTGGTGGGGTGTTAGGGTAGGGTTCAAGGGTGAGGGAAATGCAGCTCTAAAGTGTAGTGATGAAGTCTGTCTCATCACATTGTAAGAAATCTGCTTTAATGAGAGTTACATACAAATTGTATTGGGAGCATGGGATTAAATGCTTTCGTTTGCCTTATGGACATCTTGACAAGGAAGTAGCAGAAGGATGAGGGTAATATTTGCCAGACAGGCAAAAGCACACATGGATATTGTCATTGGAGGGTAGTGGGGCTACTGTAGCTGGAGCTGTGGCTTAGTCACCACGTGGGCATCTGGAAGCCGAACGAGCAAGAGATGGAACTCATCTGAATATTATAGGATCCTGGAAGTTAGTTGAGAGAAAGGATGTTATCAAGGGGCAAGGCCTGAATTCATGGATTAAGAATAGTGTGTTTTATATATGACAGCAAAGACTCTGCACCGGCATTCCCTTCCGGGATCCATGTTAATGAGAGGCACCAATTTGCAAGTTAGCCGACCCTGGAGTGTGATCCTTGCCTTGCAGCAGTGAAAATGTTTATTAGACTCAAAGACTGATTATTCTGGATCCTGACTTGCCCGAATTAATCGGCCACAGGTTAATTGTTGAAGATTAAGGAGGCAAGTGTGTCATTCCAAGATGGCAGATGGGACAAGACAGAATTTTGGCTAAGGGTGTATTTTCTGTCTATACCACTCATTTGTCGGTGGTCATTTTCAGCCTCTTATATATCTTTATCCTGTACCTAGACTTTAGGCTTCTTGATGGCTTTGTATATTCCATGGGTCCCACTGCAGAGTGGGCATTCAGTAGTTCTTTGCAGTGTGATTGAAAGCTGAATATGTAGCTCAAAGTAAAGAGATGAAATGTAGTTCTGGATACCACACTATATTTAGTCTTCCCTATAGTCAGAAACTGTAAGGTTTCCCCTAAATATCTTCTCCCATAGAGCTGACCAGACTTCCTTTTTTTTTTTTTTTTTTGGCCTGTGATCTGGATGAGACCACACCTCAGGGCGCTCCAGGCTGCAGACAGGCGGTCCCTTAATATGTACGATGCAATCTGCAGATGGGGCATCAGCTTTCCTTCTGTGGCATAATTCCTATGGACAGTTTAACATGGGGATTTAATAAAAATGTACATGCATTCTGTGAAGAATCCAACAACAAATGAAGGAAACTTTTGCCTGCCTTTGGAATGGGTGGACCCTGAAACACTGGTCTCTTTGAAGTGGCATCCGAACCCATATGCAGATGCCTCACTCCTGTCTGCCATTACTGGGCTAGAGCACTAAGTCCTGATAAGATGCATCATTTACCATGAGACTATATTCTCAGGTTTTAAGCTTTTCTGATATGCCATTATTGTTGCTGTGTTTCCTGTTTTATGTAGGTGGTAGCCCTCGGAGAGGTACCAGATGGGACTGTGGTTACCGTCATGGCGGGTAATGATGAAAATTATTCTGCTGAGCTCCGAAATGCCTCTGCTGTTATGAAAAACCAAGTAGCAAGGTTCAACGATCTAAGATTTGTGGGCCGGAGTGGACGAGGTAGGTCTCTGATTTTTAATATGGATAATGGAATAAACACATTAGGATCCTCTGATGAAATGTAGGCCTGTCTGTATTCAAATCAGTACCTTCTACCTAATAGAATTACTAAATGTTTTCTTTAAATACGTCCAGATGAGGTTGAGTGTTTTAGTGAGTACTCAGGCCTTTTTCATTTGTTTTATGACATTGAAAATTCAAACAGTATTTTCAGAAGAACCAGTTCTTAATTTCACTGGGCGTGAGCATATAAGGTAGAGGGAAGAACAGTTGGAGGTTCAAGTTCTGAGTTACAGGAGCCAAGTAACTGAGTACATTTAGTGGCAAAGGGCAAAGAAAAGGGAATACATTGGATCAATTTCCTGGTAATATCACTTTTGCTCTAAGTTGTAGCAAGGGGAGCAAGCATAATGCTCTTCACTTATCACATATGTTACCTCTATAGGATTTAATTTACTTCTATAAGAACCTATTTAAAAATCATGGTGTTTTACAGAAGGCTTTTCATTTGAGTAAGTGAATAAGGTGTTACTCATGTTAGTATGACTATGTAGATGAATGATCAGGACTCTAAATATTTGTACATTATTTAAGAGTTTCCACCATCCACGCCCCCATTCACATATTAGCAATCCATCAAAAGATCATAAAACAGAAAATAATCCCTTTTAGGGTTTTTATAGCTGTTTCATAAATGGGGTTAATGTTTTTAAAAAAGTCTCAAAGCAAAACCAATATTTGGCTTTTATTTACTTATTCTATAGAGAGACTTTTAGTCATTATTCATTAGAAGTATTATGTTCATTTATTTATTGATTGAATCTAATATTTCCATGTTAAGTATTTCGATGAGAAGAGAGAAAATAGACCACTTTAGGACTGGGGTGAAATAAATTATAAAGACCTATGGGGTGACATAAACCCAGGTTCGAATTAGGAAATAAGAAGCATCAATTTTTAAACCATGTCCAATAATTGCCCTTTAGTTTGGATCAGATGTCAAATTATTACCATTGTAAAAACTTGATAAGGGAAGTTCAGGCAAGGCTGTTTCCGATGAGTAGTTTTAGTGTACTTTCTAGGAACGGGGCCAAGAAGTTGTACTTTTTAACTTAAAAAAAAATGATGCATGCTAATGAGATACTGTTACTGAAAGGTTTGAAATAAAATGAGGCTCAGAGCCTCTGGTAGAATCAAAACTCAAGGGGTTATCTCAGCATCAGGTTTAGTTCACTTTCATTAAAAGAAAAAAAAAGACACATTCTGTCTCACTGTTGACTGATTAGGTGTGAAGTGTGTATGTGTGTGTATTCATTTTTTTTTTTTTTCTCAGTTACTGGTGCAGGTCCACAGTACAATTAAAATTTCTTTTTTCTAGTAAGAATCAAGAAAAATTTGAACACGATGATTTACCTGTATGCTCTGAGTTGCATCTTTCTCCTTATGTAATATTACTTTGTTTTGAACTAGAGTAATGAACTTTAGTATTTAAAAGACCGGGCGCTATACTTCATTTTACTTTACAGATACAAACTAGTGTTTTCATTTATCTTGCTTTTGTATTATATAGATGCTCCATAACTTTTCTCTGATCAATTTGAGTAGAAACTATGGCAAAGTGATAGTGTACTTTGTAAACCCTCAACATATTTATTTAAGAAACTTCAAAGAGAAACAAAGGGTGTGCACTGTTTTACTATATTGGCTTTCTGAGTTTTGGCTGGTTTCCCAAATAGCAATTTTTATATTTAAAAAAAAAAGACAGACTTAACTGCTTGCAGACTTTTCACGCATGGAAGATGAAGAAAGCTTCTTTTGATGAAGTGTAATTATGTCCAAACAGAGCTGACCCCCTCCCCCTATATTTCTTATGATCTTAACTGAAGAAAGTAGGATTTTTCCTTTGAAGCAGCCGGGACTTGGTGGAGGATCTGAAATGCTACAGTTTGCTGCCAGAGGCAGGATGGAGAAATTGGTCCAGACTTGTCTTCGAGACTTAGATTGGGGGTGGGGGGAGCGGGTGGAGAGAGAAAGAAAAATTGACTTATCACTAATAATAGATTTTTATATCATGACATTAACATTATATGAAAGGAAACAGTAATATCAAGCTGAAATGAAGAGGAAAAAAGGACAGAATACTGACAAGAGATACTACTCTGAAAAAAAAAAAAAAAATGGGTCAGTTCTTCAGTGGCAGGAAACCCTTTAACCTGCCCGTGTACCTGACCTGCTTTCTAACAGACTCTTTCCAGCTTCCTCTTTGATTTTCACACTTCTACATTTCTCTCAGGTTTTTAAGTCTGGGTCAACATGCTGCTACCATTGTATTTTTTCCCCAGCTATTTAAATTTTCTATTTCAGTAGCATTAAAAAATAAAAAACACCAAGTTCCTCAAATGGTACAATTTTTTTCACTGGTAAAAATATAAACTCTCAGAAATTGAAAAACAGTTTTTGATTTATAAGGGAGTCACATCACTATTTACTCTGGCATTATGGGTTATCCAGTGACCACAACTTTTATGAAGTACTTTGGAATAAAAGTAGAGCATCGGTGAAACTTGCATTAAGTGAGGAGTGGCTTATATTTTTAAATTGTCTTTTCCTTTTTTCTCCTTTATATTTTAAACAGAAGTATTTAAAGTGACTTTGGTCTTTAAGTTTTCTTGGTGTGTTTCCTCACTTTTGACATCAAGCATGTTGCTTTTAATTTACAAGCACTTCTAAGCACCTGCAGTGTACAGAGCATGGTACTTTGTCAATTTAGGATACAATCCCTGCTTATAGTCTTAACTTTCCTGACAATTTCTGACAGCCCCTCGGGCTAGGCTAGAATTGTCTTTCAATGACAGTTCCTACTGTATCTCAGAAAATATATGACTTGAGGACACATTGCAGAACTAGTTCCTAGATGCAGCCAAGGATGCTACAATTAGTTGTCTAATGAGCGCTAGCTCCTTAAGAGCCTGCATTTTTATCGCTTATTATGGAAAGTAATAAACAATGGGATTTGGAAAATTTTTTTTAATTTAAGGAAGTCATGAATATGCATATAAACATTTGACTCAGGAAATGTATCACTATTTATAGGGGGAAGAACAAATTACCTAGTTGGGTGGAAGTTTCTTGAACATTACGTTCATGTTCCTTCTAAAGGGGCAATGAGAAGTTGAAGGAACCTCCTTAGTTTTTGTTTTAGTTGTTAAAGTACATCTTGATCCTTAGGATTTGATTTTAGAAGACCACCGTCGGACTCAAATACTTGTTTCCTTTCCCCCAAACCCACCTCTTTTTAAAAGAGGTCTTTATAGAAAACTGGTTCTGGTTTTTTTTGGTGGTACGCGGGCCTCTCACTGTTGTGGCCTCTCCCTTTGCGGAGCACAGGCTCTGGACGCGCAGGCTCAGTGGCCATGGCTCACGGGCCCAGCCGCTCCGCGGCATGTGGGATCTTCCCGGACCGGGGCACGAACCCGTGTCCCCTGCATCCGCAGGACCACTGCGCCACCAGGGAAGCCCACTGGTTCTGTTTTGAATATTTAGATGCTTTATCTTGGAGGTGAATTTTATATTTGGCTTTTGTTCCTACCTAAGGTGTTCCTCTGAATTTGGGAGAAGCATCGATGCCTTTTAATATCCTAAGTGCGTTTTAAAAGTCTGAAACAGCAATACTCTTAGAACCGGTTTATATAAACTCATGGGCAGTGTCTCTAGCAAGTTATTTAGAGTCATTAAGGACAATTGAGATGTGTACATCCTTGATTTATGAAGATTTGTGCCACAGATGACAACTGTCTTCCAAGCACTGCCCTCAAAGCCACTGTTAGAAATGTGATCCTGACTCACAGACCATTGATTCAACCCAGAATGGATCTTTTTACGGTTTAATGCAAATTAACTTTCAATCTAGGGGTTCAGCCCATTCACTCCTCCAGAACTTCCCATTGTTTTAAGGTCCTGATCTGGATCCAGTGGCTTCCTATGCAACTTTCTAATCTCCATTTCTTTAGACTTTCAGTTTTCTGTGACTAGTTTAGACTCCTGGCTGCCTTATTCTTCTGGTTAGTCTTAATGTTTATAATAAATCCTCTGTTCCTCAACCAGACAATTAAATTACTTAAATCCATGTAACATTCAATATATAATGGATGAAATACGATATATCAGTGACACTTTAAGAATAGATGATTTCATCATTCTGGCTGACCTACTACATTAGTAGATTTATATTTGCTTCTTGGTCTGATAGAGCTGTTTGGGACACATGTGGCAATAAATTACCTATTAATTTCTAAAAATGTTCTCTGACAAAGTTAAAAGGAAGAGCATTAATTTTAGGGTCTGGAAGACCTGGGTTCGGTCCTGATTTTTTCCACTTATTAGTTGTGTGGTTAAATTACCAATACTCTCTGGGCTTCGGTTGCCTCATTTGTGACATGGGGGTGATAAACCTGACTGGGTAGTGTTAAATGAGATAATGTGTATGAAGTGACTGGCACTTAATAGGTTTCTAATCAATATTCATTTCCCCTGTACCCCCTCCCCCTGCATCTCTCTCTCTTTCCTATTTTTTTTTTTCTTGGCCAAAGTATAGCCAAAGAGACTTAAAACTATATATACAGAGTAACAAATGATATGTGTCTTAAACATATTTTAGGAACTTACGTGGTCTGGGTTGAAAAGAAAACCCATTCACTAGACTTGACAGCCAAAGACCTGTTCCACATTAAGCCTTGTATATAACCTGTTCCATATTAAGCTTTGAAAAGATTGCATTAAACTTTGCATTGCTACATATTGTTTAAGATTTGTGTTTTGATTTCATACCCTCTGCTTTCAGTAAAGGGAAAAACAGTCTCTGACCAAAAAAACAAAGCAAAATGAAATGAGCTTTTTAAAGATCTGTCCCAGGAGCAGACTAAATGAATGCTCTGGCCTGAGATTGCTGAATGTTTTATTGAGTCACTGCTTCACGCCCACCTCTTCCGGTCTTGTAACAGTTTGCAGTTTTGACTATCTGACATGACTAACCGTCACAAATCTAACTGATTACAACTGTCAGTGAGTCTGGGTAACAGAGTCTGGTATCTTCTTCTGGAGAAAGCAAACATCCAAATCTGCTCCTAAACTCCCCCCCTCCCCGCTCCCCCCCCACCCCCGCGTCTTCCCCCCAACCTCTGTTCATCACCTTTAGCTCATTAATTTGAAACATCAGATGTAATATTTCGATGAAGTACACCCTCCGCTAAAAGCAAGTATTCATACTTACATTGGGAGATGTCATGTACATTTAGCCAAAAATAAGTCACTGTCAGGGAGTCATTTTAAGATTGCTGCTGAGCCAGGATGTATGTTAGGGAAGGGGTGGGCAGGGAGGAAAAAAACTTTGTTCCAGTAATGATGAAATCATCATACCACAGGCACATTAAGGCCAGGATGGGAGACACTGGCTCCTGTTAAAATGATTCCCATAAGAACCTTCCTCTTTCATCTTCTCACTGTAGTGCAGTTAAGCAAATGAAATGCTAAAGCCATGTGAAGTCAATAGCATAATCAACAGTGATTTACTATTGTTCTCTCACGGGGTCATGACCTAATCCTAAATAAAGACTTCTAAAATTTTCTGCTTGGATGTGTTCCTGATGTTGGAGAAAACTGAAGGGAAAGAGAACCCTCTTCAAGAGGTCCAGTTTTTGTTTTCATTATGGCTCTTGCTACTGAGCAATTCTTTTTTGGAATTGGAGCCTCCTTGCACAGGACTGCCATGAAGATGATGATCTTAGCACTCAGTGAGCTTAGCAACTCCCTAAGGTGGCCATCAGAGGGTTTCTCATTAGAATAAGGAGTCCTGACCCTTGTTTTGTTCCCTCTTCAGCAATACTTAAATGCATTTTGGACATCTGTACTGCTATTTTTATCATCAGAACTGTCTTTTTATATTCACTGTGGATTTTCCCCTTTTCTATCTGCAGGCAAGAGTTTCACCTTGACCATAACTGTCTTCACAAATCCTCCTCAAGTTGCCACGTACCACAGAGCTATTAAAGTTACAGTGGATGGACCCCGGGAACCCAGAAGTAAGTGCTTGCCTTCCTACTGGAAATGGGATTAGAGTTTGCAGAGACCCTGTGAGGAATTTATCCCAAATAAGTTAGTGCTACTTTCACATAGTTTCTTTGCCAAGTTTGCTATCTGCATATATTTTTATGAGGGACAATTAGGAGAACTTCACAGTTAGTAGAAAATCAAATTACACTTTTCACCTTTGCCGGAAAATTGCTAAGCCCTACATAACTTGGTGACTTTTCGTCGCTGTAATTTTTTACTAAAAATTCTGTTCATCCACTGGGCACAGTAGACAAGGCAGAACAGACCCACGAGAGCTGAGGAAGAAAACAATAAATTGAAAAATCCTGAGCTTAGTCAAAAAGCATTTGCGTGTGTTTCCCATGGTCTAAGAATGTGTTTTAACTTTTTAACTCGCCCACTCAGTTCCCTTTATAAAGAGGACACTGCTTAATTACAAAGAATTTATTTGCAAACGATAACTTGCTTGATTGTTACAACACTGTTGTTTGATCTTGTTCTAGTAATTGCCATAGATAGTTTCTTTAACAGAGTCAAGGCAGGTTTAAATGCACCTTGATTTATTTGTCTCCTGAGACATCTAGAAGGTTGAACCAGCATCATTTTAAGGCAGTGCACACAATCCATTTGGGCTAATATCATTTTCCTCCTAAACCTAAATTAAAACAGGTTTGCCTTCCCTGCCCCGCCCCCATAACTAATTTGAACATACTTAGCAGAGCAGTATTTAAATATATTTAAGGATTAAAGATTATTTGATATATACAACATTAAAAATTTTGTGCCAATGGAAACATCATACAGAACTCTGCCTTTGATGAGTGAATTCATTGGAGGCCTAGCCATTGTGTTTGGAGAGTTTAATTTGGTTTGTGGTGGAGGGACAGCTGGCAGAAATATTTGTTATATAACAATACACCTGCCTAGACAGTGAGAGTGGCATAGCTCTTCTTCCCCTAAAACCGAGAGCAAAGGGCTGGTGAAGTTTTGCCTCTCCCCCTGGCAGCCTGTCCTTGAGTGGTGGGAACACGTGTTGCCTTCCACTCCTCTGGCCGCTGTTTCATCTCAAGAAGGCTGACTGCTTGCCTGAACTAGGGAGGTTTCCTGCCTCAAAAGCCAGTCTTTGAGGTTTTTCTTTTCTATGCCTTTCATGTGTATGGCGTTCTTCTAGATTTTTCCAACGTTGGGAGTGCTGGACCTGTCTGCTCAGTTTGAGAATGTCCTATTAGGCTGTGGCCACACACACGTCTCTGGTCGCCCCAAGTCTGGTTGTCAGGGCTAGTGGTCATGCAGTGCAGGCGAATCAATCAGCGCAGGGCCGTCTGGCCGCGTTTGGGGTTTTGTCTGACTTTTCTGGACTGCCATCCATCTGGGACGATGCCTTAGGATGGAAGACATCTTCTGGCATTTAATCTCATTAGCCCCTGCGTTCCTGGAAAGGCAGGGGCATCCCTCTTAGTAATGCATAAAGCAGGATGGTAGTCTTTTAACATTTAACACGACTAATACTTGTCTTGTAAAGATGTTTCCTGCTGATCTCAGCTGCTTTTCTCAGTTCTTGGAAAAACCATCATTGTGTGTGTGTGTATATGTTTGTGTGTGTGTGTGTGTGTGTGTGTGTGTGTGTCTCCAGATGTTCACGGGTTGATGCTCACAGTTGATGGTTGGGAGAGGAAGCGGGGAAAGGGGGGTGCTGCCTCATTCTGAAAGTGGTGACAAAAGGGAGGAGGTACAGTAGCTTTGGGAAAGTCACTTCTCTTTCAAGCGAGGGTAGTATTACCTCATTCCCAAGAGGCTGTTGGAAGAATTAATAGTTGCTAGGTTCACTGCCCTGCGAAGGCAAAGAAGTGCTCTGAAAGCAATGAGGGTTAGGGGTAGAGGGTGCGGCTGGTACTTGTGTGACCTGAGTCCAGGCTTTGGGTGCTGCTGAGGGTGGGTGGGGGAAGCAGATACAGAAGTCGAGTGGCAGACCACCACCCTAGATCAGCCTCAGTAACGTTGCTCATGATCCAAAGATATCTGTGGAATGTGATGTCACTTGCTTGACATCACGAGGTGACCGGTCAAACTCAGTGTCTGGATGTAACGAAGTGTCTGGTATCAGTAACATTTTAATCCTACAACCTGGGTTCTCTGTACTGGATTATTTCCTTCTGCCCTGCTCTTGGCCATCTGGGCACTGAATGTTTGTAAGTATAGCTCTCATCTCAATATTGTTCTTTAATTTTGAGACTCCCAGGTGTGGAAAATGCCCGGGATTTTCTACTTCCTTCAACTGTGAGTATGATAGGATTTTGACTGATTTTCGTGTATGTGATGGTAAATGGAGAATCCTCTAGAACATGGGTTGGCCAACTTTTTCTGTAAAGTGCCAGATAGTAAATGATTTCAACCCTTTGGGCAGTACGATCTCTGTCACAGGTACTCAGCTCTGCCAATGTAACTCAAAAGCAGCCTTCACCAGTACATAAATGGATGGTTATGGCTGTGTTTCAATAAAACTTTATTTACAAAAACAGGTGGTGGGTGAGGTTTGACACACAAGTTGTGGTTTGCCAATCACTGCTCTAGACTTCAAAGTGGCTTATTTTTTCGACCATTAACCGAGAAGGACTTCAGAAAAAGGCTTTCCTGAGGGGAGAAAAAAAGACAATGAATGCAATTGTTTTAGGATCTTCTCCCACAAAATTTTAATTCTTTAAGTAGTGGTTGTCATTGAAAGAATGTACACCTGTTTATTGCTGCAGTGATCTGAAGGGGTTGAGTGTTTTGTGCTCTTGATTTCTGTTAATGGAATTTCAGTCCTTCTTTGGAAGACCATAGTATACATTGAACAGGCTACTTCTGGTAGATGAGCTGTTTGAACAAGGACAAGTTCTGCGTTAACTGGTTGGGTCTTTACTCAGCAATAACATAGTGATTGAGGGTATGGGCTTTTGTGTCAGGCTGTCTGGACTGAAAGCCCAGCTCCGCTGTTTACCAGTTGTGTGGGGATAGGCAAGTTACCTAAGTTCTCTTTGCTTCAGTTTCCTCCGTTAAAGTGAGAATAATAATAATAGTTAGTGAGGAGAAGAATAGTATCTTTCTCATCAGTTGCTGCAAAGATGTTCAGTGATGTCATGTATGTAAATGCACAGCACTGTGACTATCGTGTAGTAAGTGCTAATTAAGCATGAGCTATTATTACATCAATTTCAGTGTCAGAAGTTTGCTGTAGTTTTGCTTAGAGTACGCTTCCAGGAAATTGACACCATCTAGATTCTGATCTCTAGGGTAATATTTTTTTTTTCTTGCAGATGGCTTTACTAATTTCTGCTCATCAGTGAATAACACTAATAAGTGCTATAAATTGTGCGTGAGCAGGTATTCATGCTGCCTGGGGACAGCTGTACAGAACTGATGATAAACAATTTATTTGCAGCAAAGTCCAAGAGAGGATGCTCTGGCACTAGTACCCCTCCTTGGAGGCCCTGCTTATCAGCACATCTTCCAAGACTTGCTTTTCACTCAAAAATCAGGAAGGTTTCTTCCTTCTATGTTTTCTGTTTCTATGCTTCTCTGGCAGCTGAACTGGTGCTGTCACATCACAAACAACTCCTTTTCTTAATATACACATCTGGCATTGGCAGTTGGACTAACTTCATAAGAGCACATGATCATCACTCATTACAAGATTAAAAAGTACCCCATGGCATCATTGATGTTTTTTAACTTTGATCTTTTGCAGTTGTGATTCATCTCAGTTATAAAACTTCCCTTTAAAGGAACATAGCCGATGACTTATTAGAACCTTCATCTTAAGCAGCGTAAACATGAGAAGGTGCACATCTTTACAAAATGCCATTTATTTTCTGTGCCAGCTTATCATTTTAAGACATGACATCACACTTAAGATCCCAAATTTGTAAGTCTTGGGTTTAGGCAAGGTGTTTTGACCTCTTGTTGGCAAGTTAGCTCTGAAGAGGCGCTGCCATATGATCGCCAGCAGAAGTCAGTGGACCAGCAGCAACAGTAATGCGTTTGGTGCCTCTTGTTTTTCCTTTTTTTTTTTTTTTTTGCGGGACGCGGGCCTCTCACTGCTGCGGCCTCTCCCGTTGCGGAGCACAGGCTCCGGATGCGCAGGCTCAGCGGCCGTGGCTCACGGGCCCAGCCGCTCCGCGGCACGTGGGATCTTCCCGGACATGGGTACGAACCCGTGTCCCCTGCATCGGCAGGCGGAATCTCAACCACTGCGCCACCAGGGAAGCCCTGGATGCCTCTTTTAAAGATCAGTTTCTATTAGGATCCTTTGTTCTTTGTATGTGCTTGGTTCCAGCTGCAGTCTGCTCGAAAGAATTTCTCCAGGAAGGTGAAATGTTGCTCAGCAGTGTCATGTTCTATTGCAGTGGTTCTGAGTTAGGGAAGAGGACTGATGGGAAGGGTTTTATTGGCTGTGCAGAGGATGGAAAAAGTAAATCACCTTTACACAGTCAGAAGCCTTTTCATTCTCTTGCTGCTTTGTCAGTTTTCTGTTACTAAATAACAAACCACCCCCAAACATAATGTCTCTTACTTTTTTTTTGGCTGCACCATGCCGCTTGTGGGGTCTTAGTTCCCTGACCAGGGATCGAACCTGGGCCCTCGGCAGTGAAAGCACGGAGTCCTAACCACTGGACCGCCAGGGAAGTCCCCATAATGGCTTAGAACAGCAACCAGTTTATTATTTCTCATGACTCTATGGGTTGACTGGGGTTCATCTGGATGGGTTTTCTTTGGTCTTGCTTGGCATCTTTCTTGTGTCTGCAGTAACATGGTGGCTAGTGCTGGAACATGCATGCTGGCCTCATTGCTATGTCTGGTGCCTTGGTGGGAAGGCTGGAAGGTTGGGCTCGGTGGAATAAGGGGACAGCTGGGCCTTTCTCTCTCTCCTGTAGTCCTAGAGCCTCCCCCTCTCCATGCGGCTTTTCCAGCAGAATCTGACTTCCTATATGGCAGCTCAGGTCTCCCTCAGGTGCAAAAGTGCGAGCTTTCAGGTCTTTGTAAGGCTTCTTAAGGCTCAGAACTACTATGGAGTTACTTCCTCCACATTCTGTGGGTTAAAGCAAGATACAGGTGCAGCCTAGCCTCAAGGTGAGGGGGAACCCCACAAAGATATTAATGATGGGGGCAGTGGTTCACTGGACCACCAATATCACCAACTTCCATCAGTGCTTAGATGGGAAATGTCATTGTTGCAACAGGAGAAATAATTTTTTGAGGTACCATCTCCTGAAAAGATCTCTTGACTTTTTAATCTGGAAGACATTTAAAGTTCTACAGGGTGACTCCAAGTTTTGGTGATAGTAGCTTCACTCTGAACTGGACCAATTTTGTAGTTACCAGATGAATTAAGGGTGGGTGTTACCTTGTGGTGCTTGGTATTAACAGGTCGGTAGCAAGCCAAGCCAGATCAATACAGATCTTTGAACACAAAGAGGTTATTAGCCTTGCTTGGCAACATGGCAAGTCTGTAGCCAGAGTATCTTATGACTCTTCAAATGAGCAAGCCTGGAGGCTTTGTATTCTACATCATCCAGCACTGAAAAGTCTCACTTGCCAGCACACCTGCAAACCTGATACCTAACACACATGGATGGGTTTCTAATAGCTTTTGTGTGTTGTGCCCCAGGGAAGTAAATCATAGTTAATAGTTTCTCTCAGGGAGAGACCAGAGCCATCACCTGTGTCCTTACTGCTGGGACACTCCCGGTCACTGCTGGCCAGCTACCTGACCTGACCTGGTGGGAGGAGGGGGAAGCCCCGCCTTTTCTTTCCCACCATCCGGCTCCTTTCCTGTAGGCTTGGAGCGCATGGCCGCAGCAGTGCTCTGCTTGGCTCCGTTTGTGACTTCAGTAGGGCTGGTGCTTAGGTGAGTGAGAGCTTCTCTGGATGTGCAGGGCACATGTATGTTTCTAGAGCTGCCGCAGCACCCTGCTTCACCCAGCTTGTCAGGCTTGTGTCGTGCAGGCAAACTGTTTTCTTTTCCCTGACTTGATCCTTCTCACCTGTGTCCAGTTCATCAGCACGTTTAAAATTCTTTAGAGAACATTTTATTTTTCCATATTCTTGGGCACTTCCAGTTGCAGACATTTTACCTTATAAACTGAAGGTAACAGATGGAATCAAAACAGAGTGGTCTGGGCACCGAATCATCTCATTTTTCTCCTGTGCTGTTCCACCCAGTTCTGAGACTGGGTCACCTCCAGTTCCCTGAAGGGTGGCAAGAATGGCGAGCTTGGCATTTTTTCTGCCTTATTGCAGATGGTGTCAGTGGTAGCTGGCTTTTATTCTCCACTACTCTTCATCCTAGTTGGGTGAAGGAATAGACTTTTGATGATGGCTGGCCCATGACCTTTCCTTATTTATCCATGGTGGATGCTGATATAAAGCTTGGTCACCTGTGAAAGAAAATGGGGGACATGTAAAGTGTGTTGGATGGAGGGACAGCAGAATTGTTTTAAAGCTATTTGATACATCTGGACACAGTTCTTGTATTCACATTCTTTCTGTCTGTGAAGACAATTTGAGATACCCTTGCTATTGCTAAGCCTCGTAACATATTCCTGAGGCCACAGACCTGAATTTTAGTCTTTGGTGGAAAGTATTAGTAGAAAAGCCTTTAACTCTTTTTTAATGGGAAAAAAAATTTTTTTAATGAAAGATTCTTTAAATTCTATAGTGCTTTACAGTTTTCAAAAGTTTCACACACATGATTTCATATAATCCCATTATAACCCTTTTCTTTTTCCCCTACCCCTATATTGTCCCTCCCCTCTTCCCACCAGTAACCAGTAGTTTGTTTTGTATGTCTGTGAGTCTGCTTCATTTTTGTTTTATTCACTAATTTGTTGTATTTTTTAGATTCCACATGTAAATGATATCATACAGTATTTGTCTTTCTCTGTCTGACTTATTTCACTTTGCATAATGCCCTCCAAGTTCATCCATGTTGCTGCAAAAGAACTCTTCACTTCTTGACTTGCAGACTTCCAGTGGTTCTTCCCTTTCTCTGAAGTGCCCAAGGAATTTACGTGACGGATACATGTCATGTTTTGATATTTACAAGTCAGCAACACAAGCAGCAGTTTGATGGTCATAAATATTCATCCTTTAGTCACTAGTATACAAAACATCGTTGAACATTTTTTTTTAAATAACTTTATTTATTTATTTATTTATTTTTGGCTGTGTTGGATCTTTGTTGCTGTGCGCAGGCTTTCTCTGGTTGCATCAAGCAGGAGCTGCTCTTCGCTGGGGTGCATGGGCTTCTCGCTGCAGTGGCTTCTCTTGTTGTGGAGCACAGGCTCTAGGTGTGCAGGCTTCAGTAGTTGTGGCATGTGGGTTCAGTAGTTGTGGCTCGCGGGCTCTAGAGCGCAGGCTCAGTAGTTGTGGCGCATGGGCTTAGTTGCTCCGCGGCCTGTGGGATCTTCCTAGACCAGGGCTCGAACCCGTGTCATCTGCATTGGCAGGTGGACTCTTAACCATTGCACCACCAGGGAAATCTTGTTGAACATCTTTGACTTAAGAGTATAATCACAGTTTTAAAAAACTGCTCCCTCTCCCCCTTTCCTTAAGGAGGATGGTGAGGGAGAGTCAGAAGCGCTGGTGGAGGTTAAGTCTGGTGGTTGGTGGAATGTGCTCTTGAGAAGAGCATTTTAAAATCCCTTTCAGTACTATTTTTTTCTGTTGACTGACTGTCAGGGGCTGGGAAGATGGCCAAGAAGGAAATGACACATCGAGAGGCATTTTGGGTTGTGCAACATTCTGTGGAACTGATGCAAGGCTATATGGCCTGTTTACACATTCCTTTGCTCGCAGACGGCATGGCAGTAATTGAATTCAGCAGCACATGGCATGCTGCAGCAAGGAGCCGGGCCTTCACATCCTTTCATGGCAAATTGTCACAGCCGTTAAAACACGCTCATGTCCCTCCTTTGCACTCTCCCCTGGCTTCCCAGTTCCAAATGTGCTTTCTCAGTGTATCGGACGTGTGTTCACAAGGAGTGTGGCTTTCCCAGTAAGAACACCTTGTCCACAGACACAGTTCCAGTTGATATATTTACTTGTAACTAAATATAGCGTGGCAGGTTTTCAAGCGATATATGCTCTCAAAACACACACAGACTGGATCCAAGTGTGTCACCGGTTTATATCTCACTGTAAGTCAGAAATCATTCATTCTTAAAACAGTGTAAGGGACTTGAGAGAGAAGAAAAAAATTTTTGGCTTTATTTATTTTATAAAAGATAAATTTTCCTTCCCAAGAGAGATAATTCCCAGTAGATCACTGAACTACTTTACTTCTATTTTGTTTGTACTCTAGCGTTTGCTTCAGGAAGGGATGGACCAAGGAAAATAGGAAATACTTAAAAATAACAGAGAAAAAAGATTTGTCATGTTGCTCTTCATATTCATACTTGTCCCTACCTCGCATGTTACAGCATACCTTTATGATGTCAACTAAAGCCTATCTTTGGTCTTCACATGAAATCTCGGAAGTTTTTATTTAGGCAGGCATGGAAAATAATTGCTCATGTTCTTCGAGAAACTCTTGGAAATTAAGGGAGTTCATAAAACACATAAATTGAAAATATTAATTCAAGGTCATATGCAGGAGACTGTATTGGGGATGTGGTACTTACATAGCAAAGGAAGGGCTCCCCATTCCCTGCCAGATTTCTCTGCTGCTATGCACTGGCAGTGAGACTCTTTGCTAGCAGACAAAAGGACTTCATTAAAATTCAGAATTATGGCTTATATCCAGACACCTCTGAGAAAGGTAACTCAGACTTAAATTCGTATTAAGATAAAAAACAAGTCATCTTGAATCCTTTATCGGGGGTGGTCTTGGGGAGATAAAGGGAGAGTAATCAGCCAAGTCCTGGGTACTAGAAGTAAACAGAGAGTCAGGTGGGCAGGCAGGGCCTTGGCCAGCTTTGAAGGCAGTCATTGCCAAGTTCAAGTGTTGCAATTTTGCTGCAGGTCAGCTGTTGCAGTGTGGATTCCTGATGCTTTTCAGGTCTGGTGTATTACTAAGAGTGCAGGATTTTATAATTTCAAGCTGTGAGTTTGGGTTTTTATATTTCCATATTTCCTCCTTTTGCAAACATTTCCCTTTAAAAAGAGTATTTCTCATCTAGTTTTGTTCTAGATATGTGCCGGCTGTTTTCCTCTCATGGTTTGCAAATTATCATTCAATTTCTTTCTTTTCTTTTAGTAATTATCATTACTATTCTAAAGTGTATATCTGTCTTAATAAAACTCATCATAATCTCTGTCTACCTCTTGGATAATAGAAGAACCTTAGCATACTTTTAACTGCAGTCACTCTCTCTCTCTCTCTTTTTTTTCTTTTTTTGGAGTTCGAGAGATCTTGTTTTATTTTTCTCCCTTTTTAATTGAAGTATAGTTGATTTACAGTGTTTCTGGTGTACAGCAAAGTGATTCAGTTATGTATATATATATTCTTTTTCAGATTCTTTTCCATTACAGGTTACTGCAAGATATTGAGTATAGTTCCCTGTGCTATACAGTGGGTCCTTGTTGTGTAATCTATTTTATATATAGTAGTGTGTATAAGTTAATCCCAAACTCCTAATTTATCCCCCCCTTTTCCCTTTGGTAACTGTAAGTTTGACTCTGTCTCTCCTAATGTCGCTGTCTGATTCTTTTTCCCTGTGACCTCGCGGCATGGCATGCGGGATCCTAGTTCTCCAACCAAGGATCGAACCTGTGCCCCCTGCAGTGGAAGCGTGGAGTCTTAACCACTAGACCACCAGGGAAGTCCCTGTCTGATATTTTTATCTTTGTTTTATGCTCCCCGAATTAGTCATATCAGTATTTAAATTGTTTATTTCATATTTACCTGTATGTGTATCGATTTATTCGCTCAGCATTCCTTCTTGCACCTCAGTTCTTCCTTCCGGATTCAGTTTTCTTTTTTTTTTTTTTTTTTTTGCGGTATGCGGGCCTCTCACTGTTGTGGCCTCTCCCGTTGCGGAGCACAGGCTCCGGACGCGCAGGCCTAGCGGCCATGGCTCACGGGCTTAGTTGCTCCGCAGCATGTGGGATCTTCCCGGACCAGGGCACGAACCCGTGTCTCCTGCATCGGCAGGCGGATTCTCAACCACTGCGCCACCAGGGAAGCCCCAGTTTTCTTGATGTAGGTCCTTTGGTAGCTCCTTCAGCGAGAACCCGTTTGTCGGAAACTCTGGTTTTTTTCCTGAAAACGTTAGCAGTTGTGGCTGCTGGCTGCCAGCGTGACATGGTGTGAGAGAACCCCCTACGGGGAGTCTGGGAGCCACACTCCTAGCCATTCTCTAGGCTGAGACTTTCAGGCCATTATGATCAGGTTAGTGGAGTAGTAGTTAAGGGAATGCAATCCAGGACAGGTATACTTTCATGAACGATGGATGAAGGGAAATAGGGGCTCTGAAAAGTCCAGAGCCAGTGGGTGGAGAGGTGGTGGGAGGGTATGTTCCCACAGACAGAGTCAAAGGAAGGGACATTTAAGGAGAGGAAATTCAACCCCCAACTTCACTGTTTTGCCTCGGGCAGGGCCTGTGGTGCTCTGGAACTTTCTATCCAAATTTATGGTAAAGAACTTCACTACTGCACTTGACTCTCTGAGGTAATCTGGCTGCTGCTCATTGAACAAGCAGAGCAGCACTTCTTAGATGTCGTGTCCACACGTCTTCTGTCATTTTAGGGAGAGTACAGGATTCAGAGCCAAAAGATGCTTCATTTAGCGAAAGAAGGTAAATGAGTCATTGAATGAAGCAGGGGGAGAAAACAGAGGTGTGGACTAGAGGAGCATGGTTCAGGAGAACCAGGGCCATGATCTTGGGTAGTTACTGTCTGTAAGCAAAGTAGATGGGGTGACTCCGGTGTTGGCTCTGTGCACGCCTCCTTGGAGTTATGCAGGAAGTGGCTGGTGGGAAGAGGTCAGCTGACACTCAAGCAAGCTGGTACTTTCCACCTTTTCATGGCTCCTCGGACTGTATATGCACTCTGTGTGATGTGCATCTTCTCATTCTTTACCTTCTTTTTTTTTTTTTTTTTTTTTTTGGTGGTACGTGGGCCTCTCACTGTTGTGGCCTCTCCCGTTGCGGAGCACAGGCTCCGGACACGCAGGCTCAGCGGCCATGGCTCACGGGCCCAGCAGCTCCGCGGCATGTGGGATCTTCCCGGACCGGGGCACGAACCCGCGTCCCCTGCATCGGCAGGCGGATTCTCAACCACTGCACCACCAGGGAAGCCCTCTTTACCTTCTTGACACTAGTTTTCATGAGCTACAACTTGGGTGAAAATGCCAGTATGTATTTTGCTGGGCAAAACTCAGGGTGATTTAACCTGGGCTCTATGCCTCCTTAGGGTTGGTCCTGGAAATTATTCGTAGAAAAATATGGGCCCTTCAGAGAGATCATTAAGGTGCTGAAACACTTAAACCGGAAGTGAGGAGAAATATAGATGTGTTAAAAAAAAAAAAAAAAGAGGCTGATTGTGAAGTCTGGGTTACTAATTCTAGAGCTTTGGTTTCTGTTTCACCTCCTTGCCATTCACTCTATTCTACAAAAGCAAGTTACAATTTTTCTGTACCCCGAGGGCTATTTCAGAGCAGTTTAGCGGGGATTTCATCTGTATTGGTAGTTTGTGTTGAAGATGTGGGTTCAGGTATGGTTGACGGAATTGGAGACCTGGAAAGTCCTCTTCTGAGACCTCAATGCCATCTTAGTGACCATGAGCAAATCTCTACACTTCTCTCCAGTTCAATTTCTTCATCCTTTTAGTGGAAATAGACACGAAGACCACTTCAGAATAGCTGGGAGTGACCCCTAAGGAATGATCGTAAAGTACTTGGCACACATGAAGGGCAACTTAAATACCAAATAGTAATTATGTAGCGCCTTCCTGCCAAGGAGTTCCAAAGGCTTAGACTGTTACCTCACAGATTCTCTTTACATCCCTTTGAGGGACGCATTATGCATTTTATGGGTGGGTAAACTGAGGCACGGGCACTTGAAAACTCTTTTGCTGCATGCTGGTCCGCAAGTCAGCAGATGATTTATGGAGGTAGGCAAGGAGCCCAGGTCTCTTCCTGTTCAGTTATTCACTGCTCAGACTCCCTGATGCTTCGTCATTAAAGTGGTGGGAGCTCCTGGTATCGTGGCCCAGGGTATTCTTGGTTGATGTTATGTTTTTTTTTTTTTGGTACGCGGGCCTCTCACTGTTGTGGCCTCTCCCGTTGCGGAGCACAGGCTCCGGACACGCAGGCCTAGCGGCCATGGCTCACGGGCTTAGTTGCTCCGCGGCATGTGGGATCTTCCCGGACCAGGGCACGAACCCGTGTCTCCTGCATCGGCAGGCGGATTCTCAACCACTGCGCCACCAGGGAAGCCCTTGGTTGATGTTATGAAGTAGTATTACCTGAGAGGCAAGCCTGGTGATGTGGTAGCCTTGCTGTATAGTAAACAAGTCCCAAGGTATAAGGCCTCACACACAGAAGACATATATATATATATATATATATATATATATATATATATATATATGTAAATATGTGTGTGTGTGTGAATATCTATGTGTTTGTTGAATGAGTCTTGAATTCATTAAGATGAAAGTTGAACAGAGCTGAAAACACCGAATTTTGTGTGACGAACCCAAGTTTTGTAAGTTAACCCTCAGTAGAATCTCACTTTGCATACCGTTGAAATAAAGCTAGTTAACCTTAAAAAACAAAATCACCTGAGTAGAAAATGCAGACAAGTACATGGTGGAAAAACTAGAGAATAAAAATTAATCAAAAGAAGAAAATTTTAAAAAGGTCCATTATCGCATCTCCAAAGATTCCCACTGCCAATGATACATCCTAGATATTAGTAAATAATATTCATTACTCATTAAATTATCATAGAAATGAAATGCCGGCTCTTCTGTGAAGGGCTCAGCCATGAGGACATAGCATCAGGAAGGTGATGGGAATGCTACAGGAGGCCTGACTATGTTGAAGCTGAAAGGAGAGAGAATAACTGGACACGAGATTAATTGTTTTAAGGAGCAAAAACAAGATGGTGGGACGGACCACAGTTTCCAGTTAAAGCAGCAGCTGTCTCTGTGATGGGGTGGGGGTAGGCCAGGGCGTGGCCCTGGCCATGTCTGAATGATTAAACCAGACGGATCTGGATGGGATGCCCCCTCCTACCACCCTGTCCCACTGCTAAAAATACCATCCCCCCAAATACCACCCCCATTTGTAATAGCTGACAGAGCCCTTTATAAGACAGTTAGAGATGTTTCTTCCCTTCCAGTTTTATTGAGCTATCATGGACTCACAGCACTGAATGCATTCAAGGTGTACAGCGTAACGGTTTGGCTTACCTACATCATGCAATGATCACCGCAGGAGGTTTAGGCAACATCCGTCATCTCCTATAGGTACGACATTAAAGAAATAGGAAAACTATTTTTTCCTTGTGATGAGAACTCTTAGGATTTACTCTTAACTGCTTTCATATATCATAGACAGCAGTGTTAATTAGATCACTTATGTTGTATATGACATCCCTAGTACTTATTTATCTTATAACCCGAAGTCTCTACCTTTTGATGGCCTTCATCTCATTCCCCCTTCCCCCCCCCAGCCCCCGAGATATGTTTTTAAATGTAAATAGTTCCAGCAGTGGAGACATTTATTCCTTCAAAACTTGTGTGTGTGCTGTTAGCCAGTGCCAGTCATACAAAGCAGAGCAGACACATGACCCCGCCTTTGAGGAGCCATTCAGTGGGCAAGACGGTCAAGAAGTGGGCAAACGAAGCTTTATCTATAATTGCATCTAACTGCAAGTTGTGACAAGTGTTGTAAGGGGAACTGATGTAGTAATAAAGAAGGATGGGGCATTGGGGGACAGCTAGGAACCTATTCTAGAGTGTGAAGGGAAGGAGGTTCCACTAGAGCAGAGACCTGAGGGTGAGACAGAGCCAGCTCTAGGAAGAGTGGGGAAGAGGCTTCAAGGCGAAGGGCACGGTCAGTGTCAGAATCTAGTATTTCATTCGAGAGAGGAGAGGCCATAGGGAATGCCTAAATGGTTGGAGAAGGTTGCAGAGGGAGTCGACTAGAATCACACACCCCAAAGCTGCCTACCGTTCTGCCCACGGCTGCTGTGGTGCAGTTTGAGCGGTACAGAAGGGGTCTCCACGTCCATCCCGACTGGCCCCGACCTCCCTCGTGTGATTCTTACCAGAGAAGGTGCCGGAGATTCTTCTTTGAGTTAAGGCTTTGAGGACAGGACCTTCATAGATGTTACCTGCAAGGCATAGCATATTTTAAGACTTTTTTTTTGGTTAACAACTTGGTTTAAATAAGTGGATCCGATTAGCTAGATACTCATTGTATAACAGGATCGTTTGGGGAAAGTGGGTTGAGAAAGGCCCGTGAAGAGCTCTGGTGGGGAAGAACGCATGGGAGTGAGAACACTGGTTCCCAAAGAACATGTTTTCCTTAGAGAAGGAGCCGCTGGAGTAGGCTTGTACCAAAAAGAACCCAAACAAAGCAGTAGGTTTCCTATTCGAGTACATTCTGTGGGTTGTGTGTAATGCACTAAAGTCCTGGGTTTTTATAGACAACGAGAAGCAATTCCAAAGGTGAGCTGGGTTTCAAAACATAAGAGCAATGTGGAAAACTTAAGAATGCTTAGCAAAGAGCATTGATGATGATTAAAGGATTGTAAAATTGAACCTATAAGGATAAGTTGAAAGACTTGGGATTATTTAGCTTCAAGAAGAGGAGACTAAAAAATGACTTAATAACAGACTTCAAAATTATGAGGAGTTATTAAGCTGTGTATGGTGACCAGCTGTTTTGTTTCTGGCACAGACAGAGTAGGTTTTCACTGAAGCATGATAGATGTAGGTTAGATTTAAAGAAGAACTTCTTGACTCTAAGAATTGTTAAGTAGAACGGGTGGCTGAAGGCTGAGGTTTTGACTGGACGGCTTTTCATTCGAATCTCTTCCGTTTTCTCGATTCTCTGTGTGTTTATGAAGTGCAACAAAGTGCCACCTTTCTGCTTTTAAAATCAAAGGCACGATTTCTGTTTCCCATTATAATTCTGAAGCTCAGAGTCACAGAGGTTTATAGACATAAATGATGAGGGTAATTTGTCTTGCTTCAATGGCCATTAGAATCTTTAATTGAGAAAAAATATGATGAACAAGAGAAACGGATATGCCACATGGTCAAAAACAATTGTTATTGATAATCAGAAGAGATGCATTATTAAGAATTTGGGGGGCCGAGTGAGGGTGAGACCATTTTATCCTTAGAAAAACTCCTGTTTATTTGATTTGGGTATGCCATATTCAAAAGGTAAAGTTTTAGGAGGTCGATTCATTTTTCTCTGTTCCCTCCATACTGGGAGAAATTAAAAAGATTTCCAGGTGACACCAAAGTTCATTTAACCTGGAGCTTGAGAGACTCAATCCAAAAATCACCCTCAAGGAATTTATCGGCAAGGAGAAGGAAGGAGAGAGGAAATAGGCAGGATTTATTTCTGAAAACAAACCTTCATGCATTTAAAAGCTGGCACAGCAGGGGAGAAGTTGAGCAGAGCAAATCTGAGAAGGGCTGACGTTATCCACTGTTCCTTTCCGCCATGGAGCTGGAGCCGAAGGGAAGCAAAGAGCCCAGCTTCCTGGGTTAACCTTTCTCGTGAAGCCAAGTGTCAGAGTTTCTGCTTTAAAATTTATGCCTTAATCCACTCGTTCACTGATTAAATACCTGTCTGAGCAACTTTTGTAATCATAAATTAGCACGCCTGCAGATGGTTTGCTTGAAGCACTGTGAAAAACAAAGCACACACATATGTAGTGTTCTCAGATGGGTTCTTTGTTTTGAACTAAGTGGATATAATTTTCTCTAAAGGAAAAGAAATAATCAAAGAGACCAAAGAAACAGACTTTGAAACAGGTGACACGACTGGAAAGGCTAGATGGGTGTGGTGCTAAGCTAGGGGAAAGGAAAAATACTCAGAAGACATATTTTTCTTTCCTCCCAAAATAACTTGGGCTCCTTGGTTCATTAAGCACATTTAGACCCTTGAGCCACTACACTTGACCTTTCCAAGGCATCGCTGACCATTGGAGAGCCACCCACAGCCCGCGGTTGGGTCAGAAGTCACAACCTGCTTCCTTTTACAGGCCTCCTTTCTTCCTTGACTGTGGTATTTTCTTAATGGCCTTGGCACTTTGGGACTTTATGGAGTTATTTTTGTGATTTCTACATTTGGGTATCCCTCACCCCCAGATAATTTATTTTCAAAACCCCATCCTAAGGATTCTTAAAACCTACAGCTGCCTTTTCCACTGGAAAAGGTGACCTAAAGGGGATCGGTGGCCCTTCTTTTCTGCTCTTGAGGCCAAGAGATTGATAGTGGGAAGGAAAAACAACTGACAAGAGACGTGGTTTACTCCTATTATAAAAAGGAGCCCTCTTCTGAATCCTTCTTTGTTATGGGAAAAGTCTCTTCATTATACATATGTGGGCAGTGGAAGGGAATTTATTCCTTATTGTCCGTGATACTTTTGAAATACCGTGAACCGAGGCTGGCTGTGTTTCCCTGAGGAACGAGCCATGAAACTGATCATGTATTGGTTTATCTGAAGCAACAGAAAACCCACTGGTGTGTCCATAGAAACTGTCTGGTTGTCTGTTCTTCTCTGAGCTCCTTTCTTCCCTGAGGACTTAAGACTTGTGAACCAACCTCCCATTCCTTTAGGAAAACTGTGATAGAGACAGAGTGAGAGCTTTCAGTGGTCAGGACTTCACAGAAGGTTGGACACATGGCCATGGTAATGTCTAAAGCATAATCACGAAGGATGAAGGTTTTTGTAAAGGTCCAAAGGGAGCAAAGGTGCATGATTTGGATAGCGTGTTGGCGGAAGGTCCTGTGCTTTGATCACCTCTCAGGGGGTTCCTGCGTGGGGTGTCCGTGGGTATTTTTAGAGCTCTACATTGCTGGCACAGATCAGACATAGCAAGGAAATTTGCTGGGGCCAGGGATACAGGAGTTTTTGGAGTCTGTAATTAGGAAAGCATAGATGGACCAAAATGTAGGATATATACCCATTTTATTATTTACAGAACATATTTTGGCCCCTTTTTAATCTGTTCTATGTTGGTTCTCTATATTGTAAGCTTCGATTCCACCGTTCCTTGGTGGAGCCAAGTAGCTGGAATAACCCAAGCCGGACACGTGCCTTTTCCCTTTGCTTTCATCCAGCCTGTCTAGGAGTTGTACTGAGGATTCGGTTTGACTGTAGTTTGTCTGTCACATACTGGTCCAGTGGTAGCATGCGAATTGAAGTTAGTTATAGAACGGGATGAGGTATAGCAGCACCAGCCACCTGTTCTTTACTGCGGGTCCACCTTCCACCATCGGCTCAGGAGAAGCCCTTATGTGGTGTGGAGGCGACCACTTCTGCATTCTCTGTTGTTGGGGGAACTGAAATAAAAGTAAATAAAAATTTGCAACTGAATTGGAAGAAATCTGACAGTGAAGGATGAGTTGTAGCTTTTGCAGCATGAGATTTGTGGCACATACTGACCAGAGGAAGGAAATCTGATGATCTAGATAGATGCCTCTGGTTGTTACCACTTTTGTTGTGTGCCTCTAGGCTGGGCACTCAACAGTATGAGCCCAATTCAGCTGTAAATAAAGGCTTTTATGGGGGAATGGGGAGATCCTTGTGCTGGAAGGCGTAGGTGGCATTTCTGGCTCATTTATGTATGTCTCCTTTCATTCTTTTCAAAATAGGAATAAATTGCACTAAAAAAATCTATTGGAAGACAACTTAAAAAAAAAACTTTGCTACTGCAAAGAGCTTCTGAAGGTGAAACATAGCTGAGCTCTATTCCTAGTTCTATCCCTGGTACTATTTGGCCAATTCTGGGAATGGATTTTGATAGTTTTCACCTCAGGAAAATGTAATCATACTAGTCTCTTCCACATTTAGCCAGACTATTGGATGACTCATGGTTTGTAAATTATTAAAAATAACTGCTTTAAAAAATATTCTTATTTGCACATTAGGATCCGAAATCCCAAGACCTCTACACACTTACAAAGAACGTGTAGCAATGCAGTGAAATCCCAATGTTGATACTTCGACCCTTTTGTCCATGATGACTTTGGTAGTTAAAATAACCTTAGGAAGAAAAGTCAGCCTGTATCTGTATTAATTGGGCAAACATTTCTAGCAAGACTGCTCTGTGTCAGAGCCTCTGAATGCTGGGTGCTGAAGGAATAACTGAGAATCTAACTTGAAAGAGCCAAGGGTAGTGCACAGTATTATTTTGAACACATCAGGATGTAAAGCGTTTAATTTGTAGGGAGAACGAGTGGGGTCCCAGCTTTTATTTTAGTAACTTAGAACTTTATGGTTTACTTGTCATACTTTATAGTCAGCTGTCCCCACTCTGGCCACATCCGCATTTCCTTACAGCCTTCAGTGCCCTCATTGAGAACGCAGTCCCACCACCTCCCACTTTATCTTAGCTTATCCTGTCGCTCCATTCTCTTCACTTCTTTGTCCCTCACCAGACCCGCTTCCTCCCCGGCACCTTTGAGCTTCACCACTCCCTTCCACAGGAGCGGGGTTCCACCTTACAAAACCACCTTCCAAGGACATTTTGACTCTAAGGGTTCCAAAGCTGAATGGAGTGTAACAAAATTCATTCAATTTAAAGTGTGTCTGTGCTGTGGGGTGGCTTGGGGAGGACAAAAATTAATGTTCATTAGTTCACGAGGCTCCGGGCTGGATGCCTTATGTTTACTAACTTCTTTTTTACAAATGAGGAAACTGAGACCTCACGGGGTTGCATTTCCTAGTCCTTCACACTAGGAGAGTTGGCTCTGTTTTCTCACTTCAGGTCCGTACTTTTTCTGCTGCTTTGCTTTTTTTTTTTTTTTTTTTTTTTTTTTTTTTTGCCAAGCCATGCGGCTTACTGCCGAGTCCTAACCACTGGACGGCCAGGGAAGTCCCCTTTTCTGCTGTTTGATAACAAAGGCTTTGAATATCTGTGAGTATTTTGAGGGGGAAACTTTATAGAGATTTCTATCAGGGGTTAAGACAAAGCTAACTTAGACTCACATATATTTTTGTAGTCGTTTGATTTGTCCTTTGTTCAGTGTGAACTGTGAAGGACTAGGGTGCAAGGTGGGGGACCAGGTAAAGAGTCTCGTGTGACAACCAGTGATACCACTTTGGACTCCTCTGAGGCTTGCTTAACTTTATGTAGCCATCTTTTCTTTTTAGCGAAATTAGAATTATTAGTCACAGGAGACGAAAAATCTCACCTACTAAACAGGATTTGTTTTTTTCTGTTAGTCTTTAATGCCATCGTGGATAAATGCTCTGCCATGGTAGAGAAGTAATAATACTTTCATTTTTCGGTAGTTTAGATTATGTGGAAAATATGTTGTTTTGATGAAAATACAACATTTGTGGTAATAGTAACAAAAACATATGTGATGTTCAGTGCTGCCCACTTGTTTCTTCTTACGTTTTAAGTAGTTTTTTTTTTTTTTTTTTTGAGCAGGGAAAGGTTTATTGCAGGGCCAAGCAAGGAGAACAGGTGGCTTGTGCTCAAAAACCCCCAACTCAAATAATGTTTATTTTTAAGATTTAATTTTTTAGAGCAGTTTTAGGTTCACAGCAAAACTGAGAGGAAGATACAGAGACTTCCTGTATACCCCCTGCCCCACACATGCACGGCTCCTCCATCATCAATACCCCCCACCAGAGTGGTACTCGATACAATTGATGAACCTACATTGATTAACACATCGTTATCCCCCCAAATTCTTATTTTACATTAGGGATCACTCTGGGTATTGTTCATTCTGTAGGTTTTCACAAATATGTAATGACATGTGTCCACCATTATAGTATCATACTGAGTAGTTTCACTGCCCTAAAAATCATCTGTGCTCTGTCTATTCATCCCTCCCCACCCCACCTCAAACCCTTGAAAATCCCTGATCTTTTCACCATCTCCATAGTTTTGCCTTTTTCATAATGTCATATAGTTGGAATCATACAGTATGTAACCTTTTCAGATGGGCTTCTTTCACTTAGTAATATGCATTTAAGATTCCTCCCTGCATTTTCATGGCTTTATAGCTCATTTCTTATAACACTGAATTCCATTGTCTGAATATACCACAGCTTATTTATCCACTCACAATAACATTTGTTTTAATTTAATTACTACGTAAGAGAAACATTTGCTGTGAAATTTCAGAAAATGCAGGCAATATGAAGAAGAAAGTAAAAGTCACTTGAAATTCAATACCGAATATAACCCCAGTTAGTATTTTGATGTATTTACTTTTAATATTTTTCCTAATGCATATTTGTGTATATGCATATATGTACATATTTCCTAAGTGCATATTTGTGTGTATGCATATATGTTCACACATTTTATTTGACAAAATTTTGCTCATATCTTCTAAGCTGATTTTATTTTTTACTGATTGGAAGGAATTGGGCTGCATCCTGATTCGTAATCTCAAAATGGTAAATCTTCTGTTTGGTAAACATAAACATTGTGAAAATTAGCTTATAAAAATTGGCATAGGGCTTCCCTGGTGACGTAGTGGTTGAGAGTCCGCCAGCTGATGCAGGTGACATGGGTTTGTGCCCCAGTCTGGGAAGATCCCACATGCCGCAGAGCGGCTGGGCCTGTGAGCCATGGCCGCTGAGCCTGCGCGTCCGGAGCCCGTGCTCCTCAACGGGAGAGGCCACAACAGTGAGAGGCCCGCGTACCGCAAAAAAAAAAAAAAAATTGGCATAAAAAATTTCTTATTTTGGTTCCTTTAAAAATATTATAGCTCCTGGGATTATTTAGTTCCTTATATAGTTGCCTGTCTCAGAATATAACTTACGTTAATTGTACTTTCTCCCCGTCGCTTTTCTTGTCTCTTTTTCCTGTCACCTGTATTCTGTTTTATAGGTGCTCACGTGATGTCCGGTATGCTAAATGACCAAGAATATGCTATGCTGGGTGCCATAATCATGCTTTGAGGGTCTCTTCTCAAGCCTCTTAGAGGCTCCATCTCCATACGTCCTCTTTCAGAGTGGTCCTGTGTGCCTTCACTTAGGATATCATATGCTATATTTGTGTAGTTTCCAAAGTTTATGTTAACTCTTGATTTCACAATAACCCTGTGAAGCAGGCAGAGAAGATGTCGTTTTGCAGGTGAGGAAGAAGCTTGAGAAGTTAAGGGGCTTGCCCAGGGTCACACATCTTGACTGAACATTTAATGTTTAAAAACAGTTTAGTATGACTCAAAACAAATTCAAGAAAAGTTTCCTGCTGAGAATTTAAGGCAAAGTGCAGGAAACATTACTACAGTCAGAATGACTTTAGGTTATTCTAACTAGAAAAATTAATCCTTTTTATATGCCTTTTTTTTGCAAAAGTAAGTAGGGATCAAATACAAGTGAAAAAAGAAACAATTTAAATCAATTCATGGAGGAAAATAGATATAGGAAAAAAGATGGTCTCTTCAGTGTAGCAGCTCACACGTTATGAGGAATGGAAGCGAAAGATAGTGGTTTATCTTTCCCAACAGAAGGCTATAGGGAGAGTCAGTGGGTAGACCAGTTGTTCGTTCTCTCCTAGCCTATCTCCTTGGGAGTGAGGTTGTCTGGTGAAGGGCAAGTGAAAGGAAGATCCAATGTCAGACAGTGGCTTTACCTATTTCTGAAGTCCTAGAAGAGTGAAAGATGATCCAATGTATATTCAAATTTCTTAGAAATCCCTAAAATCTAAAACTTGCTCAGTTCATAAAGATATCTGGGAAAGAAAGAAGCATCCTGTTTGGCAGATGCTTTGTGTTAAGCTACTTCATCTACCTGGAAATGTCATTTGAATTATTATTATTTTTTATTCAAAGCTTGTGAAAATGAAACCAGCCTTTCTAGTGTCAGACTTCTTACGTCGGCAGGCTGAGTTGGGGAGTCTGCCCCACAGAACCAGGCGGAAGAAATAAGCCAGGACGATGATGACTTGGCTGAGGAGGGCCTGTGACTGAGGGGAAAAGATGAGAGGCTCAGTTAGTCTTCGTGGTCCAAAGCTCTGGGAAAAGTTTGCAGAGGTCGTTCTAAAGTCGTTATCCCTGTTAATAAGACAAGGACGCTTATGGGCCTGGACTAGGATGAATAAAGGTGCTCTGATCCAATGACAGAGGCAATGATGTGTTCTGGGGTAGGAAATTAAAAACAATCCAAGGACTTCCCTGGAGGTCCCGTGGTTAAGACTCTGAACTTCCAAGGCAGGGGGTGCGGGTTTGATCCCTGGTCAGGGAACTAAGATCCCACATGCCGTGGGCAGCCAAAAACAAAACAAAACAAAACAAACAAACAAACAAAAAAACAGTAAAAACAAGCCAGTGCTAACTCAGGGGCAACGCAGAGTATTTGTTAAGCACCTTAAATTCTTGATGGAACTACCTAGAGTTCTTATTTCACTTTTGTAACCTTGAAAAATCACAAAGAAGTACCGGGTTACTAGGGAACCAGCTATGATAACCTCCACAAATTATACCTTTATTCAGTGCCAACAATGTGTTCAATGGCAAATACAGTATGCCTTTCTTCCATTTCTAATCCTTTTTGCCATGAAAATTAAGTCAACAAAAATAATTTCTTGATTATTTTTCCTTTCAGGTATAAAAAATTCTATTAAAAGTATGTGAATAGCAGACTGCTAAGGGAATCACCTAGTAGTTAGCTCAACGAACCTGTCAAGGTTCACATACGCATTTTGTAAATAAAACTGATTGGGAGTGATCTGTGGCAGGACAGAGGGACTGGTTTGAAGCATGATCTGGAAACATTACAGAACCTCCCAGCGCCCTGAAATTCCAGAGCTGCTGCTCTTTTACTAATGATTCTGATTCTCAAGTCAGTGGTGCCACTGATGCAAAACCTCACATTCCTTCCTCTCAGAACAAACTTGTCCACAGGGACGTGGGGCTGTGTTCTTTGGTCCTAAACCCTGACAGGCACCTGTAGCTTTGGACCGCTACCTTCTTCCTTCCTCTCTCTGGATTAATTCCCCTCTCCTCTTTGTATGGAACATTCTTCAGTTCTTATTTTTATCTAGATTTCTTGAGTTAAAATCCCATATTCCGCCTTTAGCCTTAACACCTGTTCTATCTTTTAGTTGAATTTCTTTCAGCTTGGGTTCTTGCTGTAAGTGTTTGACCTATTTTTAGTTATTTATGTACTTGTTAAAATTCCACATACGTTATGATTTTCCATTTTCAGTATCATACAACTATATTCCCACAGGTCAGGGACTCTTATCGGTTCATTTTCTTTGTAAAAATCTGCACATATAGAATTACCTAAAAATAATGACTTGCTGAATATCCTTGAAATTCTGGTCCTGCTTTTCTCTGCATTGCTCAAATCAGTCAGGCAGCCACAGTCTTTATTGAACACCTACTGCGTGCCCACAACTATAGCAACTACATACACATTTGGAATGTAAGGCACAAGGTTCTCCCCTTAAGGAATTAAAATATGGTTCAGGTGATAGCATTTACAATTACTAAACAATTAGATGATATATACTTATTCACTTGTGTGATGTTATCATATGTTCATTCCTTCAACTAGTATTTATTGAGTCCTACAATATGTCAGACACTTTTCTAGGTGTTAGGGAGGTAGTCTTTAACAAAAGAGACAAATTTCTTTCCCTCATGGAGCTTGCATTCTATTGGAAGAGGCGTAAGCAAACACATACATATATAATATGCAAATATGCAGGGTGGTGATAAGTGGTTTAAAGGAAAAGGAGGCATGGTAAGGGGATAGAGGTCACAGACGGGAGGTGGGTGCTCTTTCATGTAGGTCAGGCATGCCTTGCTGATGGGGTGGCATTTGAGCAGAGGCCTGAATTAAATTACATATCTGGGGAAGGATCCAGGCAGTGGAATGTCAAGAGCAAAGGCATTGAGGCTAAGCTCCTTGACATTTTCAAGGAGTGGCAAGGAGGCCCCGTGTGCTGTAGCAGAGTGAAGGGGGAAGTGGTAGGCGAGGAGGCCGCAGAGTGAGTCGGGGGCAGAGGCCGGTGCTGGAAGGCTAGACCATATACGGGTTGGCCAAAATGTTTGTTCATTCGTCTAACTATGGAAAGGCCCGAGCGAACATTTTGGCCAACCCAATACATCTAGACTGTGGAGCTGGAGTTCAGGCTACAGAACAGGTCTGGAGTGGTGTTTAGAGCCATGGGACTGAAAGAAGTATTTTTATTTATTTTTTATTTACTTATTTTTAATGTATGTATTTATTTATTTATTTTTGGCTGCGTTGGGTTGCTGTGTGCCGGCTTTCTTCAGTTTCGGCAAGCAGGGGCTACTTCCGTTGTGGTGTGCAGGCTTCTCATTGTGGTGGCTTGTCTTGTTGCAGAGCATGGGCTTCAGTAGTTGTGGCATGCGGGCTCAGTAGTCATGGCTCGCGGGCTCTAGAGCGCAGGCTCAGTAGTTGTGGCACACGGGCTTTTAGTTGCTCCGTGGCATGTGAGATCTTCCCAGACCAGGGCTCGAACCCGTGTCCCCTGCATTGGCAGGTGGATCCTTAACCACTGTGCCACCAGGGAAGTCCCGAAATATTTTTAGATAGAGAAGGGAAGAGGGCCAAGGACAAAGCCCTGGGGTGGTTCCCAACATTTGAAAATTGGAATTGGGAGAAGGGACCAGTGAGGGAAACCGAGAGGGTACAGTCAGTGAGTAGGTGGGGCCCCAACGAGTGTGGTGGCCAGAAAGCCGGGGACTCAGCTCCAGAATAATGTCACCAACCGTGTCAGATTCTGTTGATTGGGTTTGGCCATACAGTAACCATCGGTGATCTTGGCCAGGAAATGTCCGGGAAGGACAGGTTCAGAAGATGGTTTGGTAAAGTTTAAGAGGAAACGGAGGACAGGAAGTGGGAAAGGAATTTAGAAAGTTGACAGCCTTTGAGAGTGTTGGCTGTAAGGGGATTACGGAAGCAGAGAGGACCTGCAGGGGGAGATGGCACAACAGGAGGACCATTTGGACTTTGTTACACACCTGGAGCCCCAGGGCCGGTCCTTTGGGAGGGAGTGTCCTTGACAAACCGCTCTGTGTGTCTCTTGGGGCCTTAGCATCGTCAATGGAAAAATGGGAGTGTTGAAACCTGCCTCTGATGGTGATCATAGGGGATCATGTATAATAAGTTTGTCAGTTGTAAACTGCAACATAAATGTCAAAGTCTTGGCATCTTTAACGTGTGGTAGAAATTCTAAAGAAAGATGTGATCATTTGGAGGAAGCTGAGTCCCGAAGAAAGTGGGTATGAATTACTGGGTGAACTGAAGACATTCATTAAAGGCACAGGGAAGGGAGGGAGCGTTGCAGTGTGAAGAGGGAGTCAGCAGCAAGGCCAGAGTGGCGCAGAGCATGCATGGAGGGGAGAAGAGGACAATCCAGCTGATGGTAGAACTGGGCGAAGGATGCAGGGCTGGAAGGCCGTACAGAAGAGCCTGAGTTGATGGGGCAGCCGGAGGGTGGCTCAGTGGGTTTGCCAGCAGGAGAGGTGGGAGTGGAAGGCTTTGGATTTCTACATCATGTGGAATTGCAGGAACTGCAGCGAATTCGGCCTCCGTCTGTGGAAGAGCTCCAGCGGTGGGTTGTGACTGGAATGTTTTAATTTGGTGGGGGAAGCAGGAGGAACCAAGAACAAGGAGGAAACAGGAGGTAAGAAGCATACGGGGGCAAGGAGGCCAGCTGGAAAGGTTCTTCCACGACCCAGGTGTGGTGAGAATCAGGGTTGATTGAACCTTATTGTTGGGGAGTTTCTGTGCCATTGAAGTCAGTGTTAGCACCGTGGAGAGGACAGTGCAGAAGGAAGGTGTGCCTCCATACAGTCAACAGGTATTTATTGAGCACCTACTATGTGCCATTGCAGTTCTTGGCCCTCCTCTGGGCCCTCTTCCCAGTGCCATCTGAGCATGGACTATCTACCCTTGACAGCAGGAAATGTGTGGGAGGAAGCCAAACTGTGACAAAAATGGGCTTAAATTTCCTTTTCTTTTTGTCTTTTTGTTTTGTGAGGGATTACATCTTACTGGGATTCTGTATATTCTTCTGTGCCTATCATACAGTTTGCTACATGAATCTGTAATACCTGTTCAATGAATTAGCCATGTTAATCTGCTGCCGCAGTTTCTTAAAAAACATGATTTGTCAGTAGACATTAATTACTAGCCTTAAAAATGTTCCCAGGGCAGCTGTGGTTAGGACGCATGACCACAGTTGGCTTGTCCAACTAGAATACTATCAAATTCAAGCCCCCACCCCATCACCATTCATTTGACACTCACACAAGTAAACACTAAAAATAGAAGATATTAACTAAGATTCAGAAAACATACAGAGAAACATTGATTCAGAATAAAGGGGAAAAAAAGATCCCATTTCTGACAGTCTCTCTTAAGGAAATTGGTTTAAATACATGAAAGGTTTTAGACACAATGAAGGGCACTGCAGAGTTATTTATATCAGTGAAGTAAGCTGTTTTCTATTTCTAATCCGGTGGGAAGTGCTGGTTTGATCCTTACCAAGGGAATAGGAATGGGGGGTGGGGGCTGATCCGCTGTCACTCCTTCAATGTTAATCTGACGGGGTGTGGCAGTTCTGTCATTGTTCTTCCTTGATATTGGTGAGCTGATAGGTCTGTGTATATATGTAGAAGAAGACTGCATAACAATGCACCTGGAGATTTAGGTGAGAATGGACATATACATGAATAAGAGAACTCTTTACTAGCTAAAAACTAGCTTCCAGCATGAGATAATGAGCACTCACTAATTTGTGAACTATAGTTTTGAGTAATTCATCAGGACTAAGGCGCTGGCTTTAATGGCTTGTGTGGTGACAATGCACAACTACTCACAGTAGAATTTTATAAACAGTATGCTTGTAATTGATGTCATTAAAATGATGGATTTGGGTTTGGGTTTTACAGCAGATGTTCAGTGGTTCAGATTAATTTCTAGCAATGGTTTCAGAGGTTGAAACCAAAATGTGTACAAGAGTAAACATTTCCCTTTCGGAGCAAAAGAATTTGAACTCAAACGAAGGAAACATAAGCAAGTAGGCATCAACTACAAGTTAATTTTGACACTGATGTCCGGAAAGCATCACCAATTTGCATACTTTTTATGAGCCATAGTGTAATATTGTCTCTCTGTACTCATGTCAGGAAAGACAGGTTACTTGCTTGAGCCCATGCTTGTACAGACTGACCAGAACCCGAGGCTGAAGTTATCCCCATCTGGACCTGCGTGAATGATGCACTGAAGCAGACAGCCTCTCAGAACCGCAGCCACTGTGTGTCTGAGCCGAAACAGAAGCGTGTCACAGCCAGTTTCTCTTTCCACCAAATATTGATCAGTGACTTTTTAAAGGGGAGGAGTCTTTACCAAATGGTTTTGTTCCTGGTCACTTCTTTGTCTTCCTTTTTGGTTTTATGAGTACAGGAAACAAGACATTCTGATACCTTCTAATGGAAATAAAACGCATGCCATTGTTCTCCAATGGAAATAAAATCTTTCCCTACAGAAGCAAGAGGAAAAGTCTATACAAGGAAGCATTTATATCATACTCAGGCGTATTAAAAATTGAGTGAATTGACTAAGTAAATAGTAAACACTATAAGGTGGGTTATATGCTAAACAGGTTGACATTAAGGCATTTTAAGTTCCCTTATTATTCCAAAAGGATGGAGATATTTCCTTTTTAGCTGGGGAGAAAAAAAATCTTTCCCATAGAGACTAACTTTATTTCATTTGGTACACGTTGGGTTTTTTTTTCCTTTTGTCTTGCCAGTAGAGTTAAAACTGATGGATTCCTTCAGTATAAGTGTCATAGTCATAAACCAAAGAAATTGATACAATGATGCTCACATATATTTAAGTGCTTTTTATTAAAACATTAATTCTTCTCTTACTTTTGTTCCTTTTTTTTTCTTTCAGTTTAGCTTTCCCTGGCAAGAAGAGGGTAGCTCAGTTTATTTGTCTTTCTTCTTTAACTAGAAGAATACAGTGAAATATTTGCATCCAGGTCTTTATTTTATCCCGGAAATAAATTAATTAACGGAAATGTTTTAACCTTTATTAATTTGTGGGATAAGACCAACTAGACAATGAGTTGGACTCGTTGTAGATTGTGTTGAAAATTAGAAAAAATGTCTCAACAACTGAGATAGTTGAGCTCCTAAACAAACATTTATAGGTTCTTTATCAGGGACCATGTCTCTTTTTATCCGAAAGTACAGGTACCCAGCTCAGTACATCAGGCACTAGTTAACTCAAATGTTTAGAATGAGCAAATGAACTGTTAAATGATGGCTAAACCCAAGAAAGCACCCTAAATATAAGCATGATTTTTTTTTTTCTCTTTAGGGGACTAAGATTATGACATGAGAGTAAATGTAAAATGAAATGCAAATCCTTTATTTCACCTTGAGCAGTGTCAGCCTTCCGAAGCTGCATCTTCAGTGGTCCTTGGTTGGCATGAGCTGCCTCAAACCAGATTACTGTGTCCTTTTCTTTGCTCTTTACAGAGCTGGAAAAACCAGCTGAGACCTGTGTCACAGCATTATCCAATACTTGCTTTCTTACAGGAAATGGAGGGATTTCCTTCTTTAGAATCTGTATAGGATTGAGCAGATATATATATATAGCCTGTTCATTCACTTTGCTTATTTTACCCTAATGAATATCCTCTTATCATTAGTTATAGCAGACATTGTTGTTTTGATAGCTATAGGCACCTGACTGTGTCTCAGTTGGATTTACAATTTTTAAGTTGTCTGGACAAGGCCTCTGCTGGGTGTGAATCACAATCTCTCTCATTGCACAGTGAGACCATGGCAGCGTCTTATGTATCTGGAACATTTGTCTGTAATGTGGCTACATCACTGCTTTCAAACACAAGGGAACTCTAAGGAGAGCCTCACTGATACTTGAACGTACATGATTTGCTATCTTTTATAGCAAATCATGTTTATAAACCAAGGGAAATGTTTTAGAGTTTACGTGTGACCCTCTTTCTTTTGTCTCTACTGTAGTTTCTTGTAATTCACCCAGTGGCTTTGGGGCCTGTTTCTGAAACCAGGTCACCTGGGCTGTGACATATTTATAAGACTTGGCCAGGGCGCTCTTTGTGGCATTCCATAGATACTCTGAAAACTGCAGGTTACTATAGTGATCTTAGTCCTGAGAAGAACACACTAGCCAAACGTCCGGGACACCTTCAGGTGGGCCTAGCGCCAGCCAGTTGGGCTCCCCTGGTCACCAGATCCCAGATGTCCTTCTCTCCCGTACCCTGCTCTGGCCTGTGGGTAAGGTGGGTCGGGCTTCCGAGATCAGAAGATGGCGGTGGAATGGAAACATTGCAGCTCTGAATCCGTTCTTTTGAAATAGTCATCTCTCGTGGGTAATTATATAGCACTTGGGGGTTTTGCCTGATGCATCTAGAAAGAGGTAAACATCGCTGGTCACAAGAGTCTTATTCTTCAAGGACTCTAATATTGGTACCACACTTACCTTGTGGATCACTATCAATACTTTGTTGATCTGAGCTGGTACAAACTATTCAGTCAATTAAGGAGGAGCCCGGGCTAGCTGGTATGGTCACTGTGATGCTAGCTTAGAAATTTGCCTTCCGTTCTGCATCTGTGGCAACTTAGAAAAAGCCACTTCATCTTTCCACGCCTCAGTTCCGTACCTGTTAAACTGCAGCAGTAACTCTAATCTTGAGATGTTAAGAATACCAATAATAATACCTTATATTATATAATATACATGACAGCCCTACGACTAGCTGCTGGTAGGATCTCACTTTAAACGTGAAAGAAAAGGAAAGGGCTTGGAGAAGTTAAGGAACACGTCCAAGTCCTCAGACCCAGTGGGTTGCAAAGCCACGATTGAAATCCAGCACCGGCACCGATGTCAGGGCCTGAGCTCCTGCCAGGCTGGGACGTGATCGTGCAGTGGGCTCTCAGGTCCCCAAGCAAGGAGGGGTCTGGGTTTTGACACCTCTTCAATGGTGGGCGTGGTGAGCCCTTCAAGTATTATAATGCTCTGTAGTCTATAGAAGGAGCCTCATAGGAGTGGGACATTTGTTTTTCCCTCTTTAAATCTCATGGAGAAATAAACCCTGTTTCCATGACACAAGACTTCTGTTACAATGCTTTCTTTCCTAACCAATGTGATTTGTACCGAACCACTACTCATCAGAGAATCTTAGGGTTGTACCAAAGGCCCCTGGAGCTCAGTTCATTTACTTGACAGATAAAGAAACTGAAAAACAGTCCCTGCAACATTTTGTTGTTTATCTGGTCAGATTTACCGTCCTAAGATGTCCCTTATCTTTCCTCCTCCTTTGAGCTAATATCTTCTTTCTCTTCTTTCTAACCACCAAACTTCTTGAAAGAGTCATTTAGACTTGTCGCCTCCACTTCCTCACGCCCACTCACCCCTGGCCTCCTGCAGGCTGGCTTCCGCTCCCTGGGCTGGACTGAGACTGTTCTGACGGCTGCTAGGAAGGCCTGAGCCTCTGGCAGCCATCCTCCTGGTCTCCAGCCTCGACCTCTCTGCACACTAACCCTGCCGATTATGTCCTCCGCCTCTGTCCTTGGCTTCTGCTGGATCGTACTCCGCTTTCCTCCTGCCTGTTTGACTATTCCTCTTTCTCTTCCTGCTATGGCTTTTAAACTCTCACCACCTCCTCCAAGTGGGCGTCACCCAGAGTTCTGAACTTGGCTCTCCTCTCTCTGTTTCCTTCCCTGCTCATTTATGGCACTGTCACATGAGCAATCACCTTGATTTTATGAACACCCCTCCAGATCTTTATCTTTCATCCTAAACATCTTCAATTGCCCCATTTCCCTTATCCCTAAAATGAGTGCCACAAAATCCTTTCAATCTTTAAATCCTTTTGACCTATGATCTTTAAATAATATATCCCTGTAAAAACTATCCTTTCCTTACCTTAACATAGAGTAGTGTAGTGACAAGCCAGGGTTACTAACTGTTGTTGTCACCACCAGACTCTTTCCTCTTAAAGTTCTCTTTACCCAGAGTTGCAGCTCAGTCCTCCTAAGGCTCAGCTTTGATCATGTCAACCTGAGGGCTTTCTATTGTGTCACCCTCGTGGGGCTCTAGTTGTTACCCAGTCACCTACAGGCTTCTCAAAGCCACAGTCACCTGGCCCTGTCTTACCTTTACATCTCCCATCACTTTCCTACACACTTTCTAGTCCAGTAGTTCTCAGATGTATTAGAGCCAGAGTCCTCTTTTTATAACAGAAACTCAGTAGTCTCCCTTTACTTATCCTGAAAAGAAATCATAGGTTTTCTATATCTATCTGATAGTAATTTCCAAAAGGGCAACATAATGCCAGGATTGCAGTATAAAGGAAAAATCAAGGAACTTAATTTAAAACTAAATTATATTTATATATTTTAGTATCTAAATACTTGGAGAAGAATAGGCTAGAAAACATAATGAACTAACCAGCTGCTTGAACGTGTGTGTAGAACTGTCTCACGTGGGACAGCTACAAATTGAGATTGATCCAGGGGTGGGTTAGGGGCTCAGACACCCAGAATGACATGACTGTTGGTGAAGATTTTCTGAAATGTTGTACAACTCTAGGTAAAATTCCTAACCAAAAAGTATGCTCTTCCTTTGACTTCTAGGTAGTTTTATTCCTAGAAAATCCAGTGTGTTAAAACTTCAGGGGAAAAAAAAAAACTTCATGTTTATATTTAAGTAGAGTTACGTTGTAGGGTCAGGTAATTATAACCAGATTTTTTTCCACCTATTTGAATGCCCGATGGGTTTTCCAAAAGTCCTGAGGGATGTGGGCAAACTACTTTGTGTAGGACTATCCCATGCGTTGCAGGACAACTAGCATCTTTGCCTCTGCCCCCCAAAATCCAGTAGTGCATCTTCAGCCATGTGACAATCAAAACCACCTCCCCGAACTTCTGAAGCTCCCCCAGGGGCTGGCACACTCTCCGTGTTGAGAACCACGGCTGTAGCCAAACTGTTCTCACTGCTCCCTGAATGTGCCTTGCCCTTCCCCAGTCACAGGTCGCTTTTCATGCTGTGCCTTTTGCTTTGAATATGCTTCTTCCATTTCCATCTTTTGAAACCTCACCCACCTCTCTAGCTCAAATGGTACATAATCCATCAAGCTTTCCTTTAGGAGGAAAGCCTGGCATCTAAAATCTTGCAGCGTTCTTGACTACAACACGTTACCATTCTTAAAACATACTGCTTTGTGTTAGTTACTTATGTATAGGTATTATCTCACTTACCAGCTTTATAAGATCCTTGAGGATATAGACCATCTATTATGGGAGGTTATTTCTTCAGTGTTTGTAGCAAAGGGCCTTACATAGTACATACCCAATTAATGTTTATTAGGTAAATGAATGGATAGTTTGTAAAGAATATTGTAGAGAAAAAGAAAAGGAAAGGTTGGTTCTGATTTTAGCATTTAAAAACTTACTTTTTTTTTTTTTTTTTTTTTTCGGTACGCGGGCCTCTCACTGCTGTGGCCTCTCCCGTTGTGGAGCACAGGCTCCGGACGCGCAGGCTCAGCGGCCGTGGCTCACGGGCCCAGCCGCTCCGCGGCATGTGGGATCTTCCCGGACCGGGGCACGAACCCGTGTCCCCTGCATCGGCAGGCGGACTCTCAACCACTGCGCCACCAGGGAAGCCCTAACACTTACTTTTTAAGTGATATTTACATTTTACCTTCACTTCACAAATTTCTTATAGTACAAATTAATATGGGGAAAGCACATAACAAGTTTATGGGTCTATAGGTTTGGTCTGTCTAAATACTTATGATATTTTATTATATGTGTTTGTTGGAATTATTATTAAAGATAAGAATTCTTTATCCAGAGCAAGAGTTTGGAGCAGAATTAAACCAGCATTCAAACATTGTAAGGAAAATGTGGATAAAGGGCTTCTTTTTCATTTAGTTCTGAAATGTACAGATAAAAATCAACTTTTGAAGTCAATCAGGATGCCTGTGCAATTTCCCTTGTTTTCCCTCTTTACTCAGAAACCTCAAAACCACTATGGGTAATTCCCTCGAGATCTACTTCTAACACATAGGGTCTAAAGCATAAGCAAGATTTCCAAGAACTCAATGCTTTCAACTTTTCCACTTTATACTCCAGTTTTGAGCATCTCTCTCCAAGGACATGAGCCCAGGGCTCACTCCACACACACCTTTCATCTCTAACTAGAGGCGCATGAAGCATTTGTGCAGTCTCTCCTGCCACGGCTTCATTTTCTGTCATCTTAACTCCATCACCAATCCTCAGCTTCCTAACAATATCCGTATGAAAGAAATCAGACCCCTTCGACAATGAAAACCACATTTAAGCTACTGCACACCACCACTGCCACTGGAAAAGTAGATATTATTTTTTCTGTCAATCCAACTGCAGCACTCTGGCAAATTGTAGTTCTGATGGTTGTGTTTTCATGTATTAAATAACGAGTCAGGCCATAGGTGCTCATCAACAAAGGCATTGTTACCGTTGAGGGTGACGAGAAAATTAACAGCTCTTTGTTTACATTATTTTTTTGAAGTAGGAAGTATTTGTCTTTGTATGTAAAGGCCATGTAAAGTGATCTAAGAAAGTGATACAGCCAAATGACATCATCAATTTTCATTATTTTCTTTCCATCTCTTGACTCATATGAGTTTGAGCCTTGTTCACACCCCATCTCGTTAGAAAAAGCTCAGACTTTGGCCAAATGAGTCAATTAAAAACCAGCTCTTCTTGTAGTTTGGGAGATCTAATGGAGAATAAAGATGGGCTCTGTCTTCAGGGACCTCATGTAGAGCTGGGAAGTTGAGAAATACACTCCAGGGGATATTACAAAGAAAAGAAGTATATGATACGTGTCCAAGGAGTGATACAGACCAGAGTTCTGCAGAGTACTGGGACAAGATCACTGTGGACCCCGATATTCAGAAAAAGCATCGTGGCCTCTTTCTGAGTCGACAGTGGTTCTTTGATCAGATTGTCCTTCTTTGATACCTGGAATACTTCTCTTGGTGACTATGAGCTTCTGTTGGGGCTCAGACACTGTCTTCTGTAACACCGAGGTAGGGCGTTAAGAATGGGTCACTCCCAGGCCTGTTGCTTTTCATAATACACCTCTTTGAAGACATGCCCCAAACTGTCTGTAGTTCTTACGTGTTTGTTAGCTCAGGACTCTGGCAGGTACTGTGGCTTCTGGGAAGGCAAAAAGTTTCCATAGGAATGAAACTGATTCATTTTAACTTTCCTCCCTCCACCACCCAGGGAAATTTTTACAGGTTTTGTGGATTCAAGTCCCCAAATTTGAGATTTAACAAAAACGTACATAATAATGGTATTGAGGTAATTAAAACGGTATAGCTGTTCAGTCTTGCCAGTTAGAACCAAGGAAAATAGAAAACCTACCCAGGAGCCGTCTTAAGAAGGGGTGACGCTGGGCTGTCGGGAGTGGTGGTGGCAGATTACTGCGTGTCTTCCCGTTCTTTTTAGCAAAGGTGCCTCAACTTTTAAATTGGGTAGAGTGGTTCCCAGTCATTGGCTTCACCAGATTTGTTATATGTCCAGACCAGAGATATTCCTCACTATAAGGAGTATGTATGGCTTTCGTACAAAATGCTGCTGTTTGGGTGATGTTTATGGATATAAACCGGAGAATTGTTCTATTTTGAAATTTCTAAGAAGCAGGGTCTGTGTTCTGTGCATGTTTTTTTTTTTTTTTTCCTCTGAGGAACTCAAGCGATACCTGTATGCCTCACCCCAGGCATCTTCAAAGCTATTTAAATTGAATGGAATAAGCAAGAAGGTGGTGTCCTATTATTCCATTGAGATTGGAAGCTGGCTGCTACCCTCTATTAACAGTTAATTTTTCAGGCTTGCCTTTCTTTTCTCTATTGAGCTCTGACTTTTTACTCTGAAGGACACACAATAGAGGCTGACTTTTTTTTATTTATCAGTGCTCTGTTTTTGTTTTACTGTTTTAGCCAGTATACTGTCAAAGTAAAACTTTGGTACTGCTAAGTGTTTTGAGAAATCTGATCAAGGAAGATAAGTCGCATTTTTTTTTTTTTTAATTTAAGAAAATTCAACCGAAACCTGTTTAGCAGCATAGTTCTCAGGTATGGCTAGGCCGTTTCCAGTTGTTTCTGTTTTTAAGAAATTTCAAGATTTCCAGTTTGTTTTTTATTTAAACATTCTCCTGGACTGTTCCAAACAAAAATGCCTTAGTGTCGGCTGGCACAATAAAGAGATGTAAAAGTCTTACTGGAAATGAAAGCGAGCAGAGAGAGATTTCTCCGCCCGATCAGTCAGCAGACAGCAGACACAGGGTTGCAAGTGAGAAACAGAATTTAAGTCTGGGGTGTCGGCAACAGAGGCAAAGTTTCACTCCGATGTGCATGGTGTTGGAATTTCATTCCCTCTCCCCGCAAAGAGAACATCCTTGGGTTTTCTCCTGTTGTGCTAAGAACTCCCTCCCAAGCTTTTGAGACGTTCTACAGGCCACACACACAGGAGCAGGGCTGTCTGTCACAGAACCCAGATGCCCAGCTGTGGAAGATATTCTTTCAGCAGCATCCGTCTGTTTCTTGGCAAGACTTTGAGGCAGTCTAAAGAAAACAGTCCTGGCCTGCCTCGTAGTGAATACTGTACCGCTTGTATCTGGTTCCTCCTCCCTGGGCCTGGACACTGCTTGCCCTACAACGCTGTCTGTCTCTCTGTCTCTCTCTCTCAGGGAATATTTGTGATTTTGGTTCGATTTTGTGAAATTCCTGTGGACATCTCCAGAAATTTTACTGTTTTTTTTTTTTTTTTTTTTTTGGTTGTTTCTCTGCTGATTCAAAGAGAGGTGGGTAGGTATTGGAAGGCAAAGATCTAATGTGGGGAAAAGAGACTTCAAGGTGCCAAGTACGCTAGCAAAATAAAAAATAGTTTTCCTGGGTTCATGTTCAAACTCGGTGATCTTTAATCGTCTGAAAGGGAGAAACTAGTTCATTTTCTAGCCAACTACTATAATAAAATTCAGATTCAGGGGCAACCTGACGTGGCTCAGCCTATTCTGCTCTTAAGGGAATATTCTTAGGCTTAAAGGGTGGTCTTCTTTGAAAGCCTATTTAATGGTTGTGTTCTTTGGTTGAAATCTTTATTTTTACAGCATTTGTGTTGTTCGGCTTTGGCACTGGAGGGATTTTATTTTCCTATTCTCTTGATTTTTTTTTTTAAGGTTAGCAGTTGAATGTTGCTAAAATTTACATAAGGGAGTGGTTCTCCATTACCCTCCCCGCCCCCACCCCCCCCGCCCTCCCCCAGCCCTCCTACCTGTCAATTGTGTCTGAAGTAATTCCGCAGCAGTGCTGTTGACTTTGGGAGATGCAGTATTTCAGGTTCTCAGCGCGAGCGCGTGCTGTGTGTGTGTGTGTGTGTGTGTGTGTGTGTGTGCGCGTGCGCGCGCTTGTGTGTTTGCCCTACTATCTGACTGATAATTAGTTGTTACTTGCAAGCTCTGTTCATCTCCCTCCTCTTTCCTGACCTGCTCAGAGCATTAACATGTGAGAGTCAAAGTGGGGGACCCTTATGCATGGCGACAGGTGCTAATCTAAAGGGAAATTTCCCTTGCATTCTACCGATTAAGGGTACGGTACATAAAAATGGCTTAATGTCTCTTTGAAGGTGTCAGCAGGCATGTGTGGACCACACAGAATGGGTTTCACTGAGAGTAATGGAGTGAAATTGTCTGCATAATTATTTTCCTTGGATTGAGAATCAGCAGCCCTCTTTGGGTTCAGGAAATAAACCTCTGTTAAAACCATATGGCACTATTCTCAGAAGAGATGTTATTACAGGGCCACTTCCCTCTAAAATTTTGAGTCAGGAGTTCTTGAAAGGAGTCACATATGTCTGAGAACGTTTTCTGCCTCCTGCTTAGTTGTGAAAGTCAGATGTTCGTTCTCTTGACTTTTTCACAAATGCCACCTCGGGCAACAGGTAGAAGGTCTTGGGACGGGGCTGGCGGAGTTGCAGTGGTCCAGCCATCTCAGGTATACACACTTTGAATTATTATCTGGGCCAAGCGATTTTGTTCTTAAAAGCAAAGAAAAATTCCCCTTAATCCAGTGAAACATGTGATTTGTCAACACCGAAAGCACATCTTAAGGCCAGGATAATTATATTCTGTCTGCCCAAACCCTGAATGCAGATTCAGTTGCTTTGCTATTTTTTTCCCCTTGTCTAGCATCAGTGACTGTAAAGTTTTCCTCTGAACTACTTGTCACAGTACTGGTGTGCTCTAGATATAGAGGGAATGGTAAAGTGAATAAGAGTATGGTTTGTATAATGGCTAAGGGAATATTTGAGGGAGAATTAGGTTTGGTAAATATATTAAAGGATACAATATTTTCATATTATACATGTATATGTATTTAAGTATTTAAGGACACAATACAACGTGTACCTTGTGATGAATCATTGTGCATTTCATATTTTTTGGGGGGGGGATAGTCTTCCTGTCTAGTGTTTGCTGTAGAAGGAATATAAGTTGATATTTGTTCATTTCTGTTAATAAGCCTGAAATATGATCAGAATCCGTAGCGTTTCGTCTGGCTGTTGGAAATACTAGGAAGTTAGAGTGTCTCCTTAAGTGTCAGACTCCCAGGGAGCACTTCATAGGTATTAAGTCCAACTTTTCATTTCTTATCTTAGAAAAAGAAGGCAAGATAGGTATGGTTACGAGGCTTTCCTGTTGCCTTTGGTGTTTTTGTAATGAGAACTACTTTTTTACTAGAGAGGATGATTGTTAGCATATAGATTCTGTCAGTCACTGGCCCATTTATTTATTCAACAGGCACTTGTTGGGTACCTATATGTACTTGAAAGAGGGCTGTGGGGGTGCAGAGATGACTTAGTCGTATAGATTGCCCGGAAGGCAGCTCCGATAAGGGGAGAAAGCACGGGTATTCACACCTGTGCCTTTGTAACAGAAGGTGATAGGAAAAGAGAAGGGGCATAAGGTAGCGGCAGTGGAAGTGACAGGGAAGTTCAGGAGCAGCTTTACTTCAATTTTGGGGGTGGAGGGAAGGTTTTATGGATATGAAGGCCCGTGAGCTGGATCTCGAATATCAGCAGTTAAACTTAACTGGCAGAAATTCTTGAATATGAAATTCTAGGTAGATAGATGGTGACTTTCAGAAGACTAACACTAAATCTCTTTTATTTTTATGATTAATGCCTACCACCCCTTGCCAAAAAGACCCCCTAAAAACCCCAAAAGCAAAAATGTCTCCATCTTGACTGTTTGCAGACCACTGATGGAAGTTATGACCTGGTGCTTTGGCTGGGGTGGTATTTTTTTGATTTTAACTCTCTTCTGTGTTCCTCTCTATTAATCTGGGGCCTCCTAGACATTCAGGGCTAAGTTCAAATAGCATTTTGCCCCTTGTAGATACTCAGTTGAGGGTAATTCAGTGGAACAAAGTAGATCAGGTAATTGAATTAACTTTTAAAACACACACTGAAATTTGTTTTTTTCAGATTAGTATTAAGGAATACAAATTTATGCTGTGACCTGGTACCTAAAATTATTGACCAGCCTAGGACCTCATTTTGAATTAACAGGAAAAAAAAAAAAAGTCCATTGCAGAGTCAGTAGAGGTGATAATCATGTTTTTTCAAGGGAAATTGTAAATTGGTCTGGACTTTAGCAACCTCCAGACTTCAGTGTTCATGGAGGGGAAAGGAAAAGGTCTAAAGATCTTCAAGGCCAACTTGGTGGCTCAGACTTTCTTTTCAAAGTCCTTTGATATGTGTTTATTAGTTAAGTTTGCAGTTCTCTAAATGCTATCACTCCTACTATTTGCATTGGACCCCTGCCACGTCTCCATCCAGAGCAGATGGATTCTTTCCTTCCATCTCCATATACATTCTTCAGGGTTGGTTACTTTCTGATTGACACTGAGAGTGAGACTACAGAAAGGGGGAGGGTGCAGAAGAGGGATTGGGTTTATTTGATTTTGTTTCTGTGTTTCTGTTAAGCTTATTGGAGTGCAAATGGCAGGCTAAGAAGTGGTCAAATATACTGCTGCATAGGATTCTGGAGGATTTTTTTTCCAAAGTTATACTGCGAAAGATGGTTAGTTTTAGAGATTTTTGCTGTCGCCTCATGTTTTCTTTTGCTTCCCCTCCTCTTGGACGCTGGTTTAGGTGTTCCCGGTGTAATATTTAGACCAGAACACACTTTGGTTACCCTCTGACCTGTGCCAGTGACAGGTACAGAGTCACAGTCTGACTTGTGACTTGGCCCAAAGAGGGCTGATGGCTTTGCAGTTGGGAGGCTTTAAAATATTCCTTTAAAATCACATGACCAAGACTGAACTCAGAAGACCCTATGCACACTTGCAGTCACTGGTGAAGGTATTCTTATTAAAAAGATGCCCAGAGGCAACTAGAAATGTGAGTCGCAAGTTCAGGAGAGGCTGGAGATGCATTTGAAGCCATAGTGTGGATGAAGTCACTTGGGGAATGGGTACAGAGGGATTGGAGGAAAGTTATCTTTTTTACCATTGTGGCTGAATTAACTTTGTGCCCTTGGTCCCAGAGTAGAAGGAGAGGATGCTTCCTCTCAGGCTTCCTCGAGCCCCTGAAGTAGCAGTGGGGCAGTGGTTCCTGGTTTGTGTCCTTTCAGGAGGAGGGCTGCCTCCTCCTTGGTTTCCATGGCACCACTGGCGCCTCCTCCTCCTCTTCCTCCATCTCTTCTGGCTCCTCTTGTTTGCCGACCCCTTAAGTGTTTGTGCTTTTTAGACTCCTTTTAAGATACTCTTCTCCACTCATTCTCTATATCCATTCCCCGAGGGACCGAGTCATTTACACCGATGGCTTCACGTTCCTGTGACCGCTGCAAATGCATCACCGTCCTCTTCGGAATCTCAGACTCTTAATTCTGGTTTGCTGCCTGGGCATCTCCACCTGAGTATGTCCCATAGGTACTTCCAACTGATGTCCCCTGCAATAGTCGGGATCCTCCCACCCTCACGTTAACCAAACTTCTCCACCCAAATAGGAACCCCCTCTAGTTTCACCAGTTTTGAACGCCCCACAGTCACCTATTTGACCAAACCAGAAACTGGAGACTCATCCTCTCCACCTTACCTCTTATATCTTCTTGTTCTACTGTCCTGTCTATCTCTTCTGTGTCTGAAATGCTTTCCTGCATACCCATTAGCCTGGCTGTAGCTGAGTTCACACTCTCAGTGTTTGTCTCTTGGTCTATAATATAAAAATAATCCCCTAACTGGTTTCATGCCCCAAACTGCACTGCTTTTTAGATCTGTTTTCCCCTTTAAGCAAAGTGGTCCTCTGAAACTATAAATCAGCCCATGGCACACCCTTGCCTACAGTATCTCAGTGATCCCCTGTTATTTACAAGGTGAAGTTCTGATGCTGTGACTTTGTGGACAAGGCCTTTCAGCATCTGACCTGCCTGACCCCCTCCCTCCCACACCCCCAGCCACGCCAGATTGTTTCCTCTATGCTTTTTTAACCTCTCTGTCTTTGCACCTGCTGTTCCTTCTGCTTGGAATGTCTTTTTCTTCTGCATTTGCTTGACTGAATTCTACTCATCCTTTCAGTTTACTCAAATGCCATCTCCTCTGTGAGCCCTTCCTGTCTGCTCTTGGAAGTTAAGCATTTATTCTTTGGTTTCCCTTTGCCTGTTCAGACCTCAGTTATGCTATTTGTCACATTGCTGTCATTATTTGTTTATACGATGCCTCCCCAAGTATATGCTGGGCCCCCTGGTGTAGCACAGTTCATGGTACATAATAAATGCTTAGGAAATTTTAATTGAGAAACGAATATTGTATTTGCATCGTGGTTTCCCCCGTGTAGGACATTTTCACCTCTATTACATTTCATCCTGATGATGTCCCTGTGATGCAAATACTTTGATCCTCATTTGATAGATGAGGAAGTTGAGTCATAGGAGGAAATTGAGTCATAGAGATGATAGATTATTTGCCTATAGCTCCACAACCAAGTTGGTGGCAAAGCCAGGAACAGACTCCAGATTTTCTGATCCTTGTAAAGTCAGGCCCAGATTTAGGTATGGGATTCTGCTTTTAGTCAGATGGTGGTTTGGTCTTTTAACTATTCCATTAAGTTCACTAATTGTGTGTGTGTGTGTGTGTGTGTAACCCATGGTGACAGGTGAGGTATCCATGGCATCACTGATTCTTAGAATTGTAAGTTAGGTAGTTTGTTATCTTACAGATGAGAAAATTCTGTACCCGAGAAGTTCACAAGCTACTATTAGTGGCAGAACCCAAATCTCCTGACGATTAGTCACGTGTTATCTTTCTTACTACATGTTGGGCAATCAGTTCTATTGGACAGAGTTTTACGGTTGAATCTCATGGGTTGTTAGTAGGATTTGTTGAGCCATTAGGCCAGTGAATTCTTGGGAAGAGCCTACCTTTGGAGCAGAAAGGATATCATTTCTGTGACCATTAAGGTCCATGAAAGTGATAGAACCCAGGAGGGAAAGAATAAAATGATGAGGTTGTTTCATTGGTTACCCCAATTTCCAGACCATATTCCTTCTTTTCCAATGGGCTTCCTGGATTCTTGAGCATGTGCCATTTTGAAATAAAACCAAGGCATCTAATTAGGCTGATGGTGTGTTCAGTAGTCAGAAGGGTTGTGGTGTCCTGGTGTAAGTAGAGTATATAGCATGTTGGGCCTCAAGAGGACAACATCCTAGTTACCTGGAAAGAGACATGGAACTGACATTGGTGGTGTCTCTGTCCCTTTCACTGGGCTCTCCCTCTCTGTACATATATATGTATGCATGTAATAGAGATAATGTAAATTTATAACCATATACACATGTATGTGGAAAAGCCAATACTTTATACATTCTACGCAGACAAAAGAAAAATCTTCAACTGTCATTACTGATTAGATAATTCAGCATGAAGCCAGCAGACAAAAATCTTTAAAACTTTACAGCTGCTTTTGGGAAAAAAAGGTTTAATTTTAATCACCTGAGTTTCTTCTTTTTTTTAATATCTAAAAAAACGTTGAGCTGGTGTCTCTATCATGTTCTTTCATTGAGGGGGTGCTGATGATGAGCTCTGAAAAAATGGCCACCAACCTACTTCCTTGGGTTTGATAAGAATGCACTTTTCTAATCTGTTGTGCCTTGAAAAAAAAAAAAAAGGTAAAACTTGCTATCTTCTAACTCCATTTAACACTACTTTAGATTCCCTTTTATATAACAATAACTTGATCCTACTCAAAATACTTGGCACCTTTAGTGACAGAGTGGAATGTAAGAACACTTTAGCAGATCTGAAAGTGAGTAAACGCTGGTTGTTTTGGAATGAAGAGGGTAGAGTTTTCAGTTCTTTATTCAGAGTTCGCAGAAGATAAGAGTACAGGGATTAACACAATAGACTCCCTTCATTACACATGGCTGAACAAAGCAATTATCTGTCTATCAAGACTATAGTACATTGTGCAGCAGCCTTTAGGAAGGGTGTATGGATGGGTGGATAAGCGCTATTCCATTGGAAAAGGCTGCTGATCCACGAGGGAATTTTTCTGAGTTTAACTTGTAAACTGTTTTATTTTGGAGTTTATATCATGTTACCCTTGCAGTTTAGAGAGAAATGAGGTTGTTATTTTTTTAATGTTGTTGATGGCATTTTTCAGTTCCTTACCCATCTGACTTTTATTAGGGGGGTTATTTCAAAGACATCTCCTGTTTAAGCATGTTTAAACAATCTGTTTGAGACCTGTTGTGTAGATATAAACACAATAGTCCTTTAATGTAGTAGAACAGACTTCTGACAGACACAGCACATAACAGACATCCATCCATTATTGCTTAAGCCGCTGTTCCTTCCATGCCTGACCTGAGAGGGTAACCACAGAGCTCAGCTGACAGCATTGGCCGCTCGGAAGACACTGACATACCCTGTATTCCTGTCTAGTGAGCAGAGAATTGCAGAGCGGCAGACAATTGGAGAGGCCTTAGACCAGATTAAAACTAAGTCCCTTAAATCTGTCTTAATGGCTGTTTACCTCTCCTTCTTCTTCATTCCTTTAAAAAAGTAATCAGGTTTTGCAAGTGTTAAGAAAACCACCTCTTCTTGCCAGCTGGACTAGGTCCAGTTTAAGCAAGAAATTCTCCCCCTCCCCCTCTTTTCCTTCTCCCCTGTCTTTTTCTTTTTTCTTCTTCTATGATCTTCACTGCCATTCAGCACAGCAAGACCAGGCTGCGGGAGCTGGCTGACTTTCTCCTTGGTTATTACTTTTTAACATTTTCTTCCTGTTACAGAAAGGGGAAAATTGAAAATGATGTTCCTCGGCTGTAGCAGCAAATGTCAAGAGAGGAGCCCTTTGCACTTTTTAATTGCTTCGATGTAGCGCTTTTTTTTGCTTTGCTTGAAACACACACACAGTCACACAGCACATGCCCCAAACCGTAATAATGAAAGAGAAACGGAGAAGATCGCATGCTAAGGAAACAGCCAGGATCCAGGAATTGCGTGACAGCCTGTAGGCTAGTTGTCACTAGGCTCTTTGAAGAATAATGCCATCCATGTTTAGCTGGATTATTGGCAAATAAACAGTGATGCTTTTTGTTCAACTATGGAAACTACCATTTCCATTGCCTAAAACGTTACCGTTAAGAAAAAACATCTTTACATCTCTCAGTGGGGTCCTCTGTAAAGGCCAGTAACACAAAACTGTGGTGTGTATGAATATATTATAGTCAAAGAAGGCAAAGGAAATGTTTTCAGAACTAACACACTTGAGTTTTACTAAGTTTTGTGAGTGAAGTGTAGACACAGAGAAAGAGATCTTTTGTTCATTTCCCAGAAACTGAAGGGAGACATGCGGATTCTGATGGCCCAGGACAGTCGTGGATGTTGGGTTGTAATTAATAGAACAAGATGTGTTGTGATAAAATGGAGTCAGTAAGACTGGATATAATGTAACAAAATCTCTGAATTAAGCTGCTCGGCTTTTTCTTATTTTGTTCTTTTTAGGTCTCTTTTCCTTAGCCTTTTTCCCCCTTCTTTCCTTGTATGGCAGCCTGGCATATGAAAAGGAGGACAGAGAGAGGCTGGTCAGGGGCTAGTGTCCAGTGTCACTGCCTACTTCTGTGACTTCAAACAAGTCACAGGGGTTTTCTGGGCATCCATTCCTTTTCTAAAATAAAACGTGGTCTGGTGAAATCCACATTCTCTTCCAGCTCTGAAAAATTCTAATTCATATAACCTTATTTTGAATGCAAGTAAAGATGGAAAGAAACATCCCTTGGAAACAACAGGCAGGCAAAGTCAAGGGTAGCAGGATTGGAACTAGAAAGAAAGTGCCAGAGAATTTAGAGGTAAAGAGGCACAGTAGGGCTTCCCTGGTGGTGCAGTGGTTGAGAATCCGCCTGCCGATGCAGGGGTCACGGGTTCGTGCCCTGGTCCGGGAAGATCCCACATGCTGCGGAGCAACTAAGCCCGTGAGCCATGGCCGCTAGGCCTGCGCGTCCGGAGCCTGTGCTCCGCAACGGGAGAGGCCACAGCAGTGAGAGGCCCGCATACCGCAAAAAAAAAAAAAAAAAAAAAAAAAAAGGCAGAGTAGATTCGAGACGTATTAGGACAGAGGATAGGGGCTGAGCTGAAGTCAGCCAGGTTCCCGGTTTAGTTCTTTTTCCACCGCCTGCAAAAATATTACATCTCCTCCTGTATATTTCCATTATGCTTTCATCTGGTCTTTCTTTACATTTCTAAAATCCCTTTTTCTCCTTACCTCCCAGGAATTTCTCTTTCTTTAGATATTTCAGGTTGCTTGACTCCATTATTTCAAGAAAAAGGATTGTACTCTAAGCATGTTTTTCAGGGGTTATTCCGTGGTGAGTGACTGTCCTTTCTTCCATATACTTATTCTTTGATTGTTGGGATCTGCCACAGCCTAAAATCTAAAAGTTATAGATTAACTTGCATTTATATACATGCGAATTAATATCTCACAATTCTTTCATTTGTGTATTTATCGAAAGATCTTGAATTCTTTAACCTTTAGAAGCCTACATTTTGAAAGAGGCTGTCCTTCAATGATCTCTCTCAAGCATCTAATTATATTTAAAAAATGACTCCATACGAGTTTGGGAGAGTGAACTTTTTACTCACTGATCTAAACTGGCGCCTCTTATTATTAAAAGAAAGCAAATTCAAGCTTTTAACATTTTTTTCTATGAACTGGAGTTCCTAGAATATTTCTATGGAGTCTATGGCTTAACTGTGTAATTATGTCTCTTGAGTAGATTATGTTTTTCTTCCCATAATTATGTTTTTACCCAAGAGACTTGGAAGCCTTCAGACCTCTCTTGGGTGAAATTGTTCTTCTTCTCTTCTTTCCTGATAAACTCTGAATTCTACATGCCTGACTCTGTTCAAGGGCTCGAAAGAGAGCTCTTGAAGATATGTGGTAGTGATTATCATTTTTTTTTTCCTTTAGAAATTGGTTTATATATTAAGAAGGCCCTTAGAGGGAAGATCTGTTAGTTCATTTTTGAAATGCCATCAGAGAAGAATCTCCTGGAAGGGGATTTGTTTATGATCTGTGGTCCTCTGTCTGAAGCCACACACTAACAGTGGTCTAGGGCTGTCTTGTCTCACGGGCCGTCCTGTGTGAGCTCTGGGGCCCCATGCACACATCATATTCCACGGCTGCTAATTTCCAGTGGCTCGGAGGGGCTCCAGGCCTTCCTTAAACATGAAGACAGTTTCTTAGTCCATTTCATTATCCTAGTCCCGAAATAGGTTTTGACCTGAACCAGACAGCATAGTCTTAGGAAAAAGGATGACTCAGCAGCCTTTCCCAGCAAAGATTAGAGACTCATCAATTTAACTGTGGGAAATGTTGCCCAATAACCAGCCTTCCCCCCCCCCCCACCTCCTCTCTGACTTTTACTGGACAAAAGGAGAGATAATTCTAAATGTAACAATGTTCTTATTTACTAATTTAGCAACTATTTGTTGTGTGCCTTCTCTGTACCTAGGCTCAAATTTACGTGTTAGATGTAGGACGTGACACCCATCCTTGGGGTTCACAGTCCAGTCCAGGAGAATCTAAGATATTAGGATTTGAAATTTTATATACATATTTTATATCAGTTCACAGAAAGTTAATGCTTACTGAATGCCTACTACACTTAAGTATAAACACATGTAGTGGACAAAAAGCAGTTGTAGCTGCTCTCAGTTTGCTGTGATAGAAACCAGAGGGCTCACCGAGGCCCTAGAGACAGAAAAGACCAGAACAAATGTGGTGACCAGGTTGAGACTGGGAAGGGATTTGGCCAAATGGAGGTGCTGGGGAGAGGCAGTTCTGAGGGGAGGAGGGAGCTTGGGCAAAGACACGGGGACTCTGAAGAACTGTGGGGAGTCCAGCGTGAGTGGGGCATAGGCTGGGAGCAGTACGGTTGGAACCATTGGAAGAAAGTGTGATAAGGTGCACTGAGACCGTCTTTTCCAGGTTCTTGTTTACTGGGCCCAGGGGGCTCTGTTTAATTTGATAGACACTGTAAGACGACTGAAAGGGTTTGAGCAGGTACATAACGTTAATGTTAGGATTTAGGGACTGAAAGGACTTTAGAAATGATGGAAACTAACTCTTCGTTTTTGCTAGGTCTCAGAGAGTTCCATTAAACCCTTCCTGTGGTCATACAGCTGGCTGGTGCCCTTTCATATATGCCAGCCTGCTGCTCTGGTATCTTAACCACAAGTGAGAGGTTAGGAGTGGTCCTAGTGAGAATGGAAACTAGGGGCTCATCCCTGTAGATGGGCTAGACCTGCAGAAACTACAGGCATGGGCTTGACCGGATGCTGGGGTCTAAGAAAGGGAGGTGGAAAAGACCTAGGCTGAATTTTGAGCCTGGGAGACTAGAAAACAGTTATATTAATGGAAACAGGGAAATTAGAGAAGAAGCTGGTTGGGACTGTTTGTAGTGGCACAGAGAGGTGTGTCAGGGAGAGGCAAAGCACTTATCTAAACATTGGGTGCATGACAAGGGTACAGTCTTCGATTTTTAGACTTTCACAAACCACCAGTGAAATGGATTCATTTGAATGTAAACAGATAAGAGTTTCACTTTTCTCAATAGTATTTTCATTTTCACATGTATGTAGGAACACAGAAAATCAAGGTTTTTAACCTAGAGCCTCAATAAAGTATTTGGATCCAAACTTTGCATGGCTTCCCTAAGAACTCACTTGAGTCTGTGTCATCTTCCATTTTTGCGGGAATGTAGTAACGCTCGTCCTCAGAGGTAAAATTCCAAGTAACTTCATTTGGAATTGAGTTCTGTCTTTAAAATTAGTCAACCTGTTCCCTAACCCCTCCCTGCAAACACTCTTTCATGTGCCACTTTCAGGGTAGAGAGATTAGAATTGAAGGCGTCATTTTTGTCCCCCCACCCCCCAGAACTGCTGTGGAATAGCATCTCTGTTGCATATAACCAGTTTACTCTGAAAAATGGTAATTCTGGTTCAAGTCCTCTCCCCTATTCCTATTTACTCTCTAAGTCATTGTCACAGCATTCTTAGATGGTTCTACTCTGTGGCTTGAGCCCTGGGGTATTGGACCAGATCTCATTCTGTCACTTGACTTGCTGGCAGCACAATTAGCTCATGTCTTCCCAGACCCCCCTCTCCCCTCAGGGAGGCCTGACGGCATGGCACAGGAGTCTCAGGGGATGCCAAAGTGTTGTTTTATTAGTCAGGGGATGAAAAGATCTGTCTTAAAAGACAGATTTCCGTATATATTGCATCGTTGAAAAGAATTAATGTTGTCAAATGAGAAGTGTCAAGTGATTTGTAGATGGTTTGCCCCTGGTTAGGTTAATATAACATATATGTTCAGCACCATCTTGTCTCACAGGACATCTATTATCATGGTTCTGTCATTTGTCCTCCAACTAGCTTTTCTCCTTCCTTCTCTGCTTATCAGGTTCCCCCTCCACCTTCAAGGATGTAATAATCTCATCGGTGAGGGTTTCCTCTTCCCTTTTAGTCAGCATCAGTTGTTCCCCTGTTCTTCCAATGGCATTTTATTGCTTTTTAAAGTTTTTTTTATTGTGAAAAATTTCAAACATACATTGAAAGAGATTATATTTCATAAAACCCCAGGTACCCATCGCCTTGTTTTATAATTAATAGCATTTTGCTGTATTTGCTTCATTTGTTATTTTGCTGAAATATTTTAGAGCAAATACCAGACATCAGGACATTTAACCTCTAGTTACCCGTTCTAAAACCTGAGGGCATACTCTTACATAATCACCAAAAGCACCTCTTCCTTAATATTTTGAAATAGTCCATATTTATATGTTTTCAATTGATCCCCAAACTGTAGCATTTCAGTGATTGTCTCACACAGTCCTTTGCAGTTAGATTTAACTGCTTGCCTTTCTTCCCTACTAGACTGTGCACTGCTTGAGGGCAAGGACGTTATCTTATATATTTTTTCCCCGCTCAAATTCACATAGTAGATGCCCAGCACACACTAGCTAGACTGACTGACCTGAATATGGACGCCATACTGATTCCTGATTGATGCTTTATTGCAGATCTGCCTTTTAACTTTATTTTATTTAAACATTGTATCTTCCTGATACCCAGGATACAAGTAGATAGATACCTAATAAAACAAGTGAGTGTTTAAAACTGATTTAAAATACTACTGTAAAGAGAGGAGCTGTCAAACATCATGCCCTAGTGACCAGCAAAATGACCCTTCTGTGCCACGTGAGAGCGAAGGGGCTGTGACACCCCCTGCCTGTTGTGAAAGGCGTACTCTTCTGTAAGTGCACTTGGGCATCCTTCAAGAGGGCTCACTAATTGGCATAGTGCATCACGCTGTGAATACAGGGCACAGAGCGTGAGGTTCTGGCTGGACGCCCACCTGCCTCTCCAGAGTTGTGAAGCGGTGCTCAATCTACTTTTATGAAAATGGGCAAAAATGGGTTACATCAGAGTGGCACGTTTGTTTTTGTAGTTCACATTACCACGGTTTCAGAGTCTTCATGGACCAGTTTCAGAAGCGTGATTTTTTAAGCAGAAGTTCTAAAGGCAACATTACCAACTTTCACCGTGGGTGAGTTGCCCTTGGACTGAAAGAACCGGGTGGGGAAGAATGGAACCATTAGACTATTGGTTGGTGACTTAACCGTTCCTCATGTGTCTTTGCTCTAGGGATGTGTGAATGCCGTGACCCTTCCATCACACTTTCTTCTTGTGCCCCTGAATCTGTTGCAACAAAAGTCATATTCAGCCAAACACACTGAACTTTTTGAATGAAATTTGTTCTGAAAACTACTTTTTTTTCCACTTGAAATTCACTTTTGACTGTGATTTTTTCTGAATAACTGATGATGTGCTATTTTAATCTAAAACAAGCTGGTTGGCAAATGGGAGGGAAAAGAGCCCCAGACCAGCAGTCAGAAGACCTGAGTTCTCGTCCTGCCACTAACTGTGTGACTTTGGGCAAGTCACTTCCCCTCTCAGGGACTCAGAGTCCTCTCCATTAAAGAGGTACACTGCTCTAAAACTGAGAGTCAAAATGATTTCTCTTGTCCTTTTCAGCTCTATGATTCTAAATGACTTGCGGCAATACTTAAGAATTATAGTAAGAGCAAATACTGCTTTTTCAGAAAGCAAGCAAGCAAGCAAGCTTTCATTTAAATGAACGTTCTTCAGGGAAATTTCTTAGGAAACATCCATCAATAAAGGCTGGTCTCTCAAAAAGGGGTTTCCCTGCTGCATTCACAAGACTGCCAAATAAGAAGGGAAGAGTTTTTCTGGGAAAGATAGTGCTATAATATGATATCCTGGGCCAGAAAAATTTCTCTCAACCAAGACATTTATCTAAAAGAGGAGAACATTCATTCATTGATCGTATAAACGTTTATTGAGCACCTACTGTACGGCAGGAACTGAGCTGGGTTGTGAGAATTACAGCTGTAAACATGCCAGAACAGTTGCTCTTGTTGGACTTACAGTCTTGCAGGGGAGACAAATCAATGCGTGAGATAATTACAGACGGTGGTTACAGCCATCAAGGAAATAAACAGGGAGTGCTCGAGGGGAGGGCACCTACTCTGGGTCTAGTAGGCAGGCACCTCTCATAGGAGGTGGTGTTCACCCTGAGGTCTAAGGGTTGAGAAGGAGTGGGCTATACAAAGAATCCTGGGGAGAGCATTTCAGGAAAATGGAAAAGTCCTGGAATGGGACACTAAGGGAGACAATGGCAGAGGCCTAGAGAGACATGATGGGGTCCTGGGTGAGGGTTGTGCTGGTGGAACTGAACAGATTTGAGATAGACTTTCAAGATGGAAATGACAAAATCTGTTAATGGATTGAATGTGGGGAGTGAGGGTTAAGGGGAAATTAAGGAAAGTGTTAAGGTGTTTGACTTAAGGGACTGAGCGGCTGGTGCCATCTGAGATGGGGGACTCTTAGGGAGGAACGGGGTTTCTTGGAGAGAAGAAGCAAGAATTGTGTCTTAAATATGCTGAATTTAAGATACCTTTGAGATGTCCCAGGGGAGAATCAAAGTCAAGTAGGCGGAGGGACACACAAACCTGGAACTCAGGACAGAGGTCAGGGCTCAGCCTAGCGATGGGGGAGGCATGGATGTGAGTCGGTGGCCTTGAGCGAGTGGGGTTGTGGGATCATTCTGGGCTGTGGCTCTCTACCTCAGCTGCACGTTGGACTATGTCGTGAGCTTTTAAAGAATAACTTTCCCCAGGACCCTCTTGCAGAGCTCCCGATTTAATTGAGCTGATGGACATCTATATTTTTCAAAGCTCCGTAGAGGAGATTTTTATTCGGCTTGGATGGGAGAGCCACTGATCAAAGCAGGCAGTGCAACTAGAAAAGGAGATCCAGGACCGAGCTTTTTCACAGTCTTAGATATGCAAGACTGTGCAACATGGAGACAGCAGTTCTCCATTCTTTATGGCTTCCTCCTGCTTGGAAGATCCACTCTTTGGCCCTTTGGATGAGGTTTGGTTCTCCCTGTACTGTGGCAGAGCACCCCGCCCTTGATTTAAGTCAGTGTGCCCTTTGTCTTTGGAGCCCCCAGTTTCCGAAGGGATGGCTTGGGTGCTGAGGATTTAAGTACCTCTTCTTTCAGCCCGTCATTTCTGTGTCACCCTGATGTGGTTCAGCGGTAGCAGTTATTTGCCACGGTTGAAAGATGAAGACCCCGTTTGGCTTTTGCTCTTCAGTCTCCTGTAAGAATTTTGTTGTGGTCGTGGTGGTGGCTGTGAAGGGGCAGACATTCTAGGAAGAAAAATGGGTATGTTTTTTGTATAGATGCAGCTGCAGATAGGTGTTCCCCGAATTACTCTAGCGTGTGTGTAGATACTCGGTAGCTTGCCTTCGAAGATCATTTCCAAAAGGTGATTGAGTCTTTTCAAATTTCACCTGCTCTTAAATTTCTCACACACATCCGTCCTTGCTCCTCCAAGGCGTTTCTTCTTGCCTACGACCTCCTATTACTGCCCCGAAGCACCGGACTCAGAGAAAATAAACGTGTCCTCACTCATTTGTGTACTGAGTTCACATCTCATACGGTCCCCATGAAAACCTAACGAAAGGGCTGTAGAAAGCAGAGGCAGAGCTGATTAAATTTTCTTGTGACCCATGGCCCACATAGAGCCCCAGTATATAAAGGAACCATGCAAGATCGTGTAGCCCTCCCCTCGCAGCCCTCAGGGAATCTGCCATTCCAAAAATATGGCCTATTAAATAACTTCCAGGGACAATTCCATAAGCTTTCTTGTTAATGTTTACAGCTGTATCAACACCACAGCAATCCTTTATTTTTTTTGGTATGTGTATGAGGAACAGAATCCGTGGATCTAAGTGTGACAAGTACTGTATGATTCTCTAATCGTGAACCTTGTAAGACACAGCGAGGTATACTGATGGAAGTATGTTTAGGGTAATGGGCGAGCTGTTAACTTTGTAACTGAATCCTTGCTGCTGCTTCTGCCTGCCTTGAAAACCAGCCTGACGCCTCCCAGGGCTTAGTCCTCAGGTGCATCACTCTGGATATTTGCAGTCCTTCGTAGCAGCTGGGAGAGGAAGGGAGAAGCTAGGATCCAGCATGGACGGTGCCACATGATGTATGGAAAGCTGAGTCCACTAGGACCCAGGCTGCATCCTGGTCCAGGCTGAGCTAGTCAATAGCTAAGACCCCCACGAGCTAGTTGTTTTATCTCTGCAGGCCTTGGTCACTTCAGCTATGAACACCTCACTTCCTGGGGTCTGGGAGCTGTTCTGGGTAATCCCTAAAGGCCCTTTAGATTTCTAAAATCTATGTGTAATCTGGATAAAAAGTCCTAAATGGTAGGGAGAACAACTATCAGTAAGCAATGAGTTTCCCTAGTTTTTCCTGATCATTTTTCTCCCAATCTTAGCCCCTCAGTTGTAGCACATGCCCCAGACTTACACTGGCAGGAAATAGGGTGGTGGGTGCATTTCAGTTAATGAGCCTTAGTTGGAACATGTTTGGCTGGGGAGACAGCTACACTCCTATTACCAAACCTTGGCTTCCTGTCTGTTTTCTTTGGGCTGGGTAGGCAATGAAAAAGGAGACAGGAAAATACATTTGGTGGCAAGTAAAATAAGGAATTTGTCTTAGGAAGACAGCTTATAGTTGGGAAATTCTAATGTTCGGCTTAACCCTGTCCTGATATATTCCTCTTGTCCTGTACTAAGTGGGAGATGAGGTGTTCTTGCTACTTGTAGAGTCTACCTTCCTATTCTCGAAGGCTCTTAATAATCCTCCTTCAAGGTTTTCTTCTGTTATAGATACTACTCCTAATGCCCTTAATTTTTCCTGCAAATTCTTTTTCTAGTCATCATCTTAAATGGCTCTTCTTTGAATCAGCTTCAGTTACTTAACATTTTACTAAACTGTTGGGGCAACATACCAGGGCTTCACTGGTACAGAATATGGAGTATATTTCTGTTTAGGAAGTAGGCATTATTGTACTTGTTCACCATAGTACCACTCTACAGATTTACACTTAACTAATGTTGCATCAATATTCAGGTGTTTTCCAGTTATGCCTGCACCAAGGCAATACCATGCTCTTTGCTAAGAATGATTGGATGATTTTTAAAAAGTCTTAGTACCTTGGTTATATTTCAACTTACATAGTTCTTTAATATCTAGAATTTCTGTGGATTTTACACTTGAATAGACTAGAAGAGAGATAAAGTGAGGTTTTTGTTTTGTTTGTTTTAAACAGTGGATTCTCACATTCACATGGTAACCCAAAGGGTATTTTTCAGTTTCTCTTACAGAACCACAGTACTAGATTTAAAATAAAAAAGCATTCTCTCTGATTTAACATAGTTTATTATACGCTTTCAGGCTTTGGCGTATCACAAAATATCCACATTCCTCTCGAGGATTTGAGTTTCCTTGCCTGTATTTCTGTTTTCCTCTTAAAGGGGTTCTCGGTTTGAGTTTTAATTTTTCAGAAAGGAGTCTCCATAAGGTACAGTGGTAACATAAAAAAGAAAAAGTCACTTATGGTCATCATGGAAGTGTCCCTTTAACAGATGTGTTTGTCTCTGTTTCTGCCCCAAGTATGGCCCACTGTGTGTCCCATGCACAGATTCTGAACTTTCAGGGCAGGTTTCCTCCTTCATGAAATGAGCAAACACAGCCCAGGACACAGTCACCTTTCCCAGCCTCCCTAAGAATCCAGAGGGGGTGCCCAGAGAGTCCCTCTTGGACTCTGGTGTCTGGGCCTCACCGCTGATGCTTGGCCCCGAGTCACCCTCTGGTCCCCTCCGCTCTCCATTCCTAGAACAGAACCAGGGATGCTTGCCACCGGACGATGCTTATTACAAAGCCCTTTGAAATGGAAGGCATTATATAGACGCATCATTATAAAGATCAGTATTGACAATTCCTTGGCTTAAACCCCTAGTATGTATGTTCACGTATCTATTTAGCATGGTCAATTGTTCAGCTAATTAATATGCTTTTATTTTATGATTTGCTGTTTCCAGGGCACAGACAGAAGCTTGATGACTCTAAACCTAGTTTGTTCTCTGACCGCCTCAGTGATTTAGGGCGCATTCCTCATCCCAGTATGAGAGTAGGTGTCCCGCCTCAGAACCCACGGCCCTCCCTGAACTCTGCACCAAGTCCTTTTAATCCACAAGGACAGAGTCAGATTACAGGTAAGACAGACTCATAGGTCTCACTTTCGCAGACTCCGGCAGGCTGGGGGTGAGGGGCTGCCTGACAGATGAGACGCGTTCACTTCAAAGCTTCTGGAGCTGGGAAATGGCTTATGATGAAAGAAATCAACACTTGAAGACACTGGCCTTCTTTTTTTTTTTTCTTTTAAATAAAAACCAAATACCAGTATTCACTAACTTTGGGATAAAATTTGGGGGAAGTTTCTACTGATACTGTCCTCTGTAGCGATGTCAGTCTGCACACTGGTGGGATGGTAATACCATGCTGTCTGGGAGAATGTTTGTTGTCAGTTTCTATATTGTGTCCAGGTGGTGCAGGGGATAACATCGCACCCTCACTATTAGAAAATTAGCATCACTGTCTCAGATGGGGGCTAATGTTTCTTACATGTATAACTGTTTCATTAAGTTGGCTGGAAAAGTGCCCTGGGCTAACAGGTAGCCTTAACTGGTGGTTATAAGGCAAGACCAAGGAGCGGCCCATTGGGCAGACAGAAGTCCCCTCTGCTTCACATCGAGCTCCCCGTTCTTCATGTGACATTTCTCTTTGTGCATTCCAGTGTGCTGCTTGCTTTACCTTTCTTCTTAAAAATGAATATCAGCATCGCATTACAGACTAATCATTCACATTTGGTGCATTAAGACTCCCAACCCTTTTTTTTTTTTTCCTGCCCCACTTGGGCAAAAGCAGATCTTCCTGTAGGACTAGTCTGCTTGCTTTTATGCCACGGTGACAAGAGAGTGTGCTAATCATCACAGGTCTTTAATTTGCAGATCACAGTACTGAGGGCAGCAGGGAACTCAACATGTCATCTAGTTACTACTGTTGGCAGACCGACTAGATGGGAAGGAAAATAACTCAAAATGTACAATAAACTCTCAACCTGGATCTTTTCTAATGGTTAGGGTTTTGTCTGTAGCCGTTAGGTTTTGAGTGTCTCTAATGGTTTATAAGCATAATTGTTTATAAACGAAATGACCTACTTCTGCTTCTGTCCTGCCCTTATTAGGTATATGTCATTTTGGATATTTACTTAGGTTTCTGTGGGTCTATGTGTACTAGTCTGAATATATGGATGTGCCTGAGTATGTATTTTTAAAATAATATAGAACTATAAAAATAAAATATCTAAACACTGAAGAGAACCAGATATCTGCATGAGAGAAGAAACTTAGAACTCTGTGAAGAATAGCCATGTGTTAGGTTTAAATAAATCTCCAGTTATTGAAATGTAGGAGTCAGGTTAGTGTGTTCACCTGACATGGGTCCTTGATGAAAATGCCAGGGTGAAATTCACACCAACTTGTGAATTTGAAGCTTGTCGCTATGTGTGCTACTACGTTTAAAGTAATGGACTTAATTTTTTTATTTTTAATTTTTTTATTGACATAGTTTTTACAATATTATATTAGTTTCAGATGTACAACGTAGTGATTCAAAATTTTTATTGATTATACTCTGCTTATAGTTATTATAAAATATTGGCTGTATTCGCCATGCTATACAATACATCCTTATGGCTTATTTATTTTATATACAGTCGTTTGTTAAAGTGATGGATTTTAGATCATTGATTAAGGTTCATAATAGCTGTCCTTTTGTCTTTATAGTAATCCTTAGATTCTGTGTGTGTGTGTGTGTATGTGTAGAAGTATGTGTGTACATATATAGAAGTGTTTACATATGATTTGTAAGGGTCTTATGATGGCTAATAAGATACATATAAGAAAAATATATGTTCTATGATTTGACAACCCCTGGGTTCTTAAAATGTGTGATTTCTATATTTAAATCCTTAACTGTTTACTAATTATATTTTGCTGATGGCTAAAGCCTTTAAAATGGCCTCTGGAACCTTTGTGCTGCGAGATTCATTTAAGAAGGTGCTTTTCTCAAGGCGTTGTCCTCAAACCTAAAGATGACACCAGAAAATAGGACCCAGAGGACATTTTAGAATCCAAAGCCCCCTTAGATATCATTAGCCAAAAGCTAGGTAAACGTTGTGAAGATCTACATTTTAGCAGCACCCCTGACCCCACATATGAGTGCAGAGAGGGAGGCTCCGAGGAGGCCTGAGGCACGTTGCTGCCCGATGAGCATGTGAGCCGAGCAAAAGCCTGGCCACCTCCACCAACCCTGCTCACCTCCAGGCATCAGCCTCTTCCCCGTCAGGAGGCTCACGGAGGTTAAGCTCCTTGACTGCAGTTTTACAGCACGTTAGTGACGGAGCAGAATTCGGTCTCTCGACTCCTAAGGCAGTATGTTTGGTCTTATACAATATCATGCTGCAATTCCATCATGATCATTTAAAAACAGTATTTCAATGTTCACTGGATGTATTCTTAAAAATGAAAATATCACTTTCTGGAATTATAGTACAGGAGTATTAGCTCTGCATTTTGGGATGATGGCGTCAATAGAATTGATTCATAGATGAGTCTCCTCACTTTTTTAAGCATCCACAAGGTATTGGTCCCTACAACTTCCTTGAACTTTCCAAATTTGCAGACTTACACACACTTTCATGCCACCCCTACCCACTGTTGGCCACATGCCCTTTCTTTAAACCCCTGCATGTCGTTAGTGAGACAATACAAGTATCTACCCATAACCAAGGATGTGCAGAGTTCTACAATGACCTGGCTTGTTAGGACAGCCCAGAAACATCCGTAGCAGCAGCAATTTCAAAGTGAATTGAATAGATCACTTTTTTCTCCCTGGATTAATTTTCTTATTTATTTAATAAGTGTGAGTTAGAGTGAATCACATGTAGAGAATTGGGTCTTATGGAAAACGGGGGAGAGCAGAAAGGTTCTGTCCTTGAGTTAAAGTCTAAGTGAAGAGTTGTCTTCTTTCCCAGCCCTTGCACAGCCACATTCTATCCCAAGGCTATAATGTACATGTCGTCCCTCTGTACCCCCTGACTTACACTGTTCTATCTATGGTGGTCTCTTCCTGTTGACAAGATCCACCCATCCTTCAAGGTCACTGTTATCTTCTTCATGAAAGTCTTGGAACCTTCATCTAGAGGCTGCCTCTCCATCCTCTAAGCTTCAGTTGAGATAGCCTTATTTTATGGCTTCTGTGTCTCTCCCCTTTAGATTAGAAATTCTCTGAGGGATTTATTCCAGGCATTTATTTTCTCTTGTGCCTAGCACAGTGGTAGCTAGCGTCTCATTAAATGTTGAATGAATGAAAGTTGAGATAAGAAGAAATCATTGCAAGAAGGGTTGGACTATCATGCCTGGTTCGTGTTGACCGTTCTTTCTGATTTCCCACCCCAGGGTGCTTATGTCCCTTCCGATGAACAATAACAGCAGAAATCACATTTCAGTAGAACATGTACATGGTTAAACCATTTGGTATCATTTCAGTTTAGGGTCTACATTTTCACATGATTAAGTTTAAATTCTCCTTAAGAGACTGGATTTTGTAACTTCTTTGCAATACGCCACACCTGCATTTTAGTGCACATAATCCTTTGGATAAAGGTATTGGCAACAGAAAGGGCCCAGTTATCTCTCATCGATCAGCTTGGCTCTCTTGATATCTCAAGCTCTTACCCCCAAACTATAGACAGTGATCATGGTTGTATAGTCACTATGAGTTCTCCTACATGCCAGCATAAAAGGCAAGTCGAACTCCCAGAAGAGTGAAATGAAATTAGGAATTGTAAAGTGAAGAAGTCCTAAGCCTTTAGTGTTTCATATTAGTGTGTCTTGCAGTTCCTAGGGCTCAAGGTCCTGGGAAGGACCAAAGGGCTGGCTTCTTTGCAGTGCAGGTCTGACCTGTCACTCTGTTGAGGTCTTTAATGGTGACGTTCTGCCTGAGGGCCCAGGGCCTGCCCATGGCTTCCTGAGGAAATTGCTTCCTCTGCACCTCTTTTTTTTTTTTTTTTTTAAATCTTTCAGACATCGGTTGCCTGTCTCTGGGTGCTAGGAAACAACCTAGCTTGTCACAAATGTCCCCTTCTTTTGATTCAGAACATGGTGGTAGCAGTGGAGTAGGGAGACTATGTTAGGAGATGTTGCTCAAGATAAGCACTGTTTTGAACTCAGTACCCTCTGGATGGGTAAGCCACATCTAGGGGAAAAAAGAGCTGACTCAGGCCCTTGGCGGATTGGGAAATTCACGTAACCTTGGGGGTGGGCATTCTGCGATTCTGTTACTCATTGCTAAAAAAATATTTATTGAATGCTTATTTTTTGCCAGAGAACAAGATAGTATAGTTACTCTTCACCAGAGGCTCACATTTTAGTGACATATAGTCAGCGATTGGGTCAATAAGCATGCATGCAAGGTACTTTCAGATAATAACAGAAGCTTTGGGGAAGTGAAATAGAGTAATGGGAGAGAGCAGTGTAGGGAGGGAAAAAGCTAATTTTGATTGGAAAGTTTGAAGAGCTTTGAAGATCTCTGAGGAACAGCATTTCTGGCGGAGGGGAAACTCAGGCAAAGGCTCTCAGGGAGCAGTGATGCGGTGTGTGCAGGGGACAGGAAGCTCAGGATAGGTAGAGCAGAGTGAAAAAGGGGAGCGGGCAGGGGCTCGATTAAGGAGAGTCTTCAAGGCCCTGGTAAGGATTGTGGGTTTTGTCCAGACCACAGGGGGGCGCTATTGAAGGATATGAAGCAAGAGAATGACATTATCTAATTCACATGCTTTTAAGAACTCCTTTGGCTGCTGTGTGTAGCATGGATCATAAGGGGGCAGTGGTAGGAGCAGGGTCATTCTTTAGGAAGTGACTGCAATAGCCCCAGAGGGAATTAAGGATGGTCGCATTCAGAACTCAGGTCAAATGCTGGCACCTCTGTCAGGCCTCTTCCAACCCACCCAAGCTGAGTCTAAGGCTCCCACACCACCGTAGCACATGGTGACAATTATTTGTGTACACGTCTGTCTCCTCTGTCAGAGTTTGAACTTTCAAAGTCTAGGGCCATGTTTTACTGACCTCTGTGTCCGTGTTGACTTCTATGGTGCCCACTGCTTGGTGACTTTTGGTTTGGTGATGAATGAATGAACAGGGGTTGGACTTCTTCAGGAAGTGTGACCCATTATTATCCTACCCTGAATATTTTTCTAGTACCTATTTGATTGGATTACTCTTAGCTGCCATTTATTGACTGTGTATCACGTAGCAGGCATTTCTCACAACGGTTCTATGAGATGGGTAGCGTTGTTGTAAAAACTGAGGGTCCGAGAGGCTAGTAACTTGCTCAAGGTCCGACTTACACACCAGTGAGTCGTAAATATAGGAATTAAGGCCAGATTTATGTAGGGAGGAGGATCCTGTGCACTCAACCACCAGGGACCCTCAGGAGGCTGAAGCGTACGTCTCTCTTGGCCCAGTTTCCTCCCATTTCAGACTTTCATTTGTGCAGCTCTTTACTATTTACAAACTAGTTTTACATAAAGTTCTTGTTAAAGCCTTAAAACAGTTCTGTAAAGTACATATTTTATAGGTGGAGGAAATGGACTCTTCGAGAAATGAGCTGCTAAAGGCCTCTTGAGCTACTATAGTTGACTGAGTTCTAGACTCTTAGTGGGCAACCAGCCTCATGGCCGTTGAGTCGGCCATGTTGCTGACTGTCTAAGTGGCGTGTGTCCTAATGGACCAATGTCTCTTTCTTTCTCCATCAGATATTATTTAGGATCCTCAGAGACGAAATGTTCATAAAAGGGATGCATTAGGAGTATCTGAATTAAGCTTTAAAATGCAATATAATTGCTTTTGCTAATTAAAGGACAGTTATATATGAGCCTATATCCAAGGTAACCTTTTTAGGGATATCTTGAAAATCAACTTGCCAGGCATCATGTAGGATGATGATGATCTTATCAGCAGTTACCTCGCCTGAAGCGAAGTCGTTTCCGCCCAACTTCAGTCTGCTGCTGTGTCCCCTTGGCAAACATGCTCCTTTAAGCATTAAGAGGATTCTGGCCAGCTGGGCTTCAGCTGTGTATGTGTTTGGCTGTTTTAGCCCTCAGGCTGCTGTGCTTGCACTGAAACATTTACTAGCAAAGCCTTCTAGAAATAGGAAAGCACAGCTGAGCAGCCGTGTCCCAAACTACCGTCCTATTCAAGTGCCGAGTGACCCCGCAATTCTTTCGGGTGAAACAAGTCGGGAGGTGAAGCGGGCGAGGGTGGGTGGCGGTGGCTGTGAGTGTGAAGAGGAGGAACCCACGAGGGGCACAGTGACTGTTACTGAGCAGGAAGGATGACTGCGGGTGCCTTCAGCGTGAGAAGAATTGTAGGATGTGGGGAGTGGGAGGCAAATGAGGTCCCCTGCTTTACGATCACCGTGGCCCTACTCACCTATAGGCATCTTGTGTCCTAAGGAACTGAAATCACCACACTCAAGGCAGGTGGTTGGAAGTTCTGTTCTTTCAGTTGGGTGGTGCTGTGTTTTCATTTCTGAAGTTACTGCAGAGTCTTGTCCTGTCTTCTTCCTCTGAGATCTTTTGGGCAGAATAGCCAGGAAAATTTGCTGCTGCCACGCACACGTGTGAGCGGGAAAGCTCTTCAGAGGAGGTTGCTGGTTACAGTTCTTATGAAGAAATAGCACAAATCCTGTGTGTGAACACAATTTCACATCTCTTCAACTCTGGCAGCCACCTGCTAAGGAAGAGTGGAGTTCAGGTCCGGCCTGGGCTGCTTTGAAGGATAAAGCTCAGTATGACCCTGTGAGGGGCTGGCTGTCAGTGTGCTGTGTGTTCCCTGCAACTGTTGGCATCATTCGTAGATGAGCTCCTTAAAGGTCTATGGACTTCTGTCGGTTGGAATTCCCTATTAACTGAAGATGCTCTGACTTTATTATGCTTTTAGAAAAACACAAGACGGGTAATGTTCCAAGAGAAAATCAATTTCTTGAGTTCCAAAATCTTGTCATCGTAATGTTCTCCTGTCTGGAATACAAGATGCTCAGTTAATATCAAATCACGATAAGGAGAATCGATCTCCTTCACGATGCGTCTCCTTGTCCTTCCCCAAGACTGTTCCATTTCTAGCCTGACTTCAGGACTCTGCCCAGAGGAGGTCTGGGTTTCGTTCTCTCATTCTTTTCCAAAGCATCATCTTTCTCTTTTTAGTTTTATATTTAGTTTGAGCTTTACATATATGTATATGTGTACACACATGTATGCGTGTCTTTACTAGTTGCCTAGGGACTCTTCTTGCCTCTTTTTACCTTTTGCTATGGATTCTGGGAAGAATGATCAGAGTAAGAGTCTCACTTTGAATGAAATATTCAACCTCCAGGGCTACCCCAGGAGAAGGGCGAGTCAGGCATGCAGTTTGATATAATGGATGCTCTCATGGTGTATTTTGATGTTGGATTGTGGATGGGTACCCAGGCCTTCAAACAGAGAGCTGGAGTTTATTGTACTATGTGGTATTAATAGCAGCAACATTATATTACAGATGTTATCAGTTTGAAAAGTATTTTCATTCCATTTTTTTTCATTTTAATATATGCAGAAGTATTCCAGGAATAAAAATGTATGGCGTTATTCCCAGTTAAGACCATCAGATTCTTTCCAGGGCTTTGTTTATTTTGATAAGGACTTGCTTTTTAACTGTTTAAAAACAGTTGGTAGTAACAGATTTCACAGAAGAGTCAGTAAGAGGACAGATTTCACAGAGGGGTCAGTATTGTGAACCCTGTTCAGCGAATAAGAAAACTTAGGCACCAGGAGATTCTGGAACTCTCAGGGCTGAAATTAGAAATCAGTGTCCCGGGAAGGTGAAGTCTGACAAGGTGGTTTTAGGTGGGGAGGGTGTAGGGGGAAGGGTTAGAAGAACAGTACACCTTTGGGAAGGTGAGTGGGGGGAAAGGAAAATGCCTTTGAGCATCTCTGAGGACCCCGGTAAGGACAGAGATGCTGGGAAGAGCCAGTCAGCAGTGATTGTCTCCTGAGGTGGTTGCAGCTTGTGAACAGGAGTGGGCCCTGCAGTGGTTCATGGTCAGGGGGAATGACAGTTTCTCTAGGACTCGGTAGGACTCGGTGCAAGTCAGGGAAACGAGGCAGATGTTGAGCCACTTACCAACGTGGAAGAATGTTCTGGAGGTTGGTAGGTTAGGGTCAAGACAGAAGAACTTCTGAAGAGGAGTTGGCTCATCTTGTGGGCTTGGAGAGTGAGCAACCGCCAAGTGGAAAGGTTAGGAGGAAGGATCTGGGGAAATCCAAGCTTCAGTTCAGGTGGGAAGGAGGTGTTTCATGGAAAGACTGAGGGTATATGGGAGCTCTATGGCCATTCCTTAACCATTCCTCGTGTGACAGATGGAGGTCCCATGCCTTGTTCTGTCTTCTCCAGGGCTCTGGGCTGACCCTAACCTTGAGAAAACACAACCCTCCAGCACTGACCAGTGGGGTAGGGGTCCGCTCGTGCTGTGTTAATCCATCTCAAGATTGTGCTGACTTTTTGTCATCCCATCACACTGTGGCTTGCAGTCCATGAAAAGCTCTGCTCTTAGGGCAGACTTCCCCTGTCCCGTCTTGCAGTTGACCAAATGCAGCACTGTACTCTTGTTCTTTGTCTATTTCATTGTGTCACTTTCACTTCCTCCTTCCATCTTGTAGGGTTATTTTATAGTTCTGGCTCCTCATCCAGTATGTTGACTGTTTCTCCCAATTTTGTCTCATCTTGAAGCTTATGAAGGTTGCTTTTCATTCTTAAAGACTTTGCTGAAGATGCAGGACGTAACTAGGATTATCATGCCCTTGAATATGCCACTGTGTTCCTCTCTCGAAGCTGACCGTGACCTGTATCAACAACCACTTTCTGGTAGGCCTTTTAACTACCTGTACCTCCCTTTAGAGGTAACGTGTGTATCTTGCCGAGGTCAAGAGGCACAGCAGACAGAGGGGCTTTCTTTTAACCTATTGCTCTTGTAATCCTAGGAAACAAGTTTTTAGTGAACCCATTCTGCTTTCTTGATGTCACTTTGGGCATCAAGTGTGAAGTGTTGATTATACACAGGCTTTTGAAAGGGACTCAAGTGTTTTTAGAGGTCTGCAAGCAATGGCTCCAAAAAACTAGTTGCAATTTCGCTTTTTACCATGGCAATGCCATTCTCAGGAAAGGCAAATGGGGAAAGAGATAAAAGTACTGTCTATCATGGAGTAAACTTTAAAGTCACTCTCTTCAAATAATAACTGTCATGTGGACGAGGAATCCCAGACAGCGAAGCTATGATGAGGAGTGAGTGGAGTTCCAGGGAGACACGTTTTCCTTAATACAAGGAAGAACTTTGCAGACCCTGCTCTGTCAAAGAGAAGCCCCTTGTCTGCCAGTCTCCATACATTCTTGCAATATTGTGGGGTGTAATTCATCTCGGAGCAGGAACTTGAATTCATTTAAAGCAGTGGGTTGCTCTCTCTTATCTCCTCACGTCTCTTGGGCCTTAATTTCCTCTTAAGCATGTTTTTTCTGCTCATTCTATTTGAAGATCATTCTTCCTGATAGGGCAAATTAATTCAGAGTAGTGTTGGGTAATTTTCCTTTCTAACAATCATCAGTAAAAATCAGTAAAAATGATACCCGTTGTTCTCAAACTTTGGCATCACCTGGGGAGCTTGTTACACGTACAGATGCCCGGGCTTTACCCCTGAACCAGAATGTATGAGGTGGAGCCTGCCCAGATCACAGCTGCAGGCCCAAGGCCCTTGATTGCAGGCTCACCTTGCCCCCCCAGAGCCAATCTGATCCAGCTGAGGCATCTCAGGACCTCATCCCCCTCGTTGGACCACGTGCAGAGGCAGCTGAGTGCCTCAGACCGCTTCCTGGTTCCCTGAGTGCAACTCCTGGACTCCACCCTTGCATCTGTTTCAGCTGCTGTTTTCCCTACACACCCTTCCCTGTGTGTGTCCTGGGATGGCTTCTGCCCTGTTTCTATTATGATGATGTCAGAGGGAGATTTTTTTAAATGTGAACCTGTTGATGTCACCCCATACTTAAAAACACCCCCGTGACCTTCCATGGCAGTTAGGATAAAGATCAAAACCTCTCGCGTGACCCAGCAGGTTCTGCATAGCCTGGGTCCTCCCTGCCTGTTTTCCAGTCTCTTCTCACACTGTCTTGAACCTTTTGTCAGTCTTCCAAGCACACTGGCTTTCTCATCTCTTCAAAAAAGCTATACTGCCTCCGTCCCAGGAACTTGATATATGCTGTTCGCTTTACCTAAAGCCCTCGTAACCCCACCTACGTATCCACTGGACTTCTGCTTGCCTGTCTCTAATCATCACATCATTAGAGAAACCTTCCCCAGCCTTGGCTGGAGTCCCCCACTGTACACTCTTATGATGCCAAGGACATCTCCTTTTTAGCACTTATCACAGTTACATGATTAGTTGATTAATGTCAGCCTCTCCCACCAAACTGTAACCTCTGTGAGGTCAGGCAGACTCTTTATTCACCATTAATATCTCTAGAACCTAGCAGAGTACCAGAGGAGGTACTCAATAGATATTTTTTGAATGAAGGAGTGGGAGCCAGTTCTTGGAACCATGGACAATACCATCATCCATCCGACAACAGGATTCACCATGTCTGGGGACCTTCTGTAACACCCCGACTGCTATAATCTCACCCACTAGATGTTAATAGCTTGATTTGAACTTGAATTTCCTGCATCCACTTCAATACTGTGATTTGAACTAAGGTCACTTCCCCTGGCCAGCACCACATCCCAGTTATTTCTCAAATTCTGGTCCTACCTGTTTGTAGCTAGTTCCCTTCCCTCTGCTACCTTTACACTGAGGTCCGGGATGTGCCAATGCTGAGGCCCGGTTAGGTGTGACATATGGTATAGCCTCTTGTTTCTTCTCTTAGGTTTTTCTAGGTAAATGGGGTAAGAGGATGTAAAAGTACTGTCTATCATGTAGTAAACTTTAAAGGCATGATCTTCAAATAATGTAATAACTGTCATGTGGACGAGGTATCCCAGGCAGCAATGATGAGGAGTGAGTGGAGTTCCAGGGAGACATGTTTTCCTTAATATAAGGAAGAACTCTGCAGACTCTGCTCTGTCAACGAGAAGCCCTAACTAAAAAGAAAATGAGAAAATTCCCTCATTTTCTGTAAGACAGTGATGAGTTCCATCCAGCCCCAAATTGGTGGTACTGAAAAACGGCACTTCTCATTACCTTGTCTTAACTTCCTTCTGGTCTTTTCTTTTGACATTTTGTTAGGGGCTGTGACGTCTCAGGCTGTACCTGTCATTTCTCATTCTCTTCCGCACCATATGGTCCCTTAGGATTTACTAAGTCCCCCTCGTTCCATTGCTTGTACTGACACATAACTCCTCATGCCTGGTGCACCCTGCATAGCATCCAGTTCTACCCGAACAGGTTGCTGCTTTTTTCTCAGATTTCAGCCTTAAGCTCTGGAGTCGGCTGGGCTGGTGGTCTGCCGAGCGATTCTGGTGGCCACCTTAGTCAGCTGGAGACCGCCTGGCTGGGGACAGGAGGGGAGTCAAAATGCCTCTCTGGGTGCCTTCTCTGCCGACGTTGAGCCCCAATGCTCTGTGCTGGGCCACACCGCGAGTGTCAGCCCCCATCACTTCCTCTCCCAGCCGCCCCAGGTCAGCTCAGGGCGGCTTCGGTCCTTGCTGTTGCAACTATCGACTCCAGAAAGGACTGAGGGTTGGGAGCCCAATTTTCCGAGTACTTAGAATCATAGCATTTCATTGCTGGAAAACATCTTAGGGATAACCCGTGCATTCTCATCTTACACCTGACGACAGCAGTGCTCAGTGAAGGTGACCTGTTGGTGCACAGCTGCACAGTTAGTGCCAGAGCCCCCCATCCAGAGCCCCTCCTGCCCTTGCAAGTGCCTGTTTGTTTTCAGACGGTGTCCCCTCTTGGTCAGGAGAACGGGGAGTGAGTGGGAAAGCTCATTCTAAAACTCCAGTCTAGTTAGCAGAGAGTTATTAGAGAAGACATAGAATTTAAGATTTAGCCTTTAGGGTAAATGTTTGGAAATAGGAATTCACGGAGTTAAGAACGTGAGTTTATTTGTCTTATGGATGACAGTAATATGACAGAAATAGTCTAGGATAGGAAATTGTACAGCTGCCTCTCTCCATGGAGAGGACTGACTTTGACCCTGGTTTCAAGGGAGAGGCATAATCTTCAGCTAGGAGAACCATCTATGCAGTTCATTTTAAGTACCTCAGTTTTCTCATGAAATATTGGAGGTTTGTGCAGCCCGCGTTGAGTGCTGAGGAGGGGGAAGTGGGTGGAGGAGAAGGGGTGACACTGTGACGCTCTCTGAATGGACTGGGCTCCCCAGATACGGCAGATGCTCCCTGGGGCGCACATGGCAGAAATTACCGGCCACTGTCCTGCCACGTTACACAGCAGCCCACTGGCAGCACAAACAGGAAACAGTCGCTTGTGTGCTGGTTCAGGCTTGGCCCCTGTTGACTTGTTTCCTCCTGTCTCTGCGTGAAGTTCAGCACTGCGTCTAAGGTGTGCCCTGTTGCGAGCGGTTCCTAGGAAAGCAGCCCTTCATTCACACCCACAGGTGTCTAACCAGAGTGTTTACCAAACGGGGCTCGTTAATAGCAACCACTGAGTTTCCACGTGTCCCTTTCCCTGCGCTTTTCTAAAGCTCTCTGCCCACTCTGCTGTCCCCACTCAAACTTCTTCATTAAGAGACTTCTTCTACCTGTTCTCCTGGAGTCAGTTCTTTTTCCTACGGTGCCTTTTTTTTTTTCTAACCATCTGTCTCTTTATTCCTCTCTTATTATGACCCCAAGTGTTCAGAGTTCAAGTAGGCAGACATGAAATTTAGCTTCTCAGTCATTTGAAAGCCTGGATACGCTTAGAACCCATGACTCTTTACAAATCATTTTAGGAAATGCATGGCGCTGCTTCCTTTTCCCCATATCCGTTATTGAACTTCAGAAGCTGTGGTCCAACTCAAAGGAGAGAGCTTGCTTTCCTCATATCCACGGTTTCAGTAAATGGTTGTCTCCATTTTTTTGCCTGATGCCAAGACCATTTAAGACGCGTGAACCACTTCTCCCCCAAGTAGCATCAATTTTTGAGCACCTCCTGGGAATGTTGCCTCCTGTACTTTTATGTTTTGGGGTCTATAGAATGGAAAGCAGATGGCTCAATCTCCAAGCAGCCTAGGCTGAAGGAACACCACCCTAGAAGGAGATCTTACAAAATCCACACTGATATTGGTGCCCTGTGGTTCATGTCTATCTTTAGAGCTGTTTGAAAAACACAGGTACATGCTTTGAACATTTTTAAGTTACTTGTTTTATATGTTAGTCTTACTTTCCCCTCCTGCATGTATAAGCTTTTGCACGGCAAGAAATGTCTTTTGTTACTTATCTATCCTTTAGGCCATTGCACAGCCATGTAGGTGTACAGAAGCTGTTCGTCACAATAAAAATGGATAGTTTGCTGACTCACCAGAATAGCATGTAAAAACTGTCCCCCCCACCCCAAAAACCCTGGTAAGGTGGCAGTAATGACGATTGGTACTTTGTAGGTGAAAAAGGGATAGCTAAATAAGAACCTTGACCTCAACTTTAGTGAGTTGGGAGAGAAAGTGCAAAGTGTATGTGGGCCCCTGGACTTCTGGTGTCTTTTTTTTTTTTAAGTAAAAAATTTTTTTTAAGCTTTTATACAATATTTAAAGGTTACTTTCCATTTCCAGTTATTACAGAATATTGGCTATATTCCCCTTGTGGTACAAAACATCCTTGAGCCTGTCTTACACCCAGTAGTTTGTGCCTCTCTGGTGTCTTTTTAAAATTTGTCTAACAGACATTGCCTCAGTTGGAACAAAGGCTGCAGGGATTCTTTTTGTCAAGTGACTGGCTCCTCTTTATTTAACCTGAGCTCCTAGTAGCTAGATTTGGTCTACAGTTTCTTGTGGAATTGTACAACTGTAGGTCTGAGGTGTCCAGTCACTAGCCTGACCTCGCAAGCCTGGTGGCGGTTCCTAGCACGCGTTGGCAGTTGGACTGGGGACTGTTTTCTCCTTGGTGTCGTCCCCAGCGCCTCCAGGAGCTCTGCCCTGCCCTAGGTCTTCTGCTTCTTTCTCTTCTCTCCCATTGAGTCACTGATGAGTCACATCCTGCTGTGAGCACAGCAGCCCATTTTATAGGGAAGACCCGATCTTCTCTCTCAAGTTTATGTTACAGGTCATACTTAATTACGACTTCGCTTTAAACTCCCTCCTCCCCTTTGTTAGGTGATAGGAGAGAAGTTTGGGGAGAAATAGGGGTGGAGTCCTATTAAAATGCTCCTGTGCTATTTCGTATTTCAGGTTTCCCAAGCACAAAAGAGTATGTGCCCATAAAAAAACCAACACCCAGGGTTTTGTTTTTCAATTGTCATATCTATATAAAAACTTCTGTCAATGCTTTGAATTTCTAGAACATAGTAATAAAAATAATATTGATGCTGTTTCCGAAGATTTGCCATAGAAAAATAATGAATTATCGTTTTTAAAGCACCCTAAAACCATTTAAAGTTCAACAGCAGTTTTCTTGTCTTTTGGGAATGTCTGTGAAATAGAATGCAGTTATTTTCTGAAAACTTGCTCATAGGTAATCTCAGGTCACCCAGGATGTAATATCAAGGCAATGATTGGCACCTCTAGCCTCTGAGACCCCCAAAAATCAAGGATATTCTTATTTATGTTGGAGTGGAAGGACAGGGTACTTCCCTCCATGTTTCTGCAGACACAGAAGGACGAAACATTCAGTACAACTCTGCATGGGGTATAGGAAAGGAGTAAGTTCTACTGGCCCTGTGGGGCCTGAGGTTGATGAAGACAGTTTCTTGTTTGTTAATGCTTAATTAGTAGGTTTGTCTCAGAGCTAGGCCCTATACTCGCTCTTCCCTATTAGTAACCTTAGGATTGACCAGCGGTGCCTAAAACCACCTGTCACCTGCTCTGACTCATCCAAGTTCAGAGTGAATCTCAGAAGTCTCAGGTTTCTTCAGGAAGTTGAGTTCAGAAATCGTTTATGAGATCAGGTTAAGGTGACTTTTCTCTATTGTAAGCATTAATAATTGTCCACAACAAAGCAAATATGATGTAATCATATATTTGTGATAGGATTACATTTTCTTAGTGATTGGACATTTTATGGCTATTTTGTAGCTTTGCCCCCCCTCCCCCCCCCACTAAAAGTTTGAAAAAAGTTGAAGCATACAGTATTAGAAAACACACTAAACAGGTGAGGATTTCTTGGTCTGGGAGAAGCTAAGACTAAGAAGGAACACAATTCAGGTGAAATGATTGTACAGGGTATCAAAGCGACCAGTGCAGATATGGTCTCCAAATGGCAGACTTCAGAACTACAGGAAGCTTTCTAAAAATGGCCCTCTGCTAGAATAAGAGGTTATGGGCTGGAAACATAAATACAGAATGAAGGCTCAGTAAAGTAGATGCTTTAACAGTGGTGAACATTTATTGGGTTCTTTCCATGTGCTACGCTCTTTCCTACATTACCTCATTGAATCTTTAAAACAACTTTAAGAGGGAGAGCTCTTCTTATTTATTCCCATTATACACTTTGAGCACCTTGAAGTTAGATAGGTTATGTAATTTGTCCACCGTCACACAGGCCAGACGTTCGGGAGCTGGGATTGTTGAGGCCTCATTCACAGGGTATTAGAGAAGCCCTGGGGTGCTTGGAGACCATTATTATTATTATTTTTTTAAAGATTACTGTTCCCTTTTAAAATTCCTTAGACTAGATCTAGTGAGCCCTATATGGCAGTTCTTGTGTTTTATTTTTCTTTAGTAACTCTCTCTCCTTAAGTAGGTCATTATCATAGAATCTTAGGACAGTGAACTTGGAAGAGAGATTGGCTGGCCTGCAGCCTGTCCTCTGAGAAAGAAAAAAAAAAAAGAGAGAGAGAGAGAGAGATCGAGATCTTCTCACTTGTTTAGGGCTAGTGAGAAGTTCTTTTTGCTAATCTTGGAGATCTTCAGGAAGGACCTCCACTCAAAGGAAAGCTATCCTTTGATAGACTGTTCTAGTATATATTCCAGCAGTCAGGAAGTTTATGGCAAAGCTAAAACGTCACCAATAGCAAGTTCTTTTGTAGCCTAAGGGGAAGTTAGAGAAGGACTAATTACTACTTTATTATAAAATTCTATTATTCACTCCAGCCACCCTGGGAGGTTCATGCAATGGTTATTTATTGAGCACCTACTATGTGCCAGGCATTGTACTGAATTGTGCTGAGTCTGATCTTGGAAATCTTCAAGACTTAACGCTAGACAACCCAACCACCCTGGACAGTTTAGAGTCAGATTTTTAATTTTTTTGAATAATGATAATTAGCCACTTGCTATATGTTATTTAATCCTTACAACACGCTCTGAGATAGTATCCCATTTTACAGATGAGGAAATTAAAGCTCAGCAACATTAAGAAACACCCCATGAAACACAGGAGGGCCTTGGCCACGTGATATGAGCTCCTAGAGAGAATAATAATCATTTTCATATAGTACTTTACAAAATGCTTTTACTTGTACTATTTCACCTAATTCTGTAAACAAAAAATGATAGTAGTTATAATTATACTCACTTTACAGATAGCAATAATCATATCTATTTATTATATACTTAGTATGTGCCAAGAGTGTCAGATAACTTAGAAGTTAGGCCTTAGAAGAACTCGGCCTTAAAGAAGGCCTAGTTCATGTAATGCTCACAAGAGCCCTAATAAGTGTCATGATTCCCATTTTACAGATGAGCCATTGAGGCCCCCAAAGTTTAAGTGACTCGCTCAGCAAAGTGGGGAGCTGTGATTCAAGCCTAGGCTTGTCTGTCCAGCCAGCACACGTGAGCACTTTGCTATGTTCACTTTACCATGTTATGCTGCTTCATTTTCCAGATGAGGAAATTGAAGTTCAGAGAGTTAGCTAATACAGCTGAGGTCATCCAGCTCACAGATAGCAGAGCTGGGACTCCAACTCAGATCCTCTCATCAGAAAGTCCCCTTCTTTCCCCCTGTACTGGCCTGCCTCTCAGCTTAAGGAGAAATGAAAGGCTGCATCTTACATCCAAACTAAGTTCCCTAATTCCTTCGTGATATGTCTAAAGGTCAGTGATTTTAGTCATTCTTTAGATTTCTTTGTATTTTTCCCCCACTTGCAGGCAGAGAGCCCAGTACTGCTGGTAACATGTTATAGTAGAGGGTTGGAGATAGAGGTTAGACTACTTGCTCAGGGAGTCATCTGGTGATGGTAGATTAGAACTCAAATCCAAATTTGAGTCCCGTGTGCCCTGCTCATTGTGCTATGTGGTTCTTGTCCTTTTTGTCTATTGAAAATAGTGCTTGAGAGAAGGCCTTACCTTTGTGAGATTACTTCCTGGTGCTGTAAGGAATGCATCTTTTTCCATCTGAAGATCATTTACCGTTTATCTGAATAGTGAATTACATTAATGGTTAAAGCAAGGAAGTATGGCTGTATCAGATATATAACAAGGACCACTCACTCAGATTTGAAATGTTGCCGATCTATACAATGTCAGCCTTGCACATTTTAAAGCACAAAAGTTCATTACTTTAATGATCAAGTATCCTGTAGATTTCTGAAGGAAAATTTTCTGTTAACCATTTACAGTGCTATACTTTTATTCAAATTGCAAACTCAGGTAAATATTCCTTAAAACTGAGTTGGATGAAATTTTCCTGTACATCTGTTGATACAGTAACATTAGATAAATATCCAGATGTATTTAATTATTTTGACTCAAGAAAAGTATGTCCTATTTAGATAGTCTTTAAATAAAATATTTCTGAATGGAACAAATAAACAAGAAATAGCTGAAACTAAATGGCGTTGTACAGAAAAACTGTGAGAGGCTTTAAAAGAGGAATCATCTCAGGAAAACCCATGTTTGGTTACACTCACTTTTATTTGTAGCAATAAACCTGAATTGACTTAAATATATTTATAGTTTTTTAAAATTGAGCTTTTCGTTTTCAGAGGCTGATAGGTGATATAGGAATAATTTAAAATTAGACCTATTCCAAATGTATTTTCTCCAGTTCAGATGTGTCTTAACCATGGAACTATCCTCGTGTCACCAAGAGTTTTTCTAAAAGACAAGAATTAATACTTACTGAGTGCTTCCTATGCTAGCCCTCTCCACATAGTTTTCTCATGCAATTCCCACATCCCTGTGATTCATATATTATTACTCCCCCACCCCCTTTTACAGATTAGGAAACTGAGGTTCCGAGTCACTGAGTAATTAACCCAAGATCGCACAGCTAGAAAATAGAAGTCTCAGAACCTGAACCTAATTCTGCACATTCCAAAGTCCATGGCTATTCTAACATACAAAGCTGTCTTGAGAACAGCCTGGTATATTAGAGTGTTTAACATTTTTAAAATGTGAAGTTAGAAAAAAAAAAATGATAAGAGGAATTTGCTTATGATTCTGTTTGTACCTCCAAGAAACTCCATAGATATAAATCAAAAGATATTGCTAATTCTCAGCAGTTCACTCTAACCAGTTGGTAGCCCATTATTTTTATCGTTATAGTGACTGTAGGTAACACAGGCCACATTCCAGACACGTGACATCTTTTAAACAGATTCCAATAGGATTGAAGACATTTCCCTGTTGTGTTTTGGATCATTTTCTTACTGTCAGAAACGCATGTGCTTAACATTGAAAGTGGATGGTGATGATGCTTTTCAGTTCTGAGTTGGCTTTGAAATTAAGTTCTGTTTTATTCATAAAGGTTACTTTCTGGCATAGCTTTAGCATGAGAATAACATAACTGGCTCCCCTCTTTCCTCATCTCCTACATGCTGCCCCTTCTGTGCTCGTCTCTACCCCAGCCTCCCAACCCTCAGGCTGGAAAGGGCACCCCATTGACATGTCTGGAAAGAAAGCAAACCGTGCTAAAATCATGGAATCATTTACCAACCAAAAAGCACGGCTGAAAGATAGTGGCTGGATGTGTAGCAGTAAAAGGCACCGTCTACCTGCTCTTTAATCAAATACATTGTTCCCAAATTTTCTAACTTTTTTAAAAAGAAATAAGTAATACATATTCATTGGAGTAATATTAAAAAACATACAGGAAATACAGAAAATAAATAAAATGGAATTCAACTTTGTGACGATAACCAAAGCAGACTGTTTCCTTAAATGACAGTTAGGCTTTCCAAATAGAAATATTTACGTGTGAGAGAGACAAATAGTCCTTACACACGATCCATTTTGTTACTTTCATAGAGACTCGAAGTCTAGAAAGCTCTGTGCCCTGGGGGGCCTGCAAGGGTGGAGTTGTGGGAAATAAACCGTCCTTGGGTATTCTGATTTTCCCCTGCTTTATCCTTTCTGAGTTTGGGGTTGTGTGTTCGAAGGCCACAGCGGCTGGTGTGCTAAAGACGTTTCTTCTTTGCCCAGATCCCAGGCAGACGCAGTCTTCCCCGCCATGGTCCTACGACCAGTCCTACCCCTCGTACCTGAGCCAGATGACTCCCCCGTCCATTCACTCCACCACCCCGCTGTCCTCCACCCGGGGCACCGGGCTGCCTGCCATCACCGACGTGCCCAGGCGCATTTCAGGTAAAGACCACACTTGAACTCAAAACCCACTCCGGTGCAGGGGTGGGGTTGGGACCGCGGGATGAGCCCAGCTGTCTCAGCTACACTCACAGTAACCCTCCATCAGAGGCATGTGGACAAGGGTCTTACAGCTGCAAACCAGGTCTTCTGAATTATGGGGCTATTGAGGGCTTGAACCTAAATTGAAGTCAAGAGACTGAAGGTCCACCAGAGATGGCATCCTTGTCTAAGATGACACTCAGTGCCCTCCCAGTTTCAGTCCCACTGAATTGCATGCCCTTTGGTTGGCTCTGTCCCCTAACTGGGGCCTTCTCCTGAGGGTCTTCTACCAGGCCTTCCTCTAGCTTGTGTTCCTTTCTGTTCCTAACATCTGCCTGAAAGCCAAATTACAGCCTGAGGGCACAGCCCTCCATTTCTAGAGGCTCTTAAATCCCAGGAGTCCCAGGTAGCCAGTTCTGAGAGAGAGCGCCTGCAAACTTCAGATACCTTGCCAGACATGTGTCACTCCAAGTGCAGTGGGGCTGTAAGAGTCTTTAAAGGCCACGTATGGCCTCTGAGCGGCCAGGTCAAGACCGAGGCAGCCTCTCCACAAATCACACAGCTCACTGCTGTTGCTGTCAACGTGGCAGCCCCGGGGCTCACACACCCCCCTCTTCCAAAGGCACCACAGAATTCTGTGACTCATGGTGGCAGCGTGTGTGATCCACGTCCTGGCTGCCCCTCTCTCTCATGGAGAATTCATCCCAGGGAGCCAGAGAGTATCCACGAAGATGTCAGACTGACAAGTGGAGGAAAGTTAAAGGCTCTTGGCCAACCACATGAGTCCTGTGAATAAGAAAAAAAAAAAAAATCTGTCATCCACCCCTTGACATCCAGACTGCAGCCCTGCCCCCATCAGTACAGAAGCAGCCCCCAGAGGCACACACAGTTGGATCTTCTATTTGTCAGACACTCTTCTCAGCGTTCGGGCTCCATGCACCTGTTTGACTCCTGGCCAGGTTAATGCCTTTCTTTCTTTCTCTTTGTGTTTCTGTCTCTGTTTTCTCTCCCTCTCTCATTTTCTGCAAAGCTCGAAGCTGGTACTCACTCCTCCGCTGAGTTGCACCACTGGCAAGCTGACGGGGCCGCCAGCAGGCTTGCAGGTTGTGACTAGCTCAGACTCCTTTATTTCTTTCAACTTGGGAGGAGGGAAGGCTTTGTTTCTCAAGCAAATAGCAGGAAAGGGCTCTCTGGTCCTAATGCCTTCACATTTTCTGCCACAGACGGACTCCCATAGGGGTGAGTAGGGAAAGAAGGGGTGGGGGAGGGAAACCTCAAGAGTCTTTGGAAAACCACGTGACCACTTTTCATTCCGACTGCTGTTCTTACTGTCATGAATCACATGGTGTTTGTTGGGGAAGTGTGCAGAGTATAGAATTTTCGTGATCATTTCCCTTGTCTGGAATGACTCCCTCCTATTGGCAAACATCCGTTAACGACACAGGAAAGGATGAGGAAGGCACAGGGGCTGACGCAGGATCGTAGGTATAGTGTTGGGCGGTGGGTGCTGAGTTAGTTCTGGTCATTCCTTCTGTATTTTAGACCGAGTCTGTTTTGTCTTACCTGGGGCCAAGGTGACACTTTGCGGGGACAGATTTGTGCAAACTTGTTTCTGTTTAGGGTCCTCTGGGGCTTCCATCTGTCCAGCCCTCTGTGGCTGAAGCAGATTTTGCTGTTTGTCCTCTGGCAGTACCTGGAGGAAAAGAAAAAAACCTCAAGGAGTGATCGCAGCCTTAGAGACACTTATCTCCAGCATTTTCCCGCTGAGGTGTATTCGTATGTGAATTCAATGGGAAAACCGTTGAAAATAACACTGAAGATGGCATTTTATGATTTGCATGTGTAATACGGAACAGCCAGATTATTTGGAGGCAATTTACTGATAATTAATTAAAACATTTCTATAAACGAGCACAGCACAGCTTTTCTCATTTCACAGAGGAGACAGAAACTGGTTAATTATCCAGCCGTATATTGATCTGAGGCCAATGGTGGGAACGGGCCTCTGCTTTAAACTAGTTTGAGATTGAGTTTAGTCCAGTATTTTCCTCCCACCCCAAACAGTTGTTCCTGGCAAAGTAACATGGTGCCAGGGTGGGAGGTTCTGTATAAACATTACAACGAAGAGAACAGAAAATCCCTCTTGTCAGCAGTAGGGAATCAGGAAGAAAGAACTAGAAGTGGACTGTAAGGGAACTGGAGGAGCCTTGCTTTCTCCGACCTTGCTCTTGGGTGTGGGCCTGTGTCTGCACCCCAGAGCGCTGCCTGGTGGACTAGGGGACCACATCATCTGGAGTGAGCCCCATTTTCAGTTCCCTGGGGACCGGTCCTAGGACACTTCTTGGAGAGGAGCCTGTCTCATAAGTTCTCAGGTACCAAGTTGCGTACTTTCTTCTTCTTATTCCCCTCAATATCTAAAGGTATCCCTAAGTTCCAGGATGCTATGTCTCTGCAACACGGACAGCTAAAATATTAACCTCTGTCTCCATCTCCAAGTAGTCCTGTGTTCACTTTTTGAGATGCTTTCCAGAACAGTTCCTGTTTTTCTGTGTAGAGAGATCAGTTCTCATCTTGCTATATGAAGGGGCACACAGAACATTCTCATGTGATCTTGGGTGAGAAAGAATAAAATTCCTCACTTATACAGTAGGGTTGGAGGTTCAGACCCAAGTTTGAATTCTAACTCACACATGTATCAGGCAAGTTTCTTACTTCTCAGAAACTTAGTTTTATTTTTTGTCAAACGGGTATAATATTTATCTCTTGGGGTTACTGTGAGGATTAAATAAGATGCTTACTGTAAAGTGCTTAGGGCAGGCCTGACACACAATATGTGCTAAACAGATTGTAGCTGAGATTATGAAGCTAACATTGTTTTGTAAAAATTGTATGTCTGTATATAATTTGCAGGCAAGCCCTGGTTTAAATGAATCAGTAGGTAAAAATCTAAACTTTTAAAGGGATTATTTGCTTTCTAAAATGGATGGCTACAGAGTATATTTAAAACAAAAACCACCATGAAATATTTAAATATTTAAACAAGTTAATACTCATATGGCATTCATAAAGCACTTAACACAGTGCCTAACACAAAGAAGTACTCAATAAATGTTTGTCATTATTATTATTATTCCATAGACTTATAAATTTTTATAGAGCTAAAAGCAGTTGGGAGCCATTCACAAAAACTCAATAAAGCACTAGGAGAAAATAACTATTCAGTTATAGTGTCAGAAAATAGAAGATGTTAAATTGCATTTACATGTAACTAGGCATGCTAAGGTCCTTTTCCAAGGGGTCATAGGAATAAAGGGGACCAGAAAGATCTTTCGGAAAGAAATATTCCTAAAGAAATGCCATTTCATCCTAAAAGACCATTGCAAAGAAAGACCATGATTTAATCTATTTAAAGACCTTCAGAGAATCCAATTTTACAACTTCTTTTTTTGTTATCCTTTCTTCTGAGTAATTTTTCAAGTGTGGCTACAAAGGCTCAAACTTAATGAATTATGAGAATGACAATGATATTATACCATATAGCTCCTGTAGTCTTCTTCAAATTCTTTATGGAAGCAAGGAGTAAATAAAATCAGATGATAAAGATATATCACTAACATTCTCTACTTTATTGCAGAGAAAGATACAAACCCAGATATCTTGAAGTTCACAGGGGCAGTCCAAAGATTCAGAAAATATTTCCTTAACCTTGAGTAGCCTTTACTATTATAACAAGAACAGTAGCAGCAGTTATAAGTTGTGGCTGAACAGTAAATTATTGTCGTGTAGTTGACTAATAGGGTCTACCTTATTGTAATCCAGCCGAATTATAAAAATCAAGCAGAAACCAGTCTAGAGATACCTAGTGCAGAAGAAGCCCTTGCAGGGGTTGGTTCCCCTCCCCACCATACTTACTATGGTAAGTATGGCCTTATCACATAATAATCTGTATTTAAGTGGCACCCCCAATCCCCAGAGATTTGATACATTATCTCATTTCATCTTATATGATCCTAAAAGAATATTCACCACACAGAGGTAGCCAAAGTTACTTCTCACTGATTCTATTAAAGAGCAAGGTGTGTGGCAAGACAAGCACGGAACCTTGACAACAAACCAAACCATTGCATGGCTTCATCATTGTAATGTTATCACCCATGGCATTTTTGATGTTCAAAGCACTTGTGAGGCTTAACACAGAGATTATAATTGCTTTTCTGGAGCTCATTAAAAATTAGTACATAGATAAATAATTACTGACTTTCAAAATGTAGTTTATGTAATTATACTCTTAGGAAAAGAAGCACAACTGTTTATTGAGTCTTATTCTTTGACTGGTGGGTAAGAGTGTGAGCTATTGTTAGCCTCCTAATGGAGACTGGTACCTTGGGTTATTCACTGCAAATCACTTCTCCTCGTCCCACCCATCTGAGTGAAGTATCTTAGATTAACCTAAGTCTATACCACTCTGGCATACACGAGGTGGAAGGGGTTTATATAGGCATTTTTCTGCATTCTTGGCCATTGTACCCATGGACCTCTCTGATCCTTTCTGGAGGTCTCTTAGAGTGGTAGGATACATGAATTAGAGATGCAAGGTCATACACGTTGTCTGCCTCAGGTACCCTGGGAGAGGCCAATACAGGTTGTGTGGATGATTTTTCTCTGCAATTGTAGGATTATTTTACATGAGACAGAGTTAAGAACTGTAATCTTTTTGAAGTCTTTTTTTTTTTTTTCCTGTTTAAGCAAGTAGTCTTGAATTCCTTCTTTCAAGATATTTAAATATTGACAAATTCCACTTAATCAACTGTACAGGACTATTAAAGATGTCTCCATTTTTATGACTCTTAGTCGCTAAACTCTAATATTTCCAAAGGTCAGCAGCATAGGGATTGGTCTAATAAACAAAGTTCCTAAAAATTATTTTATTACTACCACAAAATCTAGAAACTGCAGTGGAAAAACTCCATTTGATCACTCAAGGTCTATCGGGAGGATTGTTTCATGTCATTTCAAAGCCAGAGGTGTTTGATGTAGTTCATTTTTTAAATGTCCCTTATAGCTGAGTCTCTGTCAGTTCCCCTGGTTGAGGGTTTGGAACCAGCAGCTTCAGTAATGTTTCAAGTATATGTGGACATTAATTTTAGCAGGGCCACTCAACTCACAGGAGGGAATGATGCCTTAAGAGAGGTAAAAAGGAAAACTCCAGCAATTAATACTAATAAACCAGAAAGTTAAAGCAACTATAATAAAACACTAGACCATCTACTTTTTTTTACTATAGAACCATTCCTTTCTTAAGACCCACCTATTTGGTAGACACACCTCTGCCATCGCAGCCACGGGCAAGTAATTAAGTTTAATAGGAGCCGCTCTTATTTTGAAGAAGTTCTCTGTTTAAAGCCACAGAGGGGGAAGTTATTAAATTTAATGGACCCTAAACAAAGGCAAGCCCTGTGTTACCAATTGAACATTCAATATTCTTCCCTATAATATTGACTGTGATTGGTTGGGTTATTTTTGCATTCCATAAGTTGAAATTCATCTTGCTTTCTGTAGAAATGGGCTATTTTCTGACGTGAGCAGAGGATATTTTTTATCTTACTGCTGTAGGCCCAGTTTTCCAGGGCATCCCTGGACCTCAGTTGAGCATAACTTCTGAGTTACTGGTTCTGACGATGCAAGAAGTGGTTTCCGTTCCTACGAGATCAGTTGGGGATAGTTGGCCCAGCTCACACAGTTGACTAAACTTGGTTGTATGACTAGTTACTGCTACTTGCAGCTAGACTGAGCTACCAAAGCACAGAATGAAACCTGTGTACACGGTTCGACTCTGACTTTATACGCGGTTCTTGTCAGTTGTTTCTGTGACGATTTATTTTTGATACATGTACAACCACCCACATATGGAGAAAAGACTCTGTAATGAAAGCAATCATGCTTTTGCAGGGATGGCAAAGACATGGTTACACATTTTATTGAAAGATTTGCTCTAATCCCTTTCTTTTCATAGAAGAAAGCTTGGGAGCTTGAACCTAGCTTCACCAAAAGTATTAAAGTTAATTTTTGAATGACACAGTGGCTTCTGTGGTTCACTGTGATCTAAGAAGAGGGTGGAGACAGTTGAACTAAGGAAACCTGAGTTTTAGTTTCATTGTCACTAAAGACTCTTCGCACTGTTCTCAGATAATGTCAGTTAATTTATTGTGCCTCAACGGTCCTGTGTAAGTGAATTACTCAAAACTGCCCACCTACATGTCTCAGAGGTTCTGCAGGGAGTACGATCATGTCTGTCCAGGGATTTGTTGTTCTTAGGACTTTTGGTAAAGAAAGCTTGCCTGACCTGATAAATGCTAGTGGAAGAACTAAGTTATGTCATTAGCTTCAAAAGAGTAGAAACATACTATCATATATATTTGTTTTCAAATTAATGCTCCATTTTTGAGAGCAGTTTTAGATTTACAGAAAAATTGAGCACAAGGTGCAGAGGTCCTATATCTCTCCCCCGCACCATCCCCACTGCCCACTTTTTCTTATTATTAACATCTTGAATTTGTGTGGTACAATTGATGAACCAATATTGATATATTATTATTAACTAAAGTCCATAGTTTACGTTAGGGTTCACTGTCAGTGTTGTGTACTCCTGTGGATTTTGCCAAATGCATAGTGCCATGTAGCCATCATTACAGAATCACAGAGAATAGTTTCACTGCCCTAAAAAATCTCCTGTGCTCCACCTATTTCTCCTTCCCCAACTGCCCCCCAACCCCTGGCAACCACTGATCTTTTTCCTGTCTCTCTATTTTTGCTTTTTCCAGAATATCATATAATTGGCCTTTGCAGTATGTAGCCTTTTCAGACTGGATTCTTTCACTTGGCAATGTGCACTTAAGATTCCTCTGTATCTTTTCATGGCTAGATAGCTCATTTCTTTTTACCACTGAATGATATTCCATTGTAAGGATGTTATTAAATTTTAAAAAAAACATCCAGACTGTTCTCCCTGCACCTCTGAATACTACCACCCCATTTCCTTTTGTTACTGACTGAGTGCTATTTCTTTTTAGAAAGCATTTCATGCATTCCTGCCTGGGGGAACAAGTCCTCTGTCTCAGCAACTGTCCCCAAATGGTCCAGATTATGGTTTTCCTTATCTTTGGCCCATTTTAAAAAAAAAATATTTATTCATTTTATTTATTTATTGTTTTGGCTGCATCGGGTCTTAGTTGCGGCGTGCTGCGCAGGCTCTTTGTTGTGGCACGCGGGCTTCTCTCTAGTTGTGGCACACGGGCTCCAGGGCGCATGAGCTCTCTAGCTGAGGTGCGCGGGCTTAGTTGCCCCGCGGCATGTGGGATCTTAGTTCCCCGACCAGGGATCAGACCCACGTGCCCTGCATTGTAAGGTGGATTCTTTACCACTGGACCCCCAGGAAAGTCCCTGGCCCATATTTCAATTAAAATTTTTTTCTTTGGTTTTGCCTATAGAAACATTTACCTTTAGGTGGTCATGTTCCCATCAACTCAAGTACAGCACAGACCCAAGCTCAAAAATACCAATCCATTTATGTTATGGATTGATATCTGCCTCCGCAAGTACTCACCTCTCCTCGGTAAAGGATGCTCCTTTTCTCCTAAGAATGCCTGGCATTCCTCAAGTATGCTGTGCTGCTTCATACTTACGGGCCAGCCCATTTCTCTGCATTGGCTGGATAGGGCCCGACGGATCCTTCTCAGGCATCCTTTTCCCAACCACCACTTTCCTCCAAGTGAATCACTCTCTCCTCCATTTCTCGTCTCTGTACTCTGGACATACCTCTAATGTGTATGTATTTTCCTTTAGTAACAATTTCATTAGATGCCTTTCCCCTTTCGTAGGAGATAGGCTTCTCCAAGGACAGGACTGTGTCTTACATAGCCTTGCACAGGATATTGGTGCTGCATAGTAGGTGCTCAGTGAATGTTTAATGGAAAAACTGTTAGTGGAAAAGACAGTAGAAAAAAAAAAAAGGAAGATTGGCATGTAGGAAAAAATGGAAGAAGAAAGGGAAAAAGGAGAACGAAGATTTTATTCACCTGGGAAAACAAATAAAGGGCAAAACAAGAGAAACTTTTATGACTGATAAGGACAGGAAATAGCACAGTAAGAGTGTGCATGAGCAGTGTATATTTTTATTTCCAAGTCTCTTTGCAATGTGTTTCACATTTAGAACACATATCAAGACTGCATCTGTTTCCAGTACTTGCTGCTAACAGTTAGTAATCATGCCAAAACATACTTTAGATCCAGCTTGAAACCAAATGATCAAATAGAGTTTTTGATTTCTAATTTAGAGTCTGACATTAATTATAGCCGTCATGTAATAAAGTGTCAAAATCTTTTCTGAGAAAACGATAGAAATTATATTAACTAAGCCATAAAGTGAAGGAAAATTACTCCTCTAAAACAAAGTAAGAGATCTGGTTTGGACAACTATCATTTCTCACAAAGTCTTCTGAATTTTTCCTGTGTTCACCTATTCTTCCCCCGCCTATTTAAACTCTTGCCGTATGGTGGGGTTTTGTGACACATTACCTCACTGTCCTGGTCAGTGGTCTCTGGGCAAACTACACTTTCTCAGTGGCCCTCTTAATGCCTGATATCCAGAACCAAACTTCTTTATTCTTGGCCCCTGCTGGTGCCAGCTAACGTGGTCTTGGTTATTTGGTGACCATGGTACGCTGTTTTCTCACATTTGCCACTTTCTGTCAAGCTGCAATTCTCCCATTTCTAACTTCTGCAGTTTTGGGTTTTGTTTTTTTTTTTTTAGATCCAAGTATAGAAATTTAGTTATTCCTATTAGGTTTAATCTTATTTAATTCAGGTAATAGTTTCTACCTGTCAAGAACTTTAGATTTTTATTAATGTCACACAATATATTAGTAGTCTCTTGCTTTCTTTCCAACCTCAAGGGTCTTTCCTCAATTCATTTCAGCCATTTCAAGTCAGCTCAACAAATACTTGGTATGTGACTTAAAATGTGCTTAGGCAGGCAGTGAATAAAAGCAAAATGGAAGACATCATCTCTGCCTTCAGGAAGGTTTCAGTCTCATTCAGAAGACATGATGGGAATCGGACATGGTTACATTATGATACCAGCCCGTATGGAGGCCAGAATATGCAAAAAATGCTCAGGATTTTAGTGAAAGGAAATCTCTTTTGCCCCTGCATCAACTTAAAGTTTTCTCCTTTAGGAAATTAAAATTCACTTCCATTCTGCTCAGATTATATTTTTACTCTGAATTGCTTCAACAATTACATTTTCAGCTGAAAAAAAAATTTTCACTTGTTGACATGTGTGGTTTCTTAAGATATGACAAGAATATATAAGATCTTGTCTTTTCCCAGCTAGATTGAAAGCTCCCCTTAGGCCAAGGACCTGGCCTTCTAATCCTTTGCAACCTCTGTTACTCTCTCTCTGCTCTGCATGTAGATGCTCATGGGAAGTCCGTGCCTGAAGAAGAAAAGTCTACCCAATAGTCCAGGCCACATCCCTCAGAGTTAACTATGCTCTGACCATTGGGAATTGGCTAATAGATCTAGAAGTGGGGCTGTATAGGAGACTAAAGATAATTGTCATTTACCTTAATTTCATATTCCGTATACACAGATATGGTCCTAGCACATGATTATGTTATAGAATTTTCCACTGTCTCTTTTTTTTTTTTTTTTTTTTTTTTTTAACATCTTTATTGGAGTATAATTGTTTTACAATAGTGTGTTAGTTTTCCCTCTACAACAAACTAAATCAGTTATACATACACACATGCTCCCACATCCCCTCCCTCTTGCATCACCCTCTCTCCCACCCTCCCTATCCCACCCCCCCAGGCGGTCACACAGCACAGAGGTGATCTCCCTGTGCTATGCAGCAGCTTCCCACCAGCTATCTAATTTACATTTGATTCCACTGTCTCTTTTAAAGTGAAGGAACACTGTTAGATATGTGCTCTAACATGTACATGCATATGTGCATGTATTTACCTATTCACTACATTTAGAATAAATATACATGTGAATATTCTTGACAGGTCTCTTATTTGGGATATTCCTAAATATCAACCAAGCTACTACTTACTTTTTTCAGGAAAAATACATTATTAGTATTATTTTGTTACTTTATTGAGCACTGCTTCCTCAGAAAATATTACTTGATCAGTGCTGGTAGAAAAAGGGAAAGAAAAACTGCATGATTATATTAAGTTAGTTTTTAGGTTTGTTAATATGTAGAAATAGTTATAAGGGAGAACTTAGAAAGATATAACTAAACAACTAAAAAGCTTTTTAATAATTTAAATTCTGTATGATAAAATGTAGATTACAGCACTTAAATTTGAATTGTTCAAAGTCATTTTGGGGTAGTATTTTATTTCGAACAGTTCATTTTCAGAAAACAAATAGGAAGGCATATATTATTAAATTGGGTTGGAATATAAGTGACTTGGTCTGAGGTAAATCTAGGATCCCATTTGACTAAACTGTCTAAATTATTATTTTTTTGATGTGACTCTCAAGAAATTCATGACTATCAAGTCTATGAACATCATGTAAATTAAAATACTGCTCAGGCAACATTGTCCCTGAATTATCTCAGAGGATTTCTTCCGCAGGAAGGTGTCATATCTTTTCCAGAGAGACTTTCACCTTAAGTGACCAGCTTAGAAACAGCCAAGCATGGTGGACTGGGATAAGACCAACGTTTCTATATCCAAACACTGGCTACAGCTGTCTCCAACCCAAATGGTCACCATTCCAGCTCCCTGTTGTAATTAATAATAATGGTATCATTAACGGAATAATAATAACAAGTATAAGGATGGCTATAAACATTCTACCCTATGCCAAGGAGAGCAGTGATTCATAATAAATCAATAATAAACCCATTGATGTGGATACAATAAATCCACATGTAATTAAGAAGAACCCTTTCTAAATAACAACTACAGTGGAAATTAAAACAGGCTTGGAAAAGAGGAAAAAGTCTGATAATACTGTTGTGGTACTCATCATTAAAAATAACAAACCTGTAAGCTCCCAACCTACACCTTGGGAAAACAGTGGTTCTCAGTATTGCTTAAAGGTGTGGTGGAGAATTGGCCTTAAAGATTCCAAAGAGGAAAGAGTTTGACTCCCTGGGCAGTTAATAGAACAAGTTCCATTTTTTCTGACCTTAGAAGTTTATAGGTCGTCAAGAGTACCATACCTTTGAAGCATTAGCTGGGTCTTGGTTTTCAATCCACTCTCTCTTTTAATTGGCGCATTTAGACCACTGACATTTAAAGTGATTATTGATATAGTTGGATTAACATCTACCATATTTGTTACTCTTTTCTTTTTATTGCCCTGTTCTTTCTCTGATTTTTGCCTTCCACTCTTTTCTGCCTTTTGTGGTTTTGAGTGTTTTATATGATCCTCTTTTCTCTCCTTAGCATATCAGTTCTACTTCTTCTTTAACCTTTTTTTAGTGGTTGCCCTAGAGTTTGCAATGTACATTTATGATTACTCCAAGTCTTTCAATAACACCATACCACTTCATGGGTATTGTGAGTACCTCACAATATATAAACATCTGTGTGTAGGTTTTGTGTGGACATAAGTTTTCAACTCCTTTGGGTAAATGCCGAGGAGTTCAGTTGCCGCATCGCATGGTAAATGTATGCTTAGTTTTGTAAGAAACGGCCACACTGTCTCCCAAAGTGGCTGTACATTTTGCATTCCCACCAGCAATGAATGAGATTTCCCATTGCTCCACATAATCTCTGTGTGCCTTTATGTTTAAAGTGCCTTTCTTGTAGATAACATACAATTGGGTCTTTTTTTTGGATCCACTTTAACAGTCTCTGTCTTCCTCTCCCGTCGTGGAGCACAGGCTCCGGACGCGCAGGCTCAGCGGCCATGGCTCACGGGCCCAGCCGCTCCGTGGCATGTGGGATCTTCCCAGACCGGGGCACGAACCCGTGTCCCCTGCATCGGCATGCGGACTCTCAACCACTGCGCCACCAGGGAAGCCCGAACAGTCTCTGTCTTAATGGTGCATTTAGACCATTGACATTCAATGTGATTATTGATATAGTTGGATTAGTATCTCTTTGAAGGGTTAGTAAAGTCTTAAATAATCTTTTTAATCCAGCAAATGATTGAAGCATTTAAATTTGGGACACGCATCCCCAAAGAGACTAGAACCCAACAGTGATAAAATAGCAGTTGTTCAATAAAACTGTGTTGAATTGACTTGGTTTAGCAGAAAAACATTTCTTCTAAGGCCCAGGCATATGGCACAGTGATTAAACTCTCATAGCATCACTGGAGGTGTGTTGGAAACAGCACTTGGCTAGGAATTGAGGAACCTGGCATCTAATTTTGGATGTGCCTCTGAGTTCTTGAGCAAGTCACTTAACTTCCATGGGTCTTAGTTTCCTCAGGTGTGAAATGAGTTAGTTGGGCTAGATATTCGTAAAGCTTTGAATGTCTGTGATTCTAAATTAAGGCCTGAGAGCACATCAGAAAACTGGATACTGCCACCCATAAATAAGAATAAAGGCTAGTATAGTATTTGATTTATGAACTAAATTTATAGGAATAACTACTACAGATGTCAAGGAAAGCTTTGTCTTGTGCTTCAGTTGATTCTGATGAGAAGCAACCTAAGATCAGGTTAGTTAATGCCAAAGAACTTGACCACAGCTGAGCTTCTTTCTGTACATGGTGAAGCCTCATATATGTGCATGTATGTCAGGGTCTGCAGACAGATTTTGAAACCCCAGCTTTAATTTAAAATTAAGGAACTTAATTTCATTGACATTTTACACACCCTTGCGTGGCTTTATGCAACTTATCTGTGTTACACACTCTTTACCAGAGTACTTTTTATCTCACTGGAGAAATGAGAATCTTGTAAGCTAAAGGTTATTAAAACAAAAGGGGAGGGCTTCCCTGGTGGCGCAGTGGTTGAGAATCTGCCTGCCAATGCAGGGGACACGGGTTCGAGCCCTGGTCTGGGAAGATCCCACATGCCGCGGAGCAACTAGGCCCGTGAGCCACAATTACTGAGTCTGCGCGTCTGGAGCCTGTGTTCCGCAACGAGAGAGGCCGTGATAGTAAGAGGCCCGCGCACCGCGATGAAGAGTGGCCCCCACTTGCTGCAACTAGAGAAAACCCACGCACGGAAACGAAGACCCAACACAGCCATAAATAAATAAATAAAATTTTTTAAAAAAAACAAAAAAAAAACAAAAGGGGAGGTGAATTTTGTAAATAACAGAATAACTGGGATCAGAGACCAGACTTTCTCTATTAAAGAAATTAGATATATTTAGAGAAAATATGATTAGAATTATAACAAATTTCCTTTTAGTGATGCATTGCTATCATAGTGTTTTACGTCCACATGATAAAAATCTTTATTCATACGGTGATTAATAAAAGATCAGGGAGCTTTTTCTAATGGCATATGACATGGTGATTAAACATTCAGTCTTTGGAGCCAAACTCCCTGGGTTTAAATACAGGCCTCTTCACTCACTAGTTGTGTGATCTTGGGGTTATTACTTAGCTTGTCCGTACCACAATTTTTCTACCTGTAAAATGGGCTAATAATAGTAATAATAATATCACCAATATTGAAAGGTTGTTATGAGGACTCAAAGGTAGTTAATATATGTAAAGCCCTTAGAATAAAGCCTGGCACTGTATACATGTTAGCTATTCCCGGGGAAGGGTAGGCAATTGAAAATAAGAAAATATTATCTAGGGATATGTGCTGTGAAAAAAAATAAAGCAGGGTGATGTGATGAGGAAGAAGCATTTAAGGTGAGATCCAAATAGCCAGGAGGTGTAGCCCTGCGCCATCACCCCAGGCAGTGGGCAAGAAGCATGCCCAGTGGCTGGAGTGTGTAGAAGATGAGATGCCTCAGAGGCATGGGCTCCAGGTCACGCAGGGCCTCGCTGGTCAGGATTCGAGGTTTGGATTTGCAGGTATCTGCAGTGATGAGCCATTGGCAGATTTTAAGCAAGGTCACGATAAAAACAGATTTCTATCCTTCAAAGTTCACTCTGGCTGTTTGGGGGAGAATTGTGTAGAAGGATGAGGGAAGAAGCAAGGGTGTGGCTGGGAGGCTGTGGCCGTCATGCTGGTGACAGGATGGTGGTTTGTGCTTACCTGGAAGGAATGGGGATGGAGAGACTTGGGATTGGAGGAGGTATTTGCAAATACCCTCGTATCATTAAAATGTTTCAGTAATGCTCCCTCCACCCCGGTCATTAGTTTACTTTAAAAGGAATAATACTGCATCTTATAAAACCGTAGTTAATGTTTAGACGCTGTTCATACACCCCAGAGTGAAGTGGTAATTCAGGAATTGCTTGATTTATTAGGTGAATACAGAACCACCCACCTGGAAAATTCAGGCCAGCAATCCATTTTGAGAGCTGAAATGTTTGGTTTGGTTGTTTTCTTTGACACATTAATCTGATTATTTCCAGTAGCTCCCCTTCCTTGGCACCGTGCAAACCCCGACTACAGTGCAGTGAAGTGAAGTGCACTGATGAGATTAATTAGGGGGACTGACCTGCATTGTATGTCCTCCTCTGAAAATGTAGGTATTGTGTTTTTATGTCTTTCATGGCCTTTATATACTATATGCTATACACTGCTTTTAAGATGGAGTGAAATGCTGTGCAGGGGCTATTAGATGATCACAAGGGAAGCGTGTGTAGCAACAGTCCTGAAGGGGAGACCCATGGGCGAGGGGCTGGGGGTTCCTTACATCAGGCTTGCTAGCTCATCTCCTGCATTTGAGGCAAGGAAAGCTGGGTGAGACAGCAGTACTTGTCCTCACTGGGAATGGAGTCAACAACCCCGGACAGCTGCCTCCCAGAGGACTGAGAAATGGGGACATGGCTTAAAGTGGGAAGAACTTGAGTTGATAAGGGATGAGGGACTTGTTCTAAGCAGAATCTCATAAGCACAAACTAGGGTTAAAGGAGGAATCTTCAGACATCTGAGACTCTTGTACAGAGACACTGTTGTAGTCAGTGATCACTCCCTTCTCAAATCCTTTAACCGGGCCTTCAAGAGGGAGTCTTCCCTCCCCCCACCCCCAAACCTTCCATTTGTGGTTCTAGTAATTAGCTTCCAGATCTTATAAAGATATGAGCACTTCTGACATTTCCTGTTTGAAAAGTAACAAAAGTCCTGCTCTCCATGGACACCAGCCTCCTCTTCTTCCTGCAATGCCAAGGTGCAGAGGGAGGTGTGTCTTGAAAACCATTACCCTCATTTGTTAGCTTGTTTTAAAGGAAAGAAGGAGAGCAGTAAAATCAGAGTCTGGGGAGCATATTTCTCAGTGACCTGATCCACTTAAAATTTATTTGATGGGTTTATATTGAGTTTTGGAAGCCCAAAGGACCCCAAATAAGGTACGATTCAAAGGGCGTCAGCATCTTCTAGGATGGGACATGTAGAATAATTCCAGGGGCTCTGAAAACTTGATGGATTGGAATTCCGGATAACAGGTGGGGCCTTTCTTTAGCTGTGGAAGCTCGTTCTTAACCTTTCTCTCTGGCTTTGTCATTTAGAATAGAGCAGTCAAGGAAGATTGAAACCAAAAGACTCAGTGTAAGGAGGATGCAAAACCAGATTGAGAAACACCGAATAACAGGCCACTGGGGAAAAAAAATAGCCACTTTTTTTAAAGGAATAAAACTGAAAGACAACAGGCTTGAGAAGGAGGGCTGTTTTCTCCCCAGGAGCCAGGTCTGAATCCTGATGGTCAGACTTGCTTCTGCCTCAAACGAGGGGTGGTCTTGATCAGACTCATGGCCCCCTCCAGTTTTAAGGCTTTGGTCCTGTTCTTTTTTGCTATAACTTTGCAGTATTATATTGAAAAATCACGACAAAAGTGGGCAAGGAGGTAGATAACTAGGCCTCTATTTAGGGACCTTGGAACTACAAAACGGGCGATATTGCGGTTGTGTTTCAGCCCCTGTGCAGACCTTCCAAGCTAGTATTTGAAGTGTCAGCTTGAAGCCAGAGCTTACGCCCTGGGTCCCTGCAGGTGGCTTCGTGGCATTCCCCAGCTCTTTGCCATGTTCCCTGGTGCCTAAATTAAGAGAAAAACTATTTCACCAAAGTGAACCCCACCCAAGGGTCTTCCTGCTAACATTTTAATACAACGGTAACATTTCAAATGGTAAATAACAGAACTTCCGCTTGGAAGTTGGAGAAAAACATCTTTCTGAAAGTTTGTAAAAATCGAATAAGCAGGGCTTCCCTGGTGGCGCAGTGGTTGAGAATCCGCCTGCCGATGCAGGGGACACGGGTTCGTGCCCCGGTCCGGGAAGATCCCACGTGCCGCCGAGCGGCTGGGCCCGTGAGCCATGGCCGCTGAGCCTGCGCGTCCGGAGCCTGTGCTCCACGATGGGAGAGGCCACAACAGTGAGAGGCCCGCATACTGAAAGAAAAAAAAAAAAAATTGAATAAGCGAGTACCACTTGAGATTATGTAGAAGGCAAATTGGAGCCATTCACACTGAGGTAAAACTCTGCAGTTACTGAAAAATGTGGCAAGTGAGCTCTAACAAATAGAACAAAGAGGCAAGTTAGCCTTGAGGGGAACAGGGGACGAAGAAGACCTGCAGGTTGGGACTGTGGATTCCGGTGGCATCACACTGGGGGTGACAAGGACCATGGCCCCGTGCAGTTTGAGGACGAGGGGCCTCCAGCAGCACGTCAGGCTCAGAGGATGCTGGTCTGAAGGCTGGGTCGGCCAGGAGATGCGGAGATTCGGGCACGCACCCCTGAACATGTGAAGAAGAACTGAAGACGCCACCAGGGAGGAGGAATCGACCTCGTGGTTGGGAGGCTGGAGCTCTCCTGCCGCTGTAATTCAGCAACTCCCAAGAGGAAACTGAAAAGACCCAGGGCGCTCACGTCATCGATAACAGTGGCTTTTCTGATGGCAGAAGTTACTTAAAGCCTACAGAAGAAAAATAACGTGTTACAACGGATTAGGTGCAGAGGAAAGGATTCTACAACAGCAACTATATCCAAAGGTGATAGTAAAATTAAGTGCATAGCAAAACTCAGTATTAATAATGATAATAATATTTAGATAGTGTTTTAAATATATAGAAAAGACTTTCACAGACATTCTCATTTAACCTCACAGCAGCTCATCGGAGTATAGATGTTATTATAGTCCCTGTTTTGCCAGTAGGAGGTTGGGCTCAGGGACATTCAGAGACTTGACCTCTAGGTCACATGGGGAGAGGGGAGAGGGAAAGACTCAACCCCACATCTTGGGGCACCAAGTGTGCTTTCCCCACCATGCATTGTCATAGGGGTCTCCACATCAGAGCCAGATTTTGCTACAAAATCTGTTGGGTGTCATCCTAAGAGGGATTTTTATCACATTGGTCTTTCCAGGCTATCTTCAGGGGACATAACACCAGTAATCCTTCCTAAGTAGCCAATGTTCATGCTTACAGGTCAGAGAACCCAAAATAAAGTAAAAGTCAGCAGATTCCTATGAGAAACAACAGTGGAAATAATGCACCTTCTGATTTTTGTAAACCTGAATTTTATTCTGAGATGAAAAATGTACGTATTAATGAAATCTTAAAACCTGAAAGTATATATTTTTATGTGTGGGGCAAGGAAACTTAAGCTACTTAAATTATGCATAAAGCAAATTTTAACCCCCTTTTTACTGCTAAATTTAATGATGAAAACCTTTCTTGAAAAGCTAATAGTGTTCCCATTCTCTTTTGGCCTCCTTGCAAACTGTTGTTAACAATTATACTTTTTTTATTCTGTGGAAGAACTTAATTTTCTCATCGGCATTTTGTATATCGAGGGAAACCTGGTATTTTTTGCACAGTGGATTTATATATTTCATTTTAAAAAAGACTGTAATACTGTTTTTTAATGAATGGGCACCTTTCTTTAGAGGAACAGCACTTCTAATAGAATTTTAAAGGTACTTTTGGAATTCTCAAGGTTTTGTAATATGTAGCTGAATTAGAATTTTAGAGCTGGAAACCCATAAAGATGATTGAGTCAAGTTCCATCATTTTACTGATGGAGAATGGGGTGGGAGGGGGCTCCACCATGATCACCCTTCCCATTAGATACACTGCTGTGACCAGAACCCTCCCCAACCCCGACTGCTAGCCCAAGGCTCTAGAATCCTATTCTCCTGCTACATATCTAATAGACCACTGACATTTGTTTGCTGTTGCTGCACATGGCCATTGTAATCTGAAGGGGAAAAAAAAAAAGCTATCCCTGAATTGTCTCCTTTGCCCCTTTCCTCTTTTCACCCTCGCATTAACTCCTTATGAATAGACCAAGTAGACTCTGCTCCACGTCTGTGACAGCACCATCTCTCCTGGCCGGTCATCAGCTGTTTTGGGCCACCCCTAGAGTGCACTCAGTGGACAGTATTCCCAGGCTGGGGAAAAATAGGGCTCAGGTTTGGGGCAGGCAGAGAACTTCCACTGTTGGAGGAGCTACTGTTGGACTATTTGTTGTGTTTTTGTGTGTTTCTCTCAAGGATATGGAGCTGACCAGGCACTCTTTTTTTTTTTTTGTCATCAAAACAAGTAGCTCCTCTCAGACACCTGAATACATAATTAGGTGTGTCTGTTTACACTTGGGAGACAGCGGTCTTCATGTCCTAAAGAAGTGCAAGGAGTCTGGGAGCAGCCACAAACAGATGTTGAAATTGTCCATTTGAGGCAGGGTTATTTCTATAGCACCAGGAATAAACATTGAGGATGAAACCCCTCTGCAGGGGTGGGTGTGTGTGTTGAGAGGGCAATGTTATCGAGCAGAGTAGAAAGTGAAAGGAGGTCCTCTTTTTCTTTTTCTTTTTTTTCAATTTGCCTTAGTATTTGTTTATCTCCTACGACAAGGAAAATTTCACTATTTGGCTTTGGCTGTTTGAAGGCTTTTGCCAAATGCTTTACAATCTATAGGGTTTGATTTGTGTCAAAAAACCCACTTTGAGAACAAGGTTCTATGTAACTAAGATGTGTTTGTTTTTGTTTAAATCACTCAGAAGAGAAATCATCTCTTGTCCATTGTGAAAAGAGAGGTTTCAATCAAAGGAAAATTCTCCATATTCTAAAATATACAAACAGCTCTTTGAAATGGATGCCAAATCAAACTCTAAAAGGGACGTTTTTCTTGCAGAAGTTTTGAGTTAATTCCGTGTGCAGGGCCTGAGTGGAAAAACTCAGAATGTCAGAGGACCGAGTTACTGCAGCACTGTGTTTGGATTCGGAAGTTACATAAGGAGCATTGTCTCAGGACAGTATGAAGACTTGTACATGGTTTTAGGCTGAATCCTAGCAACAAAGAAAAAGAAATTCTTTTCAAAGTGAGTCAGTTTTTTCAGTTAAATAAAAGGTTGTAGTTTGGTTTCTGATATTATTGGATATAAACCTTCAACGTGAGAAGGCATGTCGGTCATCACTTAAAAAAAAAAATGTAATCGAGATGATCCCTGTTGTTAAAGAAATACCATCTTTCTCCCTGTCAGGACTTCTCTTAGGATGAAAAGTAGTAGATGCTAAAGGGACAAGTTGAGTGGGGGAAAGGGGACAAATTAAGAAACCCAACAATTCCATCCTGGCTCTGCCACTAATTGGCTGCGTCCTTGAGTTGGTGCCTTCTTTCCTTGACACAGCTTCCACATCAGTTGGTACCTGTCAGCTGGGCTTTTTGTGAAGGTAAAACCAGATGTATGTAAAAACGGTGACAACCTAAAAAGCAATGTACACATTTGCAACATGATTTTTTATTTTATTTTTTATTTTTTTTATTTTTTTGGTGGTATGCAGGCCTCTCACTGTTGTGGCCTCTCCCATTGCGGAGCACAGGCTCCAGACGCGCAGGCTCAGCGGCCATGGCTCACGGGCCCAGCCGCTCCGCGGCATGTGGGATCTTCCCGGACCGGGGCACGAACCCGTGTCCCCTGCATCGGCAGGCGGATTCTCAACCACTGCGCCACCAGGGAAGCCCTGCAACATGATTTTTTAATTGAACTATTATTTTTGAGAGTCGGTGTTGATGTGGGACAGGAGAGTTTGCTTGGGACTGAAAAAGCCAGAACAAATTTTTGCTCTTAGTGTAAGGGAGCAAACCCAGGGGACAGGATAGAACTAGAGATGCACCCCCAAACCAGTGGGCAGAGCAGTGCTGTGGGTCTGGAACCAACCTGAGCCCTTTTGGTGCAGGTAAACCACAGGTGTAGTAGGTCAGGAAAAGCCATCGGCTGCAGAGGGACAGGAAGAAATCGGAAGGCACAGGCAAAATGCAGTTAGAGAAAAGGCTTTAGGTCAAACCTGGCATCACCGTCTCTTTTTCCTCTCACACACATTTAAAAACTTCCCGAATGTCACTCTGAGAGGAGCTACAGTGTGTTTGAAGATATGTAGGTCAGAGTTGTCGTTCTCAAGGCATTTACAGGCTGGTAGAAGCGGTGAGGTGGTTGTAGGTCCTCTGCATGTACATGCCTGCCTAGAAGAGAAATATAAGCGAAGAACCAGGTGCAGAGGAAGGAGCGGTCACTCTGGGCTAAAGCAAAAACACGAGAAGACTCCCGGAAGCGGAGGGGGATTGTGAGGTAGGTTTTACAGGCTGCTTAGAATTTCAAGGGATTGAGATAGAGTGGAGGTGGGGACACTGAGGGCTGAGGGGAATAACCTAAAACCAGCACGTGAAGGAGGGAAAATGGAAGGTGGACAGGACAGAACACGGACAGGGGTCCAGTCTGAATGGGTTGTAGAGCTCCCGAAGGAGAGTGAGAAACGAGGCTGGAAAGGTAAGTTGGGACAGGATTGTGACTCCAGCAAATGTTTGCTGTGTGCCTAATAGAGAGAGCTAGAAACATACACACAAAGCCGAGTAAAAAGCGTGACATGAAGTCACAGGACGGGTAGGAAAGCTTGAGGAACCAGCAAGTTGGATGAGTCAAGGATTGATAAGCCATCTAGGCAGCAGATACAACACACACACAAGTGGACCTTGGATCTAAGGCTACCTTCTGTCACAACCAGGAAGCCTCTTCCATGGTCTCCCTGGGACAGGAACCCCTCCCAGGGCATGGACAGAGGGAGCCTGTAAGTGGATGCATCTGACTGGAGAGGGAGAGAGGGCACGGGTAAGGACAGGTCCCGACAGGACACAGCTTGAGGCTGAAGCCTGTGGCTTTTTTTTTTTTTTTTTTTTTTTTTTCCTGCGGTACGCGGGCCTCTCACTGCTGTGGCCTCTCCCATTGCAGAGCACAGGCTCCGGACGCGCAGGCCCAGCAGCCATAGCTCACGGGCCTAGCTGCTCCGCGGCATGTGTGATCTTCCCGGACCGGGGCACGAACCCGTGTCCCCTGCATCGGCAGGCGGACTCTCAACCACTGCGCCACCAGGGAAGCCCAAGCCTGTGGCTTTGATCCCAGATTAACGTGGGTCATATCAGGCCTGGGAGAGCTGTAGCTTGTGGAGCTGACTTCAAGCCTGAGCCAGAGCACTTTGGTCATCTGGTTCAAATTCTGGGTCTTGGGACATCGGGTGGTTTGAGACACAGGCGTTAAGGTTCAGGATGGCTTCAGGGCTGTGGGACCACACCAGGGCGCTAAGCCCTTTGAAGGGAATTTTATTTGAAAAAAATGGTGCCCCAAGCTTGTCACATTTTGAGCCATGCTACCTCCAAAGCAGCTGCTGCCTGGAGCCTTCCTGGGTCAGCGCTAGAGTCAGTCACAGGGAGAGTCTGAAACTGCATTGGTGCTGGATTTAGTCTATCTGTTCCTACTTTAAGAAGGGGAGAATCGAGCTGGATCTGAAAACAGTCTGTGCATTTAGGGGATGGTGGAATGTGGTTGCTATGGTGATTATTTGCTCTCCTAGCCTCCTTTTCCCACTGCAAGAGGCTTTTAAAAAAAAATTTTTTTTAACAGAAGAGTTTGGTTGGGCCTGGAGCTGGGTGTGTGGAGTGAATCAGGAGTTTCAGGATTCTAATACTCAACTCACGTCTCGCCTAGCTTGGACCCAATTTTTAAATTTTCCTTCCTCTCTGGCTCTACTAATTCAAATAATACCGTATGAAGGAATACCCTTTTGAGATGGAGATGTTTACTATTTGCTGTGTACTTTTGCCCATTCTCACTTACAAGAGCCTTACCCAATGAGAGGACCTGGGGAATAAATAAAATGTGACTTGCTTACGATTACTCAGAACATCAACGGTAAGGACCATATGAGCATTCTGGGGCTGAGTCGAGCACGGAAAATAGGTGGCAGGAATCAGCCCCCCCACCCCCACCCCGTTCCACATCCCATCCCACCTCCATCCCCAGGTCTGTCACTGACAATTGATCAGAACCCTTTCCGTCATTGCCCTCCAGGTAGGCATGGCCACCAGTATGTTAGAACTCGCATGAAAGTGACACAGAATCCCTGAACCGTGGAGGGGACTGTGGCAGCTGAGCCCCCTAGGTCTGGGGCCATGTCCCAGGCCACCATTTACTGGTGTGTAACCTTGAGGAAATCACTTTGCTTCTTTGGGCTTCAGTTTGTCATCCATAATGTGGGGTCAGTGATGCTGTCTCCCTCCCAGGGCTGGGGTGAGGATTTAATGTGAGTAGATGCACCGTAATGTGAGTAGACATCTCCCATGGAGTACAGATCCTTTGCAAGTGGGATCCTTTGAATCTCTTTCCCCTTAGTAAAACCTGTGACACCATGGGATGCTGTGACTACAAAATCACTTGGAGGATTCCTATGCTTGGAGCCAAGACTGGTCTGTTAAGCATCAGCCGGTACTGGTTCCCAGCCCATCCTCAGGGCATTCCTTTTTTTTTTTTTTTTTTTCCTTGCGGTATGCGGGCCTCTCACTGCTGTGGCCTCTCCCATTGTGGAGCACAGGCTCCGGACGCGCAGGCTCAGCGGCCATGGCCCACGGGCCCAGCCGCTCCGCGGCATGTGGGATCTTCCCGGACTGGGGCACGAACCCGCGTCCCCTGCATCGGCAGGCGGACTCTCAACCACTGCGCCACTAGGGAAGCCCAGCTCAGGGCATTCCTAAACAGCGTACCAAGCTTGAAAGACTTTCCCACTGAAGCACCCCAAAGGACAGAGGGAACTTGGCTCCTCCCCCACTCTGCGCCCCCCAATCTGCTGACGTAACCCAAAACAACCCCAACTCTTGTCTGGAGAGCATTTTCTGGTCTCCTGTTATACCTTAAAATTAATGTGAATTTTCCTCCATAGTATATCTGCTTTGGTGTTAATATAAAAATAACGTCTTGGGCTTCCCTGGTGGCGCAGTGGTTGAGAATCCGCCTGCCGATGCAGGAGACACGGGTTCGTGCCCTGGTCCGGGAAGATCCCACATGCCGCGGAGCAACTAAGCCCGTGAGCCATGGCCGCTGAGCCTGCGCGTCCGGAGCCTGTGCTCCGCAACGGGAGAGGCCACAACAGTGAGAGGCCCGCATACCGCAAAAAAAAAAAAAAAAAAAAAAAAAAAAAAAAGTCTTAACTTACTACTATCAGTTCAATGTCCCTTTTTAAGGTCCCTTCACTGTTTGTTCCCTTCTTGTATTTCATGCCTTCGTATCAGCTAAGCTTGATTGTCTAATATATAACATCTCAACCAGTTCATAAATTTCTGCTTTTAATATAGTCTGAGTTACCATTAGCACAAGCCACAGGAAAATACCAGGCTGTCCCTTCTGCATTCAGGCTTTTTGGAAAGATTTACTTAGGAACAATTTATCATTTAGTTGCAATTTTTAAAATAATCTTAATTGGCCACATATGTTATCGAATAAAAGCCGGTCTTCTAGCCTCTGCCTCTGTCCGCGTGGTCCCACCCCACACGTGCGCATGCGCACTGCATGTTGCCGGGATGTCAGAAAATTATGCCACCCTAGGCAGATACCGTCACAGGAAAGCCTCCCCCTGATTTAAGACAAGATTACTGATATTGAAGCTGTTATTTTTAGGAGGGAAAGGCTATTGCTTCTAAACCTCTGTCCCTCTTTTTCCTGGTTCCTCCTGTCTTAATTGTGGCTCTATGTTTTGGTAGCCATAAGTCATTAGTGGTTTTTAATTTCTCTGAAACTGAAATAAGGTCTGAAAGGGTGGATTTGTCCCTTTTTCCTCCTTTTCTTCCTTTTTTTTTTCCTGGCTAATCGGAGGAACGCAACCACATCTGAAGCCACTTGGCTCATTATGAATTTCATGGAAACTGATTCTCTGAAAGTGTTTCCATATGTGTGTTCCCCATATATCCCATCCTCTCTAAATGGGAGCACAGACGTGTGCATGGGCTGGAAATGGCTTCAGGATGTGACAGAGCAGTCATATGACCACCGCGGCACTGTGGGTGGCCCCTTCTGAAAGACGCGGTGTCCTGGGTGCTGGCCTCCTTCCTGTGGCGGATCTGGTTTCAAAGACTATCCACCCTTCCTAGCCTTTAAAAAGTTCTTAATCAAGGCCTAGCAAGAAGATCTCTCTCGTTTTTTCCTCCGTTTCTCTCCCCCCTTCACCCTTTGGTTTCTTCCTTCTCTCTTACCCTCCCTCCCCATGCACAGACGAACACACACACACACACACACACACACACACACACACACACTGCACATCTATGGCCTCCCTCCTTCTCACCAAGAGGAAATGTATTATTCCAACCATATCCTCAACATTTGGGTGGGTTTAAGGGATGGTTGAAGTTTCTGAAAATTGCCAGGTTGTGCGTTTTTTGCTTTATTTTTATTTTTCCTTTTTCTCTCTCTTTCCTTCAGCATAGCATACTTTCTTAGCCTTGGGATCAGCTGGTCTTTCAGCATTTGTGAGCGTGCAGTGGAAAAGTACAATTCATTACAACACGGAAAATAAATATTTATACTGGATAGTCGAGGCACTTTTCCTCTCTTTTGCAAAACTATGGAGCTTGCTAGTCTGACCTCTCATTATCTTCAAAAAATCGATTTCAGATTCTCATTTTGCTGCTTTCTTCTCCATCAATGTGATCCATTACATTTCTCCCACGTGGGGTATACTTTTCCACCTATTATCTAATGAAATTAAAAGCAAAACTAATTTAGTGTTTGATACTTGATCATTTTAGTGTGAGGGGACAAATTCAGGGAAAGTAAGAAAACTGATGTAAAAATCTCTTAAAACCTCAATGTGGAAAATGCAAAGTAATGTTCTGCGTAGAGTCGAAAGTTGATTTTTAGGTAATGTTTACATAGCATTTCTGCTTCTGTCATGCTGCTTGGGTCTATGCTAGTAACTGATTCGTTTAGTAGATGTTTTGGAAGTACTCGCCTTTTTTCAGTACCATACCGTGAACTAGGTAGGGGTGCTGCTTTTTTTTTTTTTTTTTTTTGGCTGCACAGTGTGCGGGGTCTTAGTTCCCCGACCAGGGATCGAACCCGTGCCCCCTAACAGTAAAAGCGAGGCATCTTAACCACTGGACCGCCAGGGAAGCCCCTACTAGGTGGGATCTCAAAGAAGGATACGTGGTTCTTCTTCTTCATTTGCTTTCCCTTTAGCTGGAAAATGAAAATGCTTCTCTAAAACCAGTGATGATACTTTAAAATGCATGGAGTGGTAAAATTTACATCTGTAAACGTTCCAGCTGTATAGGGTAAAGGAAAGGTGATAGGGATTTGTATACTTGGGAAGTCTTTGTGTAGTGGTGAGCTTTGAAGGCAGTGCTTATGTGCCCAGGTCTGGCAGAGAAAAGAGAGGTGGCCGTGAGCCTGGGGATGAGCAAAGCTGTAGTGAGGGTCCTGAGTCCATGTCCCGCCACAAAGAGGAAGGTTCATACCGAGCAGTAGTGGGACGTGACCGTGGAAGAGTAGAACAGAGGGCTCTGACTATGCCAACAGCCTCACCCTTATTTTCCGCGCCCCCTTTTCAGAGCTGCTCAGTCACGCCTGGTGAAGGGTGGCTGTGACCTGTGCTGGGTCGGGGTGACACCCTCTGGTTTCAAGGCTCTGCCCCTGTGTGGCCTGAAAAGGTGGAAGATCTTCCCCTTCTCTGTGTGTTTTCATAGAATGCGGATCTAAGGAAGCTCAAGGCCGAAGCTCTACGTTTCCCCAATGGCACGCACTGTCAGGGATGCAGACAGGGAGTAGCACAGTCAGGCCTGAGACAGGAGGGGACCGCGTTTTCATCTCGGGATGTCACGCAGATCCACGTGTCTCCAGGGTGCCATCTCTTCATCTGTAAAGGTCATCCACAATTCTGGATGATGCTGACATACTGGCTCTATATACTATCTAGAAATTCAGGCAGGAAGCAAGCTTTCCAACCCACTCCAAATAAACCACGTGACCTTGGTGGCAGCAGTTACCTTGGGGTCCAGAGGGAGAGGAGCGTGCTGACTCGCCTTCCCGCAGGCTGTACGTTTCTGGCCTGGCCCTCTTTCTCCTTCCTCTCTTCTCCCCCTGGCTCCCCAGTGTAGACCTACACACAGATATGGGCTCTCAGGATATCGGGAACAGCACGGTGGCAAAACAGAGGAATCCGTTCACTAGTGGCGACTGCCATTTGCAGGCCCCTGTCTGAAATGTGAGGTCAACTGATGTAACAGTGCTTGGGGAGAGCTTTGAACACCCTTTAAAGAGAGTTTGATGAGGTTTTATAGGTATGGAATCATACTGGAGTTGCATTTGAGGTTTGATGTCAGCATTACTTAATGTTTATTATAATATCTATTTTCTTGATGCGTCAAAAATGTACCAGCTGTTGTGCAGAGCTCCTGATCCTCCAACTAATTTACTTATTTGTTGATTTATCCATCCATTCATAGACTTATATTTTAAAAAAATTAAGCTCTTATAATATAGACGGTTCTGAAGGACAGGAAAGGAAAATAAATCATCTTTACCATCCAAAGCTTACTTTGTAGTTGGAGAGCACAGGCTACGAAACAGCTAATAATTCAGTAAAGTAGTGGCTGAGGGCCCGAAAGAGTGACATGGAAAATAAATGCTATTTCGAACAGGAGTGAAATAGGAAATTATATAATAGAGCAGTTGGGAAGGTGGCAGCCAAAATGTAGAAGGGGAAGAAGATTCTTAGAGGAGAGCAGCTCTGTGGAGATCTCGTGTGTTATATGTTCCAATAGAAAGGATGCTGCGAGGGGGTTAATAAAAAGTACCCGGATGTTATTTGAGATTTGGTGTGGCGACTACTCCTACCATTTGAAAGGCCTCGATGAAGCTTTGAAGTTAACGCCTCGTTGCTGAGAAGTATGATGGCTTTTCATTCTGTATATTTTTGCCCTTGCATTAAAAAAGGGCAGAGGACTCTGCGTGTGCCCATCTGTGTTCTACCTGGATTCAAGGCCCCTTGTCCTTTTCTCCGCCCCGACCTGCCCTCCTTGGCTGGGGTGTGTGAATTCCATTGCTGAGGGCTTCCCTGATGGCGCAGTGGTTGAGAGTCCGCCTGCCGATGCAGGGGACGCGGGTTCGTGCCCCGGTCCGGGAAGATCCCACATGCCGCAGAGCAGCTGGGCCTGTGAGCCATGGCCGCTGAGCCTGCGCGTCCGGAGCCTGTGCTCCGCAACGGGAGAGGCCACAACAGTGAGAGGCCCGCGTACCACACAAAAAAAAAAAAATTCCACTGCTGAGAGGGGGTGATACATGGGTACAGTGTTTCCTAGCTAACAGCCCCGAATGGCAAGTACCCATGTCTGCTATTCTTTTCAAACTCCTATTTCCATTCTTTTGAGAGCTCTCCTGGCCCATTTTCAACCAACCATAATGTCTTGAGGGTCTACTGAATAAGAAAATGCATGTGAAAGTACTTGGTAAAGGCCTAGAAACATCAAGTATCATTGTTATTAAGCCCCAAAGGGGAGGACGAACAGGGATTAGACTATCACTGCCCTCCGCAGCTCACTCTAGTTAGGAGTCAAGCATGACCCAAGATAACTCTCCTTAGCCATCGGAGTGTGGAAGGCGCTGAGTGGAGGCTGGAAGAATAAAAGATCAAAGTTTCTCTTTTATTCTCCCTTGTCTTGGTTCCACTCCTTTCCCCTACACTTTCCACTTGCTTGGGAGACCCAAGAGTCCTGACTGGGTAAAGCGAGGCCATTTCCTTTCTCCCCATAGACTTTGGCGGAGAGGAGCAAGAAATTTTTACTTTTAACATCTATTTTATTTTTATTTGAGCTTCACGGGCATTTTATTAATATATTCTTCCCCAGGTACACTAGGTTGTAAAAAACTGCCTCTGCTGCTGTTTCAATGAACAAGGTTCTTGCAGCTCTATTTATGCAGCTCTACCTAAATCTGCAGCTGTCTGACTGGCTAAGGGTGCAGCGAGCAGGGTGTGGAATGAAATGCATCTGTGGGGAACCAGCAGGTCCTAAGGGAATCAAGCCCTTGGCCTTGGTCTCATTCACATTATGCCACGAACAACTGAATTAGTTGACACTTTTGAGCAGATTAGATCAACAGGTCCCGAAAGAGTTTTTAAATAGTGTCCCAAGGACAGTAGCTCTCATTGGGCAACACATGGGCACCAGAAGAACCTACTTAAATATTTCTAGGCAAATTTATTTCAGCACATAGGCTCGTAAGACAGCAAATATATATATCTGTGGTTGTGTCCACCGAATTCCTTAAGGGTGACTAAGACTGCAGAGTGGTTAGAGGTTGAAGATGTCTTGTCTAGCTGTGGTTCTGCCTCTCTGGAGCTTTGTGATTTTTGTAGAGCACATGGCTCCCTTCTCCGCCTAGCTTCCCTATTTGTCAGCGGGTTAGATTAGGATCATCTAAACAGTAAACGAGGGGTTTGGAATTTTTTTTCACCAGAGTACCCCAAACTAGCAGAGGAGGATAAATGGGTACCTTAGGGAATCTGGGGGCATAGTTTAAAGCTTCACAAGTGCAAAATTTTGTTGAAGTCCTTTTTTGTCTGTCTGAAAATTCACCCAAGTGTTGCATTCTACTCCATATCATGTACATGTTTACTGTACAGCATACCCTTGTCTCCATGCTGAGTAAAACAAGCCTATCAGGAAGATGCACCATGTTTATCTTGGGCTTCAAGTAACTCCTGGCAGTGCTGGCTTTATTTAATCAGTAGGTTGTAATCTGGAGTTTTAAACTGGCTCTAAGGCTACAAGGCAGATCACTGGGGCCGTTACTGAGCTTTGGCTTTACATTTCTAAAATTAGATTGGGGTAAGAGTACTTTTAGAACTCTCCAGGCTTTCATGCTGATCCTTTTAATAAGTAGATATTATATTTTCTTTACTTTAGCTGATATAATATCTAGGTCTATAGATAGTTTGTAGCTGTACGTAATGTGGCTGGTGACATGGGTATGAATAGTTTAGGACGCAAGGTCGAAATAACCTAAGATGATCTAAAAGAAAACCTGAGTTCTTGTACAGAACGGAGGTTAGAAGTACAGGTACAACCCCATTCAATGAAAGAAAACTTAGTTATATCCTTTGCTTCTGTAATAATTATTATAAATAATCGAAGGTTAGGAAGGGGTTTAAGTTGTTTCTTTTTAAGTTTAGAATTCCTTCCATCGCCCCATCACTGATTATTATATAAGAGATCTCACATGATACTGCAGCAAGTTGTTAAAATTTCTTCCTACAGAACACATTGCAGTGTAACACGAAATAACTAAGGTCCAGAAAATTTTATTTTTTGTAACTTATGACAAGTACCGTATAATCCCTTTAAAGTCCTCATGAGCTCTCTTTGCCCAGAAGGAGTTAATCCTCAAGACATGACAGTCTCAAATGACTAGAAGTCATTGGTCAAAATTCTGTAAGGCCAGCGGAAGTTTGTCGCATTGTTTTCTATAAACCACAGCCAGAGCTCATTAATTGAAAAATGAATGTCAATTTGCATTAGCTGGCATTTAGAAGCCAAAAAGGTAGAGTGATCCTGGCACGTGATGGATAATAAAAACATCAGACCAATGTATCAGGTAAAATCGAGAAGTTGGGTGTGGGAGGTGGAGAGAGAAATTCAAAACCACACTGGAGTTTACTGGCAGGGTCCCCCATAAAGGGTTTTAATGAGGCTTCTGCATCAAAATCAGGGAAACCACCTGGAATTTTAATTATGACGACAGTATATTTTAAGTATAAATACCCACGAGAAGCATTTTTTACATTGATGAGTCTACCTGTATGAGCTCTGTGCTCCTGTGGGCGGCAAACGCTGATGTTTTAAGGGTGACATCTTTCCATTTGAAATTGCTCACGTCATTCTGGTTTCTCTCACGAGCTGAGCGTTGAACTTAAAGCGTACAGAAGTGGCCTGCCTGTACCCATGAACTCTGCCAGCTCAAGTTCACCTAGATGCCCTGCAGTGAAAATCAGGCCGGCGGAGAACATCTGTGGTCTCCATGCAGGGCCTGTATCGTGTCAGACACTGCAGAAGCACAGGGCAGGGAGATGGCAAATCTCATCTGGCCCCATTGGTGATTCTGTCCTAATCACTTCTTGTACCTTTTCACACCTGAGCTTGTCAGAATTTCCCATTTGGGTGGGGTTAGGGAGAGGCCAGTGGAGGATGGAAGAATTTTTAAAAAGCAGAGAGTAACTGCCCAGATGGTGCTAGTTTTGGTTTGTCATCTTGAAAGTGTTTGCTTCTGGTATTAGAAGCTGCTCACCAGCTTTTTTACTCTCTGCTTACGGGCCTGTGGATTCTGGGAAGGTACTGTGAGGGGTGGGACCTTCTCTGCCTCCCCTTCCCCACCCCCAAGGCAGTTGCTTCTCCTCCTGTCTTGGGATTCACGGTGATAGAACGTTAGAGCCGGAAGGGAACTTAGAGCTCATCCCCTCATTTTACAGATGATGACACTGCCACCTCTGACTTCTGCCTCTGGCCTTCCACTCTCAGTAAGAAGAGCCAGGCAGGTGAGACTTTTCACAATTGCTGGGCTGGGCTGGGTGGGGCTGTCTGATTGGGACTGTCCGATGAGTGAGAAACACCTTGTTAACAATATACTGTTTTGAAGTAGTCACTTCTTGCTATCAGTGCACATCACGGCACTTGCCCCGAGCATTTTATAAAGAACACAGGCAGTGTGCATTTTAACAAAAATGAACAACTCTCGATCAGCACCATGAAAGAAAAATATTGGGATGATTCATTTAATGAATATTGTAGCATCCAAGAACGTGGCTAAAAAAAAAAATGGAAGCTGAAGAAGTACCTGCTCACTAAGACCTTCAAGAATTACTGGGTGCTTTCCCTTACAGATAAAAGCGGTAGGAAAAGCAAGTGTATGAGATCCAAAGGATTGGAAGATTTTAGGTGTGAACAAAATCTTAAGAACACTGGTATTATAAAACGGCTTGTCACAATTCTGTCAGTGTTAGAAATTCATAAGCCTGTCTTTAAAGATCACGACGATAAGTTTTTGGCATTTCCGAAAACTGATTTCCACATGAAGTAGTTTCTAAGTGTGGTTTCATAAGTTAAGTGCCAGAAATACCTATTAAGGAGGCACCCTGTTAGCTTTAGAAGTTAAAGGACTTTACATTTTGGAGGAAAACTGTCTTTGCTTCAGGTTCCCAGTTCAAACTGGCCTGAAGCTGATTCTGTAGGATGTGGTACAGGGGTCCGGAAGGTGGATGGTGAGGTACCCTCCTGCTTTACCTCCTCTACCAGCGAGCCTTTCCCCAAAGCTGCTGTTGGCACATGGCCTTAATCAGGTCCTACTTCTCCCATCAAGACTTGAAATGCAGTGATTCTTAGGTACCAAGCCTTCCCCCCACCCACTTTCAAAACCTGCTAGTTTATGACCCTTGGGAGAATTTCTAAGGGTCAGACACTCCCTATACACCCCCAGATAAGTAAGATAGTTCCAGAAAACATTGAAATCTAGTTTGATTTTTTTTGAAATCTGTTACCAAGATGAGGAATAAAATAGGATCTCACATTATCTTAAGTGTTGAAGTGATAGGCCCATGCTAGGGTGTCTTTTTGACGTTCCTTCATTGACGAAGGGGCCCTGTTAAGAGCGCCAACAACAAAACGGATCACTTTGGAAGTTCTTTATATTGGGTTGAGAAAAAGAAACGTGTCCGACTTAGTAAAAAGGTCCCTTTCAAATACCTGAGGTACAAGAAGGAACAAAAAGAGAGGGGGAAAAAAAATCAATGAGGATTCAGTCTTAAAGTCTGGTGAGTGAATCTGTCTGATCAGTGTTGGGTTGGTTTACACACACGACCTAGCACACATTTGGGCTTTTAAAGCCCTTTGGGATTCTCTGGGGGTGAAGAACTTGAGGCTCAATGCTGCTAAGACCGTAAAGTAAAAAACAAACAAGCAGAAAAACCCCAGAAGTCTGTGTAGTGACCGGTGCATTTGAAAGTCTGTTTGTGGCTTGCTGTTCCTTTGGGGGAAAGCTAAAGTTTTCTTTCTTTTCTTGTAAAAAAAATAAATTCTTTCATGATTTTAACTGCTATTTACAGATGTTTCCCTCCCCCCCCCCATCTTCTGTTGTAATTTTTAGGTGCTTCAGAACTGGGCCCTTTTTCAGACCCCAGGCAGTTCTCAAGCATTTCATCCCTCACTGAGAGCCGCTTCTCCAACCCACGAATGCACTATCCAGCCACCTTTACTTATACCCCGCCAGTCACCTCAGGCATGTCCCTCGGTATGTCCGCCACCACTCACTACCACACCTACCTGCCACCACCCTACCCCGGCTCCTCCCAAAGCCAGAGCGGACCCTTCCAGACCAGCAGCACTCCATATCTCTACTATGGCACCTCGTCAGGATCCTATCAGTTCCCCATGGTGCCCGGGGGAGACCGGTCTCCTTCCAGAATGCTACCGCCGTGCACCACCACCTCGAACGGCAGCACGCTCTTAAACCCAAACCTGCCTAACCAGAACGAGGGCGTTGACGCCGACGGAAGCCACAGCAGTTCCCCCACCGTTTTGAATTCTAGTGGCAGAATGGATGAATCTGTTTGGCGACCCTATTGAAACTTCCTCAGCAGGGGCCCAGCGGTCTCTGGGAGCCACACCCCAAATGTATCAACATATACATATATAGAGAGTGCATATATATGTATATCAACTAGCCTATCTACAAAGTGCCTATTTTTTAGAAGGTTTTTTTTTTTTCTTGGCATTCACTCACTCTGTCATGATCTTGCAACCCTCAGAGGGTAGCTCTCGAGAAGCAAGAGGCCCAGCAGAGACGATCCTAATCAGATTTCAGATCATTCTCTATTTAAACACGTACCTTTGCAAGCAAACAAAGGAAAAAAGGTACTTTCGTTGCTGTTGTCATTTGGTCTGTTATCCTCAGTAACCTGTTCAGATGCCAGTTCAGAGAAGAGCAAAGACGCTTGTCCCCTGTGCTTTGAAACCACACACCCTCACGGTGCCGATGTGTGTGGACCAGTGCCCTCTGCAGACCCGCTTACACAGCCGGTCCAGGCGCCCACGAAGGGAAAAGGGGCAGAAAGAATGCTTCCATTCCCTTGTCACCCATTCAGAGTAACTGTTCCAAACTTTGGCTTTCACACTTTCTGCAAGTACTCATTTGAGCTGTTTGGTTCAGTTGTTTTTGTTTTAAGTTTTGCCTACTTTAAGAAAGTGACTGCAAAAAGTACCGATCAGGATAGATTATTTTATTTTACCGTTTTATACTTTTTTTTCCTTTTCCCATTTAACCAAAAAGAAATCCGATCCCAAACTACCCCCTTCCCACCTAACCCCCTTCTTCTTTTATGCAAAACTGAAAATGGCAATACCTTATTATAGCCATAACGGTAGAGATAGTGTTTGCGTTTGGCTGTGTGTTATTTGTCTTCTTTTTTTTTTAAATTATGAATATGTGTAAAATCTGAGGTAACTTGCTAACGTGAATGGTCATATAACTTTAAAGATATATTTATAATTATTTAATGACATTTGGACCCTTGAAACATTTCTTAGTGTATTGATATGTTGACTTCGGTCTCTAAAAGTGTTCTTTATTAAATAACAAATTTCTTCAGTGGGCTAGAGCCATATCTGAAATATTGCTAAGCAATTTCAGTTCATCCAGACACAATGTGATTTTTAAAAATACTTCCATCTCCAAATATTTTAGATGTAGCTTGTTTTTGTGATGTATGAAGGAAATGTTATGTTTAGTTCTTTTCGGATCTTTGATTGCCTCTAACACAGCTTTGCCTTTTAAAAAGCAATAATCAGAGATTTAAAAAGCAACCCTTAGTCCTTTATCACTTATGTTGCTCTTTGTCAGCATGAAATGCTGGAGTGATGTGGTTTCCTAATTTCTTTGAAATAATGATGACTCTTGTCATATTAAAAAGACAAGCACAAGTGAATCCTTGAACTGCAGAGCAATGTTCTGTGGTTTCATAGTTAAAGCAAAACTCAACATCACCAGTGAAGACGTAGTCAGCTTAAAGCCACACGTGTGGCTGAAGGATCAGTCGTGATACACACGGTACAGGAAAGCAAAACTGCTCCCAGGGAGTGTTACCCAAAACGCCTTACCAAACAGTAAGTCAGGTGAACCCAAATCTGCCTTAGCCCGGGGCCCATTGGCAGCTTCCCACAGAATTTGCATTTAAAGGAGCAGAGTTAAGTCCTTGTCTTCTGGGAGTAGGGTCGTCTGAAGGAGCAGGCAAGTTCCAGCAGGCAACTGATCTGAGAACATACAGGCAGTGGGGTCCCATAATACAGCCTCTGATATTCACATTTCTCACCATGGGGGGCGAAGGGAAGGCAAAGCTAGGTGGAATTTGGTGTCTACTACTGCGTGTGAATTTGAGCCGAAGCCCTCCTGTCGGATGCACTTTGACCACTCCTGGCGGCCCCGTGGCAGATTCTCAAGTGTGGATCCTTGATCCAAGCCAGGACCACTTCAGGACACCACCAGGCAGATCCCCACCCACCTCCCCCACAGGTCAGGGCCCTTTCATTTAAAGCTTGTGCCCGCCCCCAGGCAGAACCTTTAGAGATTTGCCTCCAGCCCCAGAGGCCCTGGCTCCCCGGTCATGGTCCAGCCCACCTCATAGAGCACCAAGCAACTCGGGATGGCTAGTGGGGCAATGGACCTGTGCTCCTTGCCTGGGAATTCACCCTGACTCCTCCGAATAAAGATCGAGGGGAAAACCAAGCCCAACCAAAACAAAACACTTTGCCTTCTAAAGGTTGTATACCAAGTATGCTTAGATAATAAATAAGCCACTTTCCTATTTCTGAAGATGGAAGTAGTAATTGATACTATTTATTATTTGTGTGTGGTAGCTTGAAGCAAGCCACTGTCCATTTATTTGTAAGTGTAAAATATGTGTGTTTGTTTCAGTAGCACTTAAAAGAGCCAGTGTCTGGTTACACGTTTCAATCTTAATTAATTGACAAAAATGTTACTGCCAGTGCCAGCTGTACCCTATTTAATAAAAAAGGTACTATATCTGTACATTCTTTTTTAATGTTGAAAGGGCTTTTTTAAGTTTACAGTACACATACTAAGTGACTTGAGGGATGCTTTTGTGTTGAAATGTTAATATAGTGGCTGCAGGCAGCAACCCAGAAACACTTTAAAAGTTTTCTTTTTTTTCCTTGGGAAAAATTCAAGCACTTCTTCCTTCTCCCCTCACTCAAACCATTCCAATGGGGTAATTTACATTTCTTAGATCAAATTCAGCCCTTTTTTTAGCCCCGGGGGTTAAATTTTTCTATCTTTTTTTTTTTTTTTTAACCAAATCCTTAATTTGCACTGGGTCACGTGTATGATTTGTGATTTCAAGACCAAAGCAAAGCCTTACTGCTACTGTGGAACCATGAACTAGCCAGCACTCTACTTCCTTCCGATTAAAAAGGCATGGTTTACAGCGTGACCAATACAGCCACTTTTTTAACCTGTTCTAACCTATGTCTATGTCAGAGTTCCAGAACAGGTACCGAAGCTTTAGTGTTTTTTTTTTGTGAAATGACATCCAGGTTGGAACTGAAAGACTCAACAGATCATCTGTGGTTCGCTCTTCAGGCCGTCTTACCCCCCCTAGGGCCTTTTAAAAGTGAGCAGAGAACTGTACACCATTGGGGCCCATCCGTTGCAGATTCAGAGGGGAAGAGATGTGTGTGCTGGCTGAAAGAGTTCCCTCCATTCCCAGGAAAGGGACGGACTCAAGAGTCTAGGTGAATACATGGAAACACAAAGCATTAGCAAAAACAATAATTATACCTATGACATTCGAAAGAACCATAATAAATAAAATAAATAAAAGACGACTCTTCCAAATCTTGAATTTGTTGTTCTTAAAAAGATAACACATTTGAAACATATTTTCTATGTGAGAATTTTTTAGATGTTTGTTTACTTCATGTTTACAAATAACTGTTTGCTTCTTCATGCAGTACTTTCAAATATATCAGCCAAAACCATAACTTACAGTAATTTCTTAGGTTATTTTGAATAAAATTCCATTTTTTTTTTTTTGGATATGCTTTACCATTCTTAGATTTCTGTGGAACGAAAATATTTGTAGCATTTTGTGTAAATACAAGCTTTTCATTTTTATTTTTTTCCAGTTGCTGTTGCCCAAGATTTGCTTTCTGTGCACATATTGTACAAATTCTGCTTTGTGCCACAGGCCATGATTGTGGATGAGTTTACTCTTAACTTCAAAGGGACTATTTGTATTGTATGTTGCAACTGTAAATTGAATTATTTGGCATTTTTCTCATGATTGTAATATTAATTTGAAGTTTGAATTTAATTTTCAATAAAATGGCTTTTTTGGTTTTGTTATGTGTGTACACTGGGTCTTTTCTCATCCGCGGTTTCTTCTCTAGTCTGACGCCTACTCCTGCCTACACCTGGGCACTTATTGGTCGTAGGACTTGCCAGGGCTGGATGAGAGCAGAGATCCTATATTACTGGTGAGAGGAAAACCGTCTTGGTAAGCGCTGGGTTCTTGTTTTGTCCTACCCCTAGAGAGAGGTGGGTGAAGAATCTAGCAGTGTGCTCACTTCCTTGTCAGCCTGTTGTCTGAAGAAGGAGTGCTCACCCCATGCTTGGGTAAAGCCCCTTATTCCAACCAGGGGACGAGTCAGGGTAGAAAGACAGCAGCCTCGATGGTTCCATGATGCTAATCTCTGGGCACATGAACGGGGCCGACAAGTGAACCCTTGACTGTAGTCACAAGAGCTCAAGCAGCCCGGCTGTAGGGGGTAGTCTGTTTTCCTTCTGACATCTCTTTTGGGTTCTTAAAAAGAAAGTCAACCAAAGACAAGGATGAGTAAAAATGGACCTTGGCCTGCAGAGCTCTAGCCTCAGAAAAATTCTACTACTAGTGAGGTTAACTCTAGTTTGGAGACTTTTTTTCTGGGCCACTGTTTATTTTTGGTAAGTCCCTCCCCTGCGAGAAGATTGAGGGCCTGGGGTAGAGCGGTTGCTTTCTTTCTGTCCCGTGCTGTCCGTATGCCTTGGCTTATCACAGTTCTAGAGAGGGACGGGGGGGGGAAACCTCGGTGCCGACAAGCGCAGTCACTGGCAGGGGGCCCACAGCACGCTAGGAGTTAGAGGCTGCCTTTTAGATCTGCTCATTCTTACTCCTTTGGCACTGTTTTCTGAGAGATCTTGGAAACAGCTCATTTCTAAGCCTGGGAGACATCCTAAAAGCGCTTGGGTGAACTTAGGCCAGGGAACTTGTTTGCAACTCTTTGAGGATGTATATTTATTTATCCTTTTAAATTAAACATCTGTGTGGCTTTAAAAGGCACTGCACGGGAGGTGGGCATGGTGGCCTTCTCGGCCTCTCTAGCTTTGTCCCGCAGCAGCAAATCACTCTCCTCCTCGGGGTCTCAGTTTCTTGGTTTATGGAAAGGCACTGGGCTAGACCTTGGCGCTACTGACATTTCAGGCTGGCTAATTCTTCGGCGTGTGCGCAGGGAGGACTGTCCTGTGCATTGTAGGGTGTTTAGCAGCTTCCCTGGCTTCTACCTGCTACGTGCCTGTAGCGTCTGCCCAGTCGTGACAATGAAAAATGTCTCCAGACGTTGCCAGGTGCTCCCTGGGGGGCAAAATCGCCCCGATTAAGAACGACTGGGCTAAAGGCTCTAACTCCTTAGGCTTTCTGGACAGAGCTGGTGCGATAATACGTGGCTCATTGAAACAGGACGGCCAGATAGGAGACTGAGGGACTTCCCAGGGATGGACTTCCCCATCTGCCTGCTCCGTCCCTCCACCTGATGGCACCCTGAGGGCTGTATGTGTTGGGACAGAGGCTCCTGACTCTCCAGTCTGCACTTCCTCCATCTTCCCCGCTTCACGGGCCCTGCAGCCAGCGAACAGCACGGCTGTGGCTGTGGGGCTTTGCTAGGCCTGGCCGGCTGGGCTGTATTTATCATGGCAGCTTCTGTTTCTCACTGGAAACGACAGGCGGAAGAAGAAAGCAATTTCTCCAGTGTTTTTGACCCTTTGTGCCTCCTGCCCCACAAATATTTAATCATCAGACATTTCTTGGAGAGTGGGTGTTTCCTGTTAACTCGATCCGGGCCGAGACTGGCCCCATAAACACCTCAGCTCTCCGTCGCGGAGTTTATTTGGCTGGGAAATGGGTATTGCCGTGTAAACAGGAAGCCCCCTGAAGTTATTATCTACAGATGCGGTTGAAGAGCCACATGTTTATATTTATGGGATTTGAGAACAGTCTGAAAAGGCCAGGGAGGAGGTAGAGGAAGCCCTTGTTCACAGGGAGGGCAGGGCCCACAGATCTGCATGTGTTGATTTTTCATCCCCTCTGGAAGCGGGTGGTTCATTGCACTGACCCAGCCAAGAGCCGGGGTACAAATGCAGGTACCGGCTGGTCTGATGTAAGCAAGCAACCCTACCTAGATTATCAGGTTAACAGTGGGCAGTCCAGTTTCAGTCTCTGACCCAATCACTTAACGCCATTTTAGAGACCTGTCCTAGGAAACGGGTTTTTTTGGTGGGGGAGGGGTGGGGAGGGGCGGATGGTATGATAAGACCGCTGTCTTACAGGCTCTAAGTTTTTCTGGGGACAACTGACTTCCTCCGTTTCAGTGAGCACACGGGCCAGCTCTCCTGTGAGACCCCAGGCAAACACACGCATTTGCTCCTTGAAATGGGGTCCGAAGGGCTCAGGAAGGATCCTTCGAAGGAGGCCTGAGCTGTCCGGGTTTTGGGGCAGAGAACATGTGGTTGGCAGCTGGTTGCTCATTGGTGCTGGGGGTACCGGGCCTAGTCCAACCCCTGCTCCACCACCTCTGCTCTTCCTTCCTGGGCTCTCTCCTTGGGTCTGCAGAAGATGCTTAAGTAAGGCCAGGTAGGAACCAATACATGGAAGGCTCTCATTTAAAGTATGAGCTCTGAGCAAAGGCGAGGGCATCTCCATCCTCCTCCAGCTTCTTTGTGTCTCCCCGGGGGCTTCACAGCATTCAGTCAGGAGGCCTTGGAAATGAAATTTTTAAGAAAGTTATTCATCAAAGTTTGGCAAAGGATCCACCGAAGATGTAAAGGGCAGTATACTCAGGGGTGTGTGTGTGTGTGTGTGTGTGTGTGTGTGTGTGTGTGTGTGTGTGTGTGTGATGGGTGCACGCACACCTGAAGGGAGGGAGGCAGGGAGGGATGGGAAGGGGTGCCAGAGCAACCTTCAGGGAAAGCTCAGCACACACACAGATACCCCTTGACACAGCATTTATTTGCCTCAAATTCTGCAAAAAGGCACACCATCCCACAAGCACTTACTCTTCTTCAAATAGGTTATTTAGAAGGGACAGGGGACACAGGACACCTCCCTGAGATGTCAGGAGCACGGTGACATGGACATCTCAGAAGGGTTATTATTCATTTTTGTAACGCATTTATTCACAAGCGTTTTGTGATTCAACCGGCCCTGCTGTCCTGGACAGACATGCTCAACCAGTTGGAAAGCAGAAAGATCAAGTTTCTGGAAACCCACTGAACTTTTACGAAAATTTATTTTAATTTCATTTGCTTATTATCTTGTTGCAATGATGTCTGACCACTCAGTGGGGTTTTCTGGAAAACCTGCTTTACGTCTTAGCATTGCAAAGGTAGCTCACGTCATGATTGCTGTCTTTTTGTCCCAGGTCTTTCTGTGCCACTCCACAGCCAATAGGATGGAAAGAATCCCACCCCTGCCCCCCCACCCCCCAACCTGTCATCCTTATAGAGAAACCAAGACCATCTAGCAAAATGCTAAAAAAATGGGAGGCGGGAGAGATGGGGACAAGCAAAAGTTCTTCCACACAAGCCCGTCAAGAACTAGTTTTGTCTTCACAACACTAAATGAGACCAGAACACAAAATTGCAACGAGGTCTCCTGTGGCCCTGTACTCCTTTTGCCTTGGGACATTTCTACTGGAGAACCCAAAGTACCAGAGGTAGCCCAGATGCGGGGGTGGAAGGAAGATAGAGTGGGATCAGTGGAGTTAGAGGAGATACAGGATGCAGTGGCAGAGCTGAAGGGGGTCTTTGAGAGCTGAGGGTACCAGGAACTCCCAAAATGCTATCGGATGATGGATTGATGTAAATGTGCAAATGTCTCATTTAAAAACAGCAAAAGCAAACACACAAAACCGCATGACATGTGTAATCGCGGGAGCCTTAACACAACGGTTTTATGATTTAAATCTCCTTGGACATCCTTTCCTTCCTAAATTAGGTCATTTATTTTTTTTATAACTGCATCCATCTCTGACAGTGCACAGCTCTGGCCAGTTTCACTTTCTGTTTCTCTGTGAGTTTCTCTCTATTTTTCTGCCCTGAATCGAGAGGAGCCTTTTGTGGGAATCATGACATATTCCAGCAATGTCTTAGCCCGATTCTGTTTTTCTCTAACAGTCATTTAGTATTGAAATCTTGAAAATCACGATGACCTTTCTCCTTTTAGCGGTGTGCTCAGGGCGTCTTTCTGGGTGTGGATTTGGGGGCATAGAAAATCTGACTCCTTATCAAGATCTTATTAGTGGTTTTACAGATGAGAAATGCAGAGACAATTACTGAATGTAATTCTCCACCACAACTTCTGGGACACACTGGGAACTCAGATTGTGAGGGGAGAGACCGATGGACCAAATTTCATTCTTCACGGGCATCAGAGGGAGAGAAGGATCCAGGAGGGAAGAAAGGGCGGAACTTTCTCAAGGAGTTAAGTGGTTAATGGGAACTCAGTTTTTTTTTTATTGGCTAATAAAACCTCTCAGGGTTTTTCATATTATACGGTTCCTTCAGGCTCCTAGCCCAATGCTTAAAAAAGCAAAAGACAAAAACAACAACAAAAAAGCTGGAGCCTGAATACCGATGCAGCCCCAGTCTTGTTTACTTTTTCATTTCCGCAGTTGTAAAAAAAAAAAAAGAAAAAAATTTCCTCTGGTAGTTCAACTTTATCACACAGCGGGAGCGGGTCAGTGTTTGAACAACTCCAGTGATTCCTGCCTCCCAGTGAAAGGAAAAAGTACACTCCATCTCTCTGTTTCAGAACGAGGAGACCACGATGCAAATGACAGATGCATTGGGAAATTTTAAAATGAAAGCCTGGTGGGGGGGGAGGGTGGGTAGGAGCGAGAGCAGATATTGAACCGAAACCCATCTTTGGAATCCTGAATGCAAATATCTCTGTCCTTTTCTTGCCAGTGGTTCTGTTCTCCCGACGGAGCAGGATGTTCTTGTTTTTAATAATAGCCAGACCAGATGCTAAATTCTCCTCGGCAACATGCTGGAGAAGTGAGAAGGCAAACAGCTGATTCCTGTTAAGATGAACACCAGGAGAATAAGCCAGAAAGTATGAGAATTCTCTGGAGGTTTTTGCTTTGTAAACCCCCGTTTGGCAGGAAGATCACAGAATCCTAGCTGAAAACACAGTCTGTCCTCCTGCACCCGTGCCTCCTTCGTGCTGCTTGCTGGGGGCCTTTGAGTCTCCAGCCTGCTGTCCATCCAGCTCTTTTCTGAGTTATCCAGAGGACCGGCTCCCAGGTGCCCCAGGAGGGAATAGTCGGAAGCCCCGAGCCCTTTGGCTTTCACCGACTATTAAAAAAATACTCATCAATAGGAGGGATTTTTTTACTTGCTCCTTGCCATAGAAAATAGTGAAATTCTGAACCCAGGCCAATAATTTTAAAATGGCATCTTTGTTCCATCTTTTTCACTCCCTTCTTCCCCCTGTCAGAATCCATCAAATCTCGCAGTTCTCATTTTGTTTTAGAATACGCCACACATGTAAGACGCTGCTTTCTTCTTTCCCAGGGAGCTGCCAGAGCCGCTGTGGGGCTCTGTGGGGCAAGGCTGCACACTGCTGCCGGCTCAAGCCACCCAGAAGTAGCTTCCCAGAGAGCAGGGGTGCCTGGTGCTCCCTGACATTCTCTCCTTGGGGCTTGCAGGAGTGCGAGAAGGAAGGGACGTTAGGAGCAGGTAGAGAGGCTCGTACCGGTCATCGGGTCCAAAAAGTCCTTCTTACGTGGCCTTTCTTCTTCCCATCATCCTCCTAAACCCTGGTCCTTCCTTTTCCTGCTTGCCGCTCCTTCCCCGGCAATACACAAAGGACACCCCAGCAACTATTTTCTCGCTATTTTTGTCCTCTGTAGCTGTCCTTGAAGTTTGCTTGGCCCTCATCTCACTAATATGAACATCCCGGGGAGAAAGGAATGGAGACAGAAGACGATTTACCTCCTTCCCCTCTTGGTATGGCACTGATGGCCATTGTTTTAATTTCCTCTTGGGGAAAAGTTGTATTTGGTACTGGTAATGTGATCAAATAATAATAATACTTAACAACATTTAATTTTCATGGCACACTGGACTATGCCCTTGGCTGAATGTTTCGCATGACTTATCTCAATCTTCTCAGCAACCTATGAAGAAGGTAGTATTGTTTTTATCCCCATTTTACTGATGAAGAAACTGAGGCTCAGACTAGCCCAAGTTACACAGCCATTAAGACTCAAGCCTAGATCTGCCTGATTCCAGAGACTATATTCCTAAGCTAAAACTTTAGACACAATCTCCTTTATCATCTGTGTAATGGAGAAGGTAAATGAGTTAATGAGATATGAGGAAGCCTAGCAAAGTGTCCACAGCATAGTAAGTATAAAATTGATAGGACCGGGCTTCCCTGGTGGCGCAGTGGTTGAGAATCCGCCTGCGGATGCAGGGGACACGGGTTCGTGCCCCGGTCCGGGAAGATCCCACATGCCGCGGAGCGGCTGGGCCCGTGAGCCATGGCCGCTGAGCCTGCGCGTCCGGAGCCTGTGCTCCGCAAAGGGAGAGGCCACAGCAGTGAGAGGCCCGTGTACCACCCAAAAAAAAAAAAAAAAATTGATAGGACCTATTATCGTTACTCATAATAATGAAGATGATTCTCTTAAAATGAATCAATAAGGTTTCCAAATAGTTTGAATCACAATAGAGCTGGAGCCTGAAGTGGAATGCTTTTTAAAAAGTAGTCTTTTAACACTTAAAAAAATGTTGCTCTTTGAAAGTAATATTTTTCTACTTATTTTATAAACTAATTTTCTACCAAACATCATGGCTAAGTTTAGCAATTGGTTTACCATGGGTTCTTCCCTGTAGGAACTCAGAGATATCACATCACATAAACTATACATTTAAAATACACGGGCACATTCAGAACAGAAATGTTGACCCTACCCCAACCTCAGTCCCCAGTCTGTAATCTCTTCCAAGGTTTTCCATTTAGGTGTGTTGAGTTTCATGTTAATTTTGTTACTGCAGAAGGTATTAATAAGCCTAATTTGGCAGCATTGGCCTCATCTTAGAAGAGAAAGGCCCAAGCAAAGAAATTCCTGTCAACTTCAGCTCTTTCATTTCCAGGAGTGGCTCTGGGATCCTTCTTACCACCTGATAAAGGGGCAGCACCCAGATCCCCCATTTCTGAAATGCATCACTAAGAGGCAGTGCTGTTTACTGGAGAGAGCTGATCCTGGAGGCCCCAGGCCTGAGATGGGATACCTGGTGTGTGCACGGTTTTGTGTACTTGTGCAGGGGTCTGGAGGAGCCTGGGAATGGGGCGTCAGTGTTCTCTGCCCTAAATCATTTAAATCTCTTTTACTGAACAAGTAGGCTTCTCTCCAACTGTTTTAAAGCATTTTAGAGACTATTTCCTTATGTCTACTTTATGTGGAATTAACATCCCATTTTCCCCAAATCCCAAGAGAACAGAAATGACCTCTCTCACTCTCACTCTCTCTGCCTTCTTTTCTTTTTTCTTTCTGAAAATATTTATTGAACACCTACTCTAGGCAGAGCAGTATGGTGGAAGGCTTAAAAAAGCACCATTACAAAGCACCTTGGAAAGCATCTCTATTCAACTTAATCCATCCCAATAAGAGGCGTTTGTCATGCCATTCTTTATTTAAGCGAATTCAGGTTGCCCAAAACAGAGATTAAAAAGTTAGTGATTAGTTTCTAGAGAGAATTTGGATAGTTTTGATTTCTGCTTATAGCCAATTTCATTTCCCATTTCTCATTTCCTGAAACACTCAAGTATTTGTGAGATACTCGGCATCTATATTTAGTCATACAAGCCTTTCATTTCTACCACAGTGTATGGGAGGCTTGGTATTGAAAAAGTGGATGATTTTCATATAATCAAAGGGGGAAAGCTGGTCTTCCATTTTCTCTTTCTTGTTGTCACAGTCATGCAGTCAACTCTGCATTAAGGGGTTGAGTGGTATATTGAAAGAGGGAAGCAGAGGGAATTCCCTGGCGGTCCAGTGGTTAGGACTCCGTGCTTCCACTGCAGAGAGCACGGGTTCAATCCCTGGTCGGGGAACTAAGATCCCATATGTCATGTGTCATGGCCAAAAAATAAATTAATTAATTCAAAAAAACAAAACAAAAAAAAAAAAAAAGAAAGGGGGAAAGCAGTTAGTGGCAAAAAGATCTGGGTTCCAGATCCCTACCAACTAAACGTGTGACCTTGAACAAGCCACTTAACCTCTCTTGACCTTCTCCTTAAATGTGGGCAGTGATATATTACCTTCTAGATGGTATGCTAAGGTTCCATGCAGCAACTCTTACCTATAGATTTGGAGTGGCTTTTAGAATGGAGAAATTATGGGGAGTTTTAAGAGGCAGGTAGAGTCTGCCTAGCATTAAGAGAGAGAACGAGGTCCATTGTTTCCTCACAGAATTGGCAAAAATGGCCAATTTGTAGAGGATTAGTAAATGAAACCCCAGAGAGGTCAAATCACTTACGCAGGATCACCCTGTAGACAGATGAGGGGACGTGAAGGGTTGGAATCTATTTCCAAGCCGTTCTCATACTCATTCACTGGAAGAGACATTTCCTTCCTTTATAAGAGTAGCTTCTTCTGTATTGTCTTTTCATTAAGCACTAATTTACTTTTGTATGTTTTATGAACTTATCTCCATATTTCATAAACTCATACTGATTCTGTTAAAAATTTCTTATACTCATGTGAATTAATTTCCAACATGCTATACTCCAGCTCACCTTATTGAAAAAGACCTGCTATATATAACTTCATTAAAATCATAGCTAAAGCTTCCAGGTCTGACTTAGTGAGAACTTCAGTCTAAGAGCATCAGTGTCATTCCTTCCTGGATAAAGATGATCTATCTGTTGGCCACATGGTTCAAGCTGATGTCCCTAGGCCCCCTTGTCCTCAATGCTAAGGGCAGACTAGATGTCATGACCTTGTCGTGGTCCAAGGTCTTTCTATTCGCTGTTTCATGCTCTGGCTATAGAGACGAGGCCACACTCTGGACTTCATTAACATGATATCCTAGCCATCTAAACAAATGGTACATGACAGCTAATCTTGAAAAAAGATTTTCCATCTCAATTTTACCTTTTATCTCTTTACTATCTGAGTTACCTATAGCAAAGATCTCTTCAATTTTAAAGATGCAAGAAGAAAACCGTGCTAGTGGGGCAAGGATGGAAGACACAGGTACTAGGTGTAGTGCTATCACAGAAAACTTACAATGTAATTAATCATCTGATGCCTGTTTAATGATAGACACAGCCTTATTGTGCCCCTTGATTATCAGACACAAGTGCAAAGCCATTTACAGGGTGGAAGGAGGTGCAGGGCTAAGAAAAGGAAGAATTTGTAGCTTACCCTATCCCTTGCTTGAGAGAATAGCTGTCATTGTTTGCTTCACAATTGCCAATTCTCATCTGACCTTGAGGGAGGGGCTGCATTTTTATTCATTCAGTAAAACACTGATATAAAAACACTTCTTAGGGGCTTCCCTGGTGGCGCAGTGGTTGAGAATCCGCCTGCCGATGCAGGGGTCACGGGTTCGTGCCCTGGTCCGGGAGGATCCCGCATGCCGCGGAGCAACTAAGCCCGTGAGCCATGGCCGCTAGGCCTGCGCGTCCGGAGCCTGTGCTCCGCAACGGGAGAGGCCACAGCAGTGAGAGGCCCGCATACCGCAAAAAAAAAAAAAAAAAAAAAAAAACACTTCTTAGAAATGATGGAAATGGCAGTGAATGAGACATACTCCATGCCCTCAAGAAACTCACCATCTGCTCAAAGAGACAGAAAAATAAAGCTGTGACCACATGGCATAGCAGTGCCACAACAGTGATGTGAACCCAGGGTAGAGGAGCCCCGTTCAGGCAGCAGCTCCTGGGCACAGCAGGAAGATGACGCTTGAGCTGGATCTGGAAGGCTGAGTAATTCCTTTGCCATTCTGGGTCTGCAGCTGAGCTCGTGCAGCCCCACATCTACCCTGCAGTGTGGTACCTGGCAGAAGATGGATCCCCGCCATGGAGATCCCACGGACAGCCCTCCAGAAAGAAAAAGAGGGTGAGACGGCTGCCCCCAGCTCGTGGCATTCGGTAGCATTCCAAATCACACTTCCACTGATAGGATGGGCAAGAGGGATTCTCAGAGGCGTTAGAGGGAGGGGGGTGGAATGAGCAGTATCAGAATCTCTGTGGGAGACGAGTCCTACTTCAGAAACCAGATTCAATATCAGATCATCAAAAACCAGAGGAAATACCTATGTTATCAAAATATACAACATGAAGAAAAAAAATGTGTGGTCTTAACGTTTAACAAAAGAAAGTACCACTATAAAGATGTCGAGGGATGACGGCACAAAATATCCAATTTTCAGGACAAAGTATAGATATATTTTATCCGATTGCTTATTCAACCTCTAGTACCAAGTGAACCAGAGCCTTGGTATGAAAGGGATGGATGATTTGGCACGTCGGACCCTTCAGCATTCAGTAGCATGACAAGTGTAAATGGTTGGGATATGTTTTTGCTCTGGATGAGACACAGTCAAAGAACTTCACGAGAGTTATGCTCATGACCGACCCTGCATAAAACAGTATTTTGGGGTCTTCTCTACTCAGTCCTCCAGACCCCTCTTTTGGAGGCCCACCATGCCCCTGAAGGACCTCCCAAGGACCCCGCATCTCTCTCCGAGCCCACACCAGTTACCCCTGCGCTGTGGACGTCCTCTTTTATAGAACAAAACTGTACTGACCCTCACCTTGGAGGAGTCAGTGTATTTGCATTTCAAGGAAGATTTTTTGGAACCGCTAAAACCTTCCTTCCAAAGCCACACACACCCTGCTCAAAGAGCAGGAAATTTCCTTGGGATGATTCTTTTGACATGTCGTCCTGGGGCTGCTGCCTTCCTGCAGGCTAATCTCATCCTTTTCCAGTTGAAAGCCAATCTTCATTCTTCTCTCTCTCTCTCTTGCCCAAGAACCCTGCCCTGCCCAGATCCCTTGAGGTGATAGGGGATCCCTGCTCTTAGCTGCTATGGGCTAGAGTGAAAATGAGGGAGGGGGTCCTGGTTCTACCTGAAGCTTACAACAGGGGTCTTGCATTTTATTCCTGTCTCTGCAAGAGGCAGTTTATTGATTAATGGAAATCTATTACAGTTATTAGAGCAAATAAAACACATGCACACACACATAAATCCATCTCTATGCCTCCCAAACCACTGGCTGGTGAAGCGAGTTCTATTTCCAGCCCTGACATCTTGCCCGTTTGTCATTCTCCGTCCTGGCCACATCAAGTTCCATCAGGTTTGAGTTTATTGGCTATGCAATGAAGTTTATGTTGTCATAGAAATTAACCTTGATGGACAGGGATACGGCCAGGGGATCAGGAGAGCTGGGCAGCCTCGTGGTGTTGGCATGACTGAGATGTTAGGGTGCCTGGAACCCTCTCCAAGAAAAATCAAAGCTGACTCTTTGCAGCAGCAAACGAGAGCAACAAGACACTCCCGAGGGATGGGGGCTGGGACATGATTGTGAGCCATCCAGTTCCCATTCCCCCCAACCCTCCCGGTGCCCCCCTGGTTCCAAAAATCCTTCCTCGAGCCATGGAGGCAGGGTGGCGGAGGCCTGAGGTTAATCTGCCCTTCTACAGTTCGTGGTTAGCTTTCGTAGGCTCTTGGCTGTTTGACAAAGTTGGATAATAATTCAATATTTCTTACTGAAATACTTGACCTTACTGTTAGTATTTGTGACAAGGGGAATTTAAAGGAGCTGCAAAAAATGCAAGCAAGTGTGGCTGAGAAAGGCCAGGGTATGCCACTGACTAGCGCACAGTTTCTTTTTCTGACAACTATAAAATTTAGGTGAAAACAGGTCAACATTGATGTTGGCAAATGGGAAAGCCAGTTCTATTGTTAGCCAATGAGCTTCAGATATAAACGTAAGTCTGGTTCGATCAAAACCACGTTTGGTTTTAGACACTAGTGATGTGCTTTCTATTTAAAAAAAAAAAAAAAGCCTACTTATATAGACACACGAAGTAAAAATATTGTTCGGCCAAAAGGATTCTTTTCTAAGTATCACATCGACTTGTTGGAGTACAAGACCACTTTCATTTTCTTTTTAAAATTTGTAGGGGACATGCTCCCAGCATCCTCTCTTCTCTTTATTTTGGACTGTCCAGGGCTGTTGAAGATGAAAATCATATATTAAGAAAAATTCTGCATTGCCTGACATGGGGACTTCCTGGAGACTGCTTGCTGGTGGCAGAGAAAGAAATGAAGTTATAAGAGCCAAATATATAGGCCCCCCCAGATGTGGCCTGAGTTTATCATCACTTCTATGGGTCCCTCTTGGTAGTCTCATAAGACACGTTTGAGCTCACAGTGGAGGAACAAGAGAGAAGTTCAGTCCCTTGCCAAGTGCAGGTCATAGATAGGGTCAATTAATTTTAGCCTGCGGGGTAGCTTGCTGATTTCATTTTCTCTCTGTCCTGGGAGCCTCCAAAGCTCTTGTCCTGCTAGGACGTGAAACCATCGGATAATGTGCGTCCTGCTTCTTCCCCACAGCCTCCCATGAGCACCTCAGGGGACTGAGGCCCAGTCAAATGTGGGCTGGTTAATAGGATTCTAGAAGGATTTATTTACTCTTTCTTGGAAGATCCTTTTAAAAAGAAAATTGAGGTGAAATTCACATGGCATGAAATTAACCATTTTTTAAAGGGAACAATTCAGTAGCGTTTAGTACACTCTCCACGTTGTAGGACCACTGCATTCCTGTCACTCCCAAACAGACACCTTGCACCCATTAAGCCCTGACTTCCTATTCCCACCTCTAGATTCTTTTAGTTATTTTTTATTATTATTATTTTTTTGGCTGCATTGGGTCTTAGCTGCTGCACGCGGGCTTTCTCTAGTTGCCGCGAGCGGGGGCTACTCTTCGTTGCGGTGCGTGGGCTTCTCTTTGCGGTGGCTTCTCTTGTTGCAGAGCACGGGCTCTAGGCGTGCAGACTCAACAGTTGTAGTTCACGGGCACTAGGGTGCAGGCTCAGTAGTTACTGCGCACGGGCTTAGCTGGTCCGCGGTATGTGGGATCTTCGCGGACCGGGGCTCGAACCAGTGTCCCCTGCACTGGCAGGCAGATTCTTAACCACTGCGCCACCAGGGAAGTCCCTCTAGATTCATTTTTGAATACAAGTTGGTTAACTGCCTTTCTGCAGAGTGTCGTTTTAGGGCTTCACGATTTTATTTTATTTTTTCTCCAGCTTTATAGAGGTATTATGGACAAATAAAAGCTATACGTATTTAGGTTGTACAATGAGATTTTTTGAAGATGTACAATGTGATGATGATATACATATACATTAGTTATTGCAGAATGAGCTTTAGCAAAATGAGAGAAAATATGAAGATAAATGACAACATCGAACCCAGGGAAAGGAGGTCCAATTCTTGAAAGGAATCCTTTCTTCCTTCCTGACTGCATTGCCTTACTTATTTCCTTTTATTCTTTCCTTTAAAAATTTTTTTTTAAATTTGAGTATAGTTCCTTTACAATGTTGTGTTAGTTTCTGTTGTACAACGAAGTGAATCAGCTATATGTACACATATATCCCCTCCCTCTTGGACCTCCCTTCCACCCCTGCATCCTACACATCTAGGTCATCACAGAGCACCGAGCTGAGCTCCCTGTGCATACAGCAGGTTCCCACTAGCTCTCTGTGATAGTATATATATGTCAATCCTAATCTCCCAATTCCTCCCACCCTCCCCTTCCGCCCGCTGCGTCTACATGTCTGTTGTCCACATCTGCGTCTCTGTTCCCACCCTGCAAGTAGGTTCATCTGTCCCATTTTTCTAGGTTCCGCATATATGTGTTAATATACGATATTTGTTTTTCTCTTTCTGACTTATTTCACTCTGTATGGCAGACCCTAGGTCCATCCATATCTCTACAAATGATCCAATTTCGTTCCTTTTTATGGCTGAGTAATATCCCATTGTATATATGTACCACATCTTCTTTATCCATTCACCTGCTGATGGACATTTAGGCTGCTTCCATGTCCTGGCTATTGTAAATAGTGCTGCAGTGAACAATGGGGTATGTGTCGTTTTGAATGATGGTTTTCTCAGGGAATATGCCCAGTAGTGGGATTGCTGGGTCGTATGGTAGTTCTATTTTTAGTTTTTTTATGGAACCTCCATACTGTTCTCCATAGTGGCTGTAACAATTTACATTCCCACCAACAGTGCGAGAGCTTCACGATTTTAAATAAGGCACGGCTGTATTTCCAGAAAGGACTGAGAGGAGAGAGTAGTTGTTGTGGGGAGGGGTGGAGGCCCTGGGCTGGGATGGGGGGTGGTGGGGTGCAAGAGAGACAGCATCTGGAATCACGCGGTAACCCAGAACCAAAGACTTTCTGAACTAGAGGTGACCATCTGTTGAGATAGCTGCTCTTTCTGAGGCTGATTTTTGGTCTCCTGCTGAGGTGATGATCCCTTTAAAATTCTCAGCATTCTCACTCTCCCGCGTCCCCGGCCTGTCTAGGAGGCAGTGTGTATGCCTTTAATTTGTGTTGGTCGGTATCCAAGTCTGGCACCAGGTAGTCCCCAGTCGAGAAGCCGGGAGGTAGTGCAGGCTCACCCAGGTCTAGGAAGGGAGCTCTCCCCGGGAGGCTAACTGCAGGCCGTCTCCTCCAATACACATCATCCTGCTAGATAATCATTTTCAAATGGCAAACAATAATAAAAGCTTTCCTCTCTTTTGCTTCCAAGTGTCAACGTATCTACACAGGCTATAGATGTGAGAGAGAGAGAGAGAGAGAGAGAGTGTGTGAGTGTGTGTGAACTGTCTAAGAAAAAGAAATTTGGGGAGCATTGCAGTGTGTTGGAAAGGCTGAGAATCACCCTAGGTTGCTTTCCAAACACTCTACGGGTGGCTGACCTGGAGGGTGGATCAGAGATAGAAGAGCTAAAGCATCAGGTGACTTTAATTTTTAATCCACATCTGGAGGGAGTCCTCCGGGTGTCTCCAGATTTGGGCCCCTAGGGCTAGTTTAAAGCTGGGAATGAGACAGGAAGGAGGAGGCCAGAGGCTAGATTTGTCTGCTGAAGATGTGTGATTATGACGCCTGCCTCGGGGTGCACGTGTGTTCTGGGGCTACACAGTCTCATGTGTCATTTTGACCTCTCTTCCGGGAGTATCTATTTTCCTTGAACTGGTTAGGGTAGGGTGAAGTTAAGTAATCTAACTGGTAAGTCATTTCAAACATTTTTTATATTAAGATATGGAATGCAATATAGAATTCGTGGGAGTTGGAGAGATAAAACAGGACTCTGGAGAAATCTTCTACTTGTAATGGGTTACTTTGGGCCAAACTCAGGCTGATGTCCCAGAGTTAAGGGTTTGCTCTCTGCAGGTGGCTGCAGTAGAAATAAATGAGGAGTCCGGTGGGGGTTCAGGGCATTTTCCCAGAGGCCTGTGGAGTAGTTGGATCTTGTAGAATTTCCTCTCCCCACGTCCTGTCCTTGCACTCAGCGAACTCCATCCCCTCCTACAAACCTTCAGGTCCCCCTCCTCTATGAAGACCTCCTTACCATTTTGACCCAATTGCTCAAGGACACCATGATGTCCTCTGTACTGTGAGTTTGGTGCTCTAATCCTCTTATACTCTGTTTCGGCTAGCTATGTTTCTGCTTAACTGACTACACCATAATTTAGTGCTTTAGAACAACAGCTGTTTTATTGCTCACGATTCTGTGGGTCAGGAATGCAGGCAGGGCTCAGCAGGGCAGTTCTGTAGGGCTACCTCGGGCTTCCTCATGGCATGGCAGTCCCAGGGTAATCAGAATTCTTCCACAGCCCAGGCTTCTAAGAGGCACAGAAGTGGAAGCTGCACATCTCTTAAGGTCCACCTTGGAAGAGGAGATGGGCAAGGCCACTTCCACTGTGTGCTGTCGGTCAAAGGCAGTCACAGAGGCCAGCCCAGAGTCAAGGGGAGGGGAAGTAGACCCACAAATCTTCATGGGAGGAGAGGCAAAGCCACTCTGAAGCCACACCCTCGGATATCACAGTTCTCAGTGACCCCTCTCAGTGCCCATTGCAGTGGGACTTGGTCAGCATTTGCTGATTATTTCAGGATTCAGACATCAGTAACAGGTGTGTGAGAAGAGATCTCCAGCATGAGGCATCCTGCACAGTTAGAACCCTCTTCAGTAAAACACAAGGATACGTAACATCCTGGCAATGGAGAAGGTGTGCGTTTGTCAGAGAAAGAGCAGTCCCCAGTATTTTGTAAAAATGGTCATTATATGCTTTGTTGAGTCTTGTGATGGACCCGAGTATACACCAGATGACCTAGGGTTGGGGGACTCTTGTTAAGGAGAAGATAGAAGCTCACGCCACTTAACAGTTCTGCAGGGAAGAGCTGGGTCGCAGGATTCCTCTAGACTTGCCCAGGCCACCTGGGGGGCAGTCAGGCTGGAACGGCTGCCCTGATTGTCACTCAAGAGACTCAGCAAGGGTCCAAGAGCCACCCTTCCAGGAAAGCAGAGAAAGAGTCTATTGTTTCTTGCCACTTTAAGTAGCTGATGATAGTACAAAGGAATGTAGTTAGAACCTTCCCTCGTAACTATGGAGGATTAAAACTGACTGAAGAGCCAGACTCTCAGAGCCTCTGGGCACAAGGTGTGGGAACCACTGTGGGGCAGAGAGGTGGGGGGGGGGTATCCCCTGAGGGTGGCCCTGTTGATCCTAGAATTCCATCCCTCTGCCTCCCAGCGGCTGAAACCTCCATTCCACTGGGCCTTGATTTCCTCACAGGCAAAATGGGGACACTGGTTCTTAGGCTTTTGTGGGTTTGTTTTTTTTTTTGAGGAGTAAATAAAATAATCTAGATAGAGGGCCTAGAGGGCCTAGCACGGTGCTTGCCACAGGGCCAGCACTTAATAAGTATTAACTGCTTTCTCCCCAACATGTTAGAAAACGGACCTTGGAAATCACTGAGTCCAATTTGTGAATAACCAGACTGAGGCCTGGGCTTGTTAACATGAGCTGCCCAAGGTCTATAACGCATCGTATTGGTGACTTCCTCCTCTCAGCCCAGGGCTCTTTCTTCCGTTCCATAGACATCTGAGTCCCTCTAAGGACACAAAGTATTTGAGTTGCAAGGACACGTTGCAACTCAGCACGGCCACTTTTGGCCTTCATTCTCGAGTAGCGTGCTCCGTAGGACCCCGAAAAACACGGGGGTGACCAGAAGAGAGAATGCTAGTGAAACATAAGATAAAAAGCCATCTCCACCACCAGCAAATTTCAACATGAAAATCTTTGAGTGAAGCCATCCACTGAAATCACTTTAGTAAGCCTTTGTTCTGTTATCGATTTCTTTATTTAAAAAAATTATTTGACAGATCAAAGAGTCCAGAGTTATACTAAAGCAAAAAAGAAAGTGTCTTCTTCTGCCTGCTTCCCCTCCGCCACCAATTCTACTCCAGACGACTCTTAGGTAGGTCCGGCTTTGCCTCTTCTTCAATCCACAAGTCCCAGTGGGAACTGCATAGGTCCCCCACCCCACCCTACCCCTGACAGCCAGGGCATTCAGCCTGTGGAATTCAGTTTTCCAGACTCCTGGGTTCTATGAGACATGGTACTTGGGTCCCGTCATCTGTTACTGAACAATAAATCACCCCAAAATATAGTGGTGCAGGAGGACAACATTTAATTACTCTCACAGATTCTGTGGGTCAGTGACAGCGGAGGAAACAGCAGCACAGGGAACGGAGGGGGTTGTGGCTTCATTTTGAGGGGTGATTGGACCCCACCCTCTAGCCTTCCCCCAACCTGTGTACACATACCCAGAAGGAACATCGTCTGTATTGAATCCAAAGAGGAGTCTTTGAAACCCTCAGAGATCTTCAGAGCAAAGTGCTGGGTGAAGTCAGGGCATTCAGGAGGCGTGAATGGAGGGAGGGTGGGAGGCTGGGTGTGTGCCAGCCGGGCTGCTTTGAGGCTGGATGCAGCTAGAGGGATGCCCACTCATGGCCAGGCTGCCCAGCAGCCGTGTGGTCCAAGGCAAGAGACTTGATGTGCTGCCCCCCATCTCCTGTGTTCCCAGTGTGAAGGGAGAATTAGAGAGCTCACAGTTTGCTTCGTACAGGGCACTGTGTTAGGCACTTTGTATCATTTATCTGTTTCATTTACTCCTATGAATCTTATTTCTGCCTCTGAAGTAGGCATTATGATTCCTATTTTATAGTTAAAAGACTGAAGCTCAGAGAGGTTAAATATCTTTTCTAAGGTCACACAGCACATCAGAAGGGATGCTGGAATTCCAAAGGGGGCAGATTCTGTTTGCTTTTTCAAAATCAGCAAGACCACAGGGCAAAGAAGCCATCCTCTTCTCTCCTCCTCTTCCCGTCTTCACTTCATTCCACACTTTTTCCTTTACTCCAAACCACAAGATTTCCATCACCAGGCGTCTTCATGCTTGCAAAACCTAATCCCTTTATGGTTAGGGCCAAGTAGGAGTTTTCTGCGAAACATATTTGAAGCAATGATGCTTTAGAGCCGTGCTGTCTGATACAGGAGCCTCCAGCCACATGACTGTTCAAGTCGAAATAAAATTAATACAGTTAGTTTAAAATTTTGCATGCAGTTCCCCAGTCACTCCAGCCACATTTCAAGTGCTCAGTAGCCACATGTAGTTAATAGCTACTGTGTTAGATAGTGCAGGTATAGAATATTTGCATTATTGTAGAAAGTTCTACTGGACAGTGCTGCTTTGGAGAATAAGTATAGAAAGATGCACATTTTTATAACTAGCGTTATTGTTAGTTTTATTAATATTTTTAATGGTACTCGACGTGTTTATTTTCTCCAGATCTTTCTCAGAGATAAAATAATAGACTATGTTTTTACAGTGCTTTAAAGTTTACAAATAGCAAGCGTATACTTGATCTTATTTAATGCAATAGATCTGCAAAGTATGGTAGGTAATGATTGTACAGGCAATGTAACAAAGGTTCAGAGAGGTTAAGCAACTTGGCCAAGTTTCTATAAACAGTGAATGGTTGAGCTAGGCCGTCAACAGAAGTTCTCTTACTGTGCGCTTTCCACAGAGAGAATCTGCGTATATGATGCCTGAAATGATCCTTAGGCAAAATTATTAAATCAAAAGTAATTTACCAGTGTCCTTGGAGGGGGGATTGTGCTTGTCCATTTTTCTTATTTAGACCATCAGATTTTTCATGAGGTCTCGCCACTAACAAATACTTTGTTTTCTTTCCAAAGTTGTCAGCAGCTTTTATAATTATTTTATTATAAGACCACAGTTTACACTGGTATATATTTATTAACTAGAAAATTACCTTTTCAAATTAGTTTATAATGAGAATGATTATGCTTACTGTCACTTAGACAAGTGGTAAATAAAAAAGAATCAATTAACAAAAAAAGGTAGCTTTCCAGAACTAGGTGTGAGGGAAGATACGTGGACAAGGTAACCAACAATACGTAGTCAGGCATGATATGTATCAAATTAATATATAAAGAGCAGTTCAGTTTTTCACTCATTTATTTATATAAAATACATGCCATCTGCTTTTCTAGACACTGCAGATTATAACAAGGGCAGATAAACAGTAAACCTATAATAAAACAAATAACATAATGTCAAGTTGTGCTAAGTGCTTCGCATAAACAAAAAACAAAGAAAGGGGATAGAGAATAATGGAGTGGGCAGGGATTTTGTTTCACGTAGGGTTGCCAGGAATGATCTTTCTGAAGAGGTCATACTTGAATAGAAACCTGAATAAAGTGAGCAAGTAAGCTATAACCCCTGGGGAAACTGTTGCAAGCAACAGGAGCTGTAAGTGCAATGGCCCTGAGGCAGGCATATGCTTTGTTTTTCTTCTTTCACTCACACATGATCGATCTTTATCAGATTATATATTATTGTCTCTTTCTCTAGTTATAATGCCCATGCTTGGTTCTAGAAACAGTGGGGAGGCTCATGAGCTTGGGGGGTAGTCAGAGAGCTGGGAAATGGTAGGAGATGGAGCCAGGACCAGTTCATGGACTACCAGTCGTAGGCTGTGATGGACTTTGGATTTTATTCTGAGATGACTGCGGAAGCTGGTGGTGACGGTAGATGGAGGGCAGGAGCTAGTTTAGGCTTTGTTATTTTATTTTTAATCCAACTTTTAATGTGGAACATTTTCAGATCTTTAGAAAAGTTGAAAGACTTTTTAAAATAAATACTCCTCACCTAGCTGGTTCACTAATTAATATTTCACCACATTTACTCCCTTTTTCTTTTTTTACTCAACCATTTTAAAGTCAGGTGCAGACATCATGACACTTTACACCTAAATATTTCATCATAAGTTCCAAAATACGACGATCCCACCCAGGAAATGTTGATCTATTATATCATATTACGTATGAGTATTTAAATATTAAAATATATGATTTAAATATATGACTATGTCACAAATCGTAATATATTAAATTTCTCCAATTGTCCCAATGATATTCTTTACAGCTACTTTAAAAACATTCCAGTATTCAACCAAGGGTTTCATCTTCCAGTAGCAGCCATGTCTCTGCTTCTCTTCTAATTTAGAATTGTCTTCTGTAAACAGCTCAGTGGGAGGTGTGTTTGAGAAGGGAGATTGGGGCCAGATAAGGGAGACTTTAGGTGCAAAGCTAGTGATTTGGGGCCAAAGGGAGCCATTGAAAGTTTGTGGCAGTGACCTATTGAAAGCAGTATTAATTTAGGATGGTTCATCCAGCTGCTGGCTGCAGAATGGATTTACACTGAGAAAGCCCTCATGGTAGAAATGAGTAAGATGGTGGCATTTGCTCTCGTCCTCATCCTCTCTTAGCGCCACCCTCTCCTTCCTTAATCTGGTTTCCAAAGCAAAGGTGCTGTCTCTGACTCTCCTCCTCCTCTTCTGGCTTTACCTCTATCCTCTGTTTCTCTTCCTCTTCCGTCCTCCTTTCTGACTCCCCTGTGCCACTCTTGCCTTCAGATGCTTCACCTAAATTGTGGAGCTGAGTGCAGGGGCACTTGGGGTCCTTGTCAGGAAGGAGGAGGCTCCACGGTAAAATGGGGGAGGGGCACACCTGGCCTGGATTTTCTCAAATTAGAACAGTTCTTTCCCAGAACTTGGAGGGTGAAAAGGGAAATCCCAAACACAGGAGTCTGCAGTTGTAACCCAGCTTCCTGCCTCTGCAAAGTCCTTCCTTCCTTTCCCCAACTGTTCCTGTAGCTCCTTCCTCCAACCAGGAATCTAGAGAGTAAGAAAGCTTCAGACTTAGATGCTGTCCTCCTCAGCATCGACCCGTGGTCCTCCTGGGTCCTTGCCAGTCATGCCTGTGCTTCCAAGTAGCAGTTTCCTTATGGGGTCAAGGGGTGCTGGCCACTGCATCTGAGGGCAGGGCAGGAGAGAGAGCCTGGCCTACAAGTGGGCTCCTAGGTAGGCACGGTGACCAGGACTTCCAGGAGAGCCCTTGCCTCTGTGGTCCTGTCCCGAGAAGCGATCCAGGCTGGGAGTATAGCCCTCGTTGGTGGAGCAACAACACGGCTAATGAGTCTTGAGCAGGTGGGGCTTTGTGGGAGCCCCTCAAAGCCCACCATGTAAACCGGCTACTCAGATATTTCTCGCTGTGCTACCCGTCCTTCCAAAAGTTGGTAAATGTTTCATGACTCGCTCGCCAGAACAAGAACAAAAACAAAAACAAAAGCCCTCGTGTGTAGTTTGCCAATTTCTGTGGTGTAAATACTCCCTCCTTGGCCAAGTTCAGACTCCCAATGCGACGTCACTACAACCAGAACTGAGAAGTGGTGGGCACAGCTGACTCTCGCCAGCTGGTGTGAACTGGCCCAGCGCACCTTTTCTTTCTGCCTCTGCAAAGTACCTGGGAACCTTTTCTTTAGGGCATCTCTGGAGATCCTGGAGCCTCTTATCGTGTTTGAGCACACATAGAAACCAGAGATGAATGTTCTAGGCTACACCTGGGAATGGCTTGTGCTTTGGGACTACGTTGCTGAAGTTGGAGGGCTTCCTGTTTTCAATTTGGAGATGCCACCTCAAGCCGTATCTGTTCATTGGAATGTGTGTGCTGATCGCCATCATAAATGGCTACTGGGTCTGCGTTCCTGAAGGGAGAGCCCTGGTGGTCAGCTTCAGCAATATGATGAGAATTAGCTAAATATAAAGGTGAAGGAGAAAAGCTGGCTGATGGTCAAAGTTCTCCTTCCCGGTGAAGGGCCACTTGCACAAATCATCTCCCTGAAAACACCTGGGGGAATATTGAGGCGTGCACAGGCTTTGCAATTAGGCAGTTAAGATTTAAATCTTTCCTGGACCTTGGGTAATCGTTACTCTCTTTGAGTTCAGTTCTCACATCTCCCATGTAAGATCATGGTGCACATCATGTGAGATAATGTACATGATGTACACAAGGTGCCTAGCACAGTGTCTGGCCCAGAATAGGTACTTCATGCTTGATACCCCCAATGTAAAGAGCAACGGCCATGTATGTACAAGGAAGCAAGCCCTAAGTTATCTTCAACCAGGAACCTGAGAGGAACCAGACTGGAAAAGGTGGATTGAGGAAGGCCTGGCCTGACAGATGCTGGGAGGACAGAGGACTAGATGGAACCGAGCAGAGAGACCGTAACAGCCATGAAGCCAGGGCCTTATTAGTCACCACTGCTCCAGCTGGTGGCCTTGCCTTCCTCCTTAACTCAGTGGTGGTGGTAGTAGCATTAGATGGTTGATTTCTGAGGGGACATTGAGGAGGAAAATCCCTATAAGTTGCTTTGTTTGCCAAGCAAAATATAAATGAAGAGCCCTGCATATGGCACGGGTAATTAGCTGCGGATGCACTGGATGGAATTTCCTACGATCTTAGAGTCTAGAGAAGCTAATCGTGGTCTAGGCCCCCTCTTCGATGCTCTGGGACTGAAATGGAATTGCTATTGGAGCAGCTTGCTGGCTTAGAATGAAATATGACATTTCATAAGCCAAGCAAAACAGAAAGAGCAGACGAAGAACTAGAGAAAGCCAAAAGGGTAGGCAGGAAAACATCCCTTGAAACACGAGCCAGGGAGGGTTAGGTCTGAAAGGACAGAAAATCTGAGCCCCAGAGAGTCTGGATGTTCTGTTATGAGCCAATTAGTAACACAAGCAACGAGGCTGCCGACCTGGTGAGGGACACCCAAGAGTAATGGAAGCAGGTGCAGAAACAAAAGCACCTTTCCTCCCAGCGCATTCCTGCGTGATCTAGTGTGTCTGGGACCAGATCTCAGGACACATCCCCGAGGTCACCCTTCTAGGCATGGCAACTGGATGCTAACCACGCACCCCGTTGAGTTCAGCATCCTGCTGGTTCATATCGCCTCCAGGCGCCTCTACTACAACCTGCGGATCCGGGAGCTTTGCTCCCTTATAATGAAGGATGTGGACATGGTGTGAGATGGGCGGTGGAGCATGGGGAAACCAAATGTGTAGAACGATACCCTCTTCTTACCTCAGATAGACTGGTGAGTCCCTGAGTCCCAGCTGCGGACCAGTAATAAAGGGAAGCCAACGGGTTAAGAAGGCAGAAGAAAAGCCAGGCAGGGTGAGTTAGGAAATTCTCTGCTTTGATGTGGGGGGCTGAGTGAAGAGAGCCACATTCTCCATCAGAGTCCTGGGTTCTTGACTGCTCCACCCTGGCTCGCCTCGCTAACTAGGGCCAGCCCCTCCACAGTCTTGAGGCTTTAGCTTCCATATTAATAAAATGGTGATGGTGGTAGCCCCATATGACTTCCAAGTTCCTATCCAGTCCCCTAATTCCCTTGTTTTACCAAGGCCAGTGCTAAGGCTAGCTTCTGAGGAATGCAGAGGTGGGTTGGAGTCCAAACTGGACGATTGGCTAATGTGGATGGGATACGCTAGCGTCACCACCTCCATCATCCAAGAATGCTTGCCATTCTCTTGTTGGTTCCAATGGAGAAGGGCTCTAGTCTGGGACAGTCGGTACGTGGTGTTCACATTCTGTTGGCCACACCATATACCAGTGGCATATGTTGCTAAATAAACCTTGGTTTCCCACTGCATCTGGGTTACGTGTCAGGATGCTTAACTGCATCAGAGGTGGCATTGAGATGAGTACTATGCCTGGACATGGTGGCCATCATTTTATATTTTGACTGGGCAAAGAGGACCTTGAGAAGAGTTTAGCTTGGGAAGGACTTCTGATCTTCAGAGACACCCAAAGATGGGTTTTCACACATGTTAAAAATTATCCTTCTCATGGGACGCTGACCCACTTATCAGCTAACTCCTTGCTCATGAGGCCAGTCCATCCTGTTACAATGTTGCTTAACTTGTAACATGGAAATGATAATATTTCAGGGAAGTGCTTGGAAAAATACCAAGTGCTATGCAACGATGGGGTTATTAATACTGTTGCTATTATACATTTTGATTGATGAGATTTTGATAAACGGAAAGGCTGCCCTCCTTCCCCCCGCCCCCAGCCACAAGACCTGTTCCCAAAAGTACATCTCAGTCCACACTCCAAAGACATTTCTTGGAACCACATCTTAGTGCGGTTCATCCAATAAAAAGCTCCTTTGGCTCCAAGTGGGCGTGAACGTTCATCACAACATTTGCCATCAATAAAAAACCAATTCTTTCCATATGAAAAGCATTACTGCTGTCGAATGGTTATTGAGTGATGATACCTGAATGATGGGAATACAGGAACGGGGAAATGTACAAAGGGAAACTTCACAGGGACGCCAAACTGTAAAGATAGAAACGCTGATATCAGAGGGAATTAGTTAAACCGAGCACAGGACGTTTGCCTTCACCAAGTGGGAAGGATGAGGGGAGCAGGAGAGATGGGAGGTGGAGAGAAACAGGTAGACATGAGAGAAGCAGTGCTGCCTGGCCAATGAGTCACAGAGGAGGGTGACACACAGAGAGTCACCGCAACGGCCCCCAGCTGTGTATGGCCAGCCCTCTCAGTCCAGGAGTTTGCCAAAAATTATCTCCTGGAAAATTCTGTCACGACAGCCATTGCCTTTATAATTAGAGCTCCCTTGGCCGCACAGGAGCCCTGGAGCTCGTCTGAGCTGCACCCATGCCTGGGGGGTGGCATCTGGGGCCAGAACACCAGACTAGCCATCTCCGTGATCCCTGAGGAAGGTCAACCTCTTTCAGAAACCCAGCCTGGCTGTCCATCCGCCTTCCTGGCTGGGACCCCCTGCCGGCTCCTTAATGCGGCTCTTCCGTCTGCCACCTTCCCATCCATCTTCGGGTTCATGCTACCACTCAACCCTGTGGCCGTTCCTGGCTGACCAGAAGGAATGTGGGTCAGGGTGGTGGGCAAAGACTACGGCTCTGAAGAAGAGCTGTGGTTGAGCGTGGTTCTATCCACCGCCTGCTGGGCCTGGGGCAAGTGGCTTATTAACTTTGCAGCCTCAGTTGCTTCATCTGTTAAATGGGAATGATCCCTCCCTCGTGGGGAGGAGCAGATGAGATCAAATAGTGAATGTCCTGTGTAAAGAGCTATGCATTTGTGGGGTAGGGAGACCACAGTCCTGGTTTGCCTGGGACCGTTTAGGACTGTGGTCCTGTTGAAATCAGTAAATGGGACCCCATTTCATGCTCAGAAGTGTCCTGGTTTGGGTGATAAGTCATTATCACCCTGGGCATTGTAATTACTGACAGGTGGAAATCTGGAGGGACTAAATGAGGCTGGGAACTCTCCCCAAAGACCCCCAGGTCCCTGCAATCCTTGTCCCTTCCTCTTCTGTTGCAGAGCTGAACTTCATGTCTGTCAGTCCTGATTCATTTTCAAAATAAAAATCCTTCAGGTCGTCTGTTAAAAGAAATAACAACCCTGATTTAATTTCAGCAACGGCTTTGGAATGAAAAGACTACGAATTACTCCAATTAACCAAGCACATTAAGTGCGCATGTTCAAACGAATATTAACATACCATCAGTCTTGGTCCTCAAGTGTCCGAAATGCTGGAATGTGTAAACATTTAGTGGAAGAAATTGTGACTTCAGAGAAAATAGAAACACAGCAGCCTGTTTGTTTGTGCGACTGCCTGCTTGTGGAGAAACAACCAAGAGATGCGGAAGGACACGAGGGTGTCTCCCCCACTTTATGTTTCCAATTATTGCCCAGAGGAGACAGAACAAAGAAGCTCCTATTTATAGCCAAGGTCTAAAGAGGCGGGAGGAAAAGAAGCTTAATCATGAGAAAACACACTCCACTATTGGCATTAATAAAATAAAATCAAACTGTAGTTTATCAGAAGAACCAACTCCCTGCAGGGAAAAGAAATAACTCCTTCCACGTCCTGCCTCCGTACACAAGTCTGTCTGAAACCACTTTACTTACCAGTGATGAGAGCCAGGGCGGGCTTTAGCCTCCGGGGGACACTGGCTTTGGGGTGGGAATCAGATCTGGAGCAGTGCGGGCACCAAAGCTTCAGCCTAGCTCGTGCCTCTCTACCTGTGACCAGCGAGGCCAATGACGGCCACGCTTCTCTGAGTGCATCGCTAGCCCTTGGGTCGTTTCTTAGGGCTCAGACCGCTGGACATGCTATGAGGGAGCAGGGACGAAGCTCAGGGACAGTGTTAGCTTCTCGGAAAGGATTCTGGTTAATAATGTCCAAATTGCCTCGAGGTTCAGAATCCCTTCTTGTTTTGGAATAGATAACATGGTGGCACCCTCCTTGGCATGCGAGAGCCGCTATCCCAGCCCTAGGAGAGGGCACCTGCCTTGTTTTATAGTTTGTGCTCCTTCCTTCCCTCCCTCGACCCCCTTTCCCCTCTCATTCATTCACTCTTTCCCTTATTCATTATTTACTCAACAGATACTTTGAGGGTTTTTTGTTTGTTTGATTTTTGTTTTGGGGTTTTTTTTTTTTGCGGTACGCGGGCCCCTCACTACTGTGGCCTCTCCCGTTGCGGAGCACAGGCTCTGGACGCACAGGCTCAGCGGCCATGGCTCACGGGCCCAGCCGCTCCGCGGCATGTGGGATCCTCCCGGACCGGGGCACGAACCCGCGTCCCCTGCATGGGCAGGCGGACTCTCAACCACTGCGCCACCAGGGAAGCCCCTTTGAGTTTCTTAGAACTAAAATAATGTTCGACCTGTGCTCAATGCCGTGGTGAAGAATCACAGTTTCTTGCCTCAGACATCTTACGAGCCCATTGCAGAGACAAGACTTCCCCTCCTGACATCTTTATTTTGATCATTGATAGCACACTTTACATAATCGCCCAGGCGTATATTTTCTGAATTCGTGAAGACTCCGTTTCTTTCATTCCCGCTATTTCAGTCCTATTGATTCTACCCTTTATTTTTCTTGTCTCCTCTTCCCTTTACGTTTCTCCTGGCACTTCTCCAGAAATGGAAGGGCTCTCTTTATCATCTCTTTTTAAACCACTAATTTAAAAAATGACTGTTAAATTAATACCTTGGCCAAACCTCTGCCACCTGATTTCTATATCATTGTCCCATTTAACCCTTATAACAAACCTTTAGACGTCTGTTACTGCCATCCTCATTTACAGATGAGGAAACCTGGGCTCAGAGACACTCAGTGACTTTCTCAGGTCACACAAGTGAAGTTCTAGATAGGCCTGGGGAATGGCCAGTTTGGATACCATTCTGGAGGCACCAGAAATGATCATAAAGGTGCTTCCATTTTCAGGGAATTGGTTCCTTGCCTTTTGGGGCTTAGAGTCTCCTATCCAACCACGGGATAGCATGGCTCCAGGAAGAACCTGGTCTAGGGTATGGAGAGTGGACCTGCCCGTCCTATGCCAGGACCTGTGACATGGTTGAGGTACTGTCCTCTCCTTTTTGACAGTTTATCCGGAATTCCAAGATCCTTCCAGATCCTCCAGTGTTGTGGACTGGGATTAGGGGAGCTTCCAGGAGAATAGCAAATGAGCATTTTTTTTTTCCCCCATTCTCATCCAATTGGCTTGTGTTTTGGAAGTTCTGAAGGCTACAGTAGTGTTTGGTCCTCTGTTATGCCAAATTATTTCCAGGAAAGATACCAAGGAAGGGTTTACAGTACAGCTGGGGGTCACTGCAAACACTCCAGAATGTCCAATAAGTAAATCTTTTGCTCTCCAAATAGAGAGTCGGAAGCTGGCTTAGGGTAGAAGTGACTCCTGCAGGGGCAGACTACAACAAGCATTGTCATCATCATTCATTAAATAATTTTTGCCTCTTCCTTCATCTTCAAGAACTCAGTTGCTCTCACTACCCCTGACCTGCAGGAACAAGAACAGTCAACAAAGACCATCACTTCTTTCCTTTTAGATTTGTCCTTTCTTTCCATGCCACATTGATCACACTGGTCCAGACAATCGTCTTAGTTGTTCCAACTTATTTCTCTGATTTCTAGGTTTTGTCTTCTGATCTCTCAATCCATCTTCTAGTCTACTCCCCGAATAATAACCCATTCTTAAGTCCCCCTGACTCAAAATTCTACAGTACCCCATTGCCTATTTATGAGTTTTTTTTAAATCACAAAAATAACACTTACTGTCCCAAATTCAAATAATACAAACAGAAGTGTATAAAGGAAAATATCTCCTATCTATCTATCTATCTATCATCTATCTATCATCATCATCTATCTTTCTATCTGTCATCAAACCAAAGAATTTGTCTTTTGAGATTCTTTCTGTTAGTCTTTTAAAATTTTACAATATTTATCCATATAATTCATGCAAATGTTAAACAAAAATTTATTCAAATAATAATTGAAAAAGTCATAATGGAAAACAACAGTCTCCTGTCCCATGCTTCACACTAGCAAGCCCTGTTAAATCAAAGTCAAATGCTAAGCTTTTATATCCCTGTGTGACATGGTACTGCTTGCATCACCTTCTCAAACTTATTTCTGCCCTTCCTCAACTTGGACCAACTACTCCTTCTAGGTCAGTCTCTAGTCTGATAGTCTTTGTCTTTCAACTAGAGAGTTTAGTCCATTTAAATCATTTGTAATAACTGAACTCTTTGTATTCATTTCTATCATCTTATGTTGCACTTTCTAGTAATATTTTTCCTGCTTTTTCTGTATTTCTTTTTCTTTTTCCTCCTTTGCTTCCTTGTTTTGAATTGATTGGTTTCATTCACCCTCCCCAATTTCATTTTTCTCCATATTCCAGTTCTTTCAGAGGTTACCCTAGACATTTCAATATGGATATTTAACATAATAAAGTTGAAAATTAATATATTTAACCTCTTTCCAGAAGATAAAAGAAGCAAAGAACCCTTGAATTCTAATTGCTCTCCTCCAATTTTATACCCAGTTGTCCAGGATTTTAATTCTCTCTTAATTTAAAAAAATCCATAAATTAGACATTATTCTTGTTTTATACCATCAATGTTTATTAAGATTTAGCCACATTTCAACCTTTTATTTTGCTAACTGAATTGCGTGCATTTTAGACCTACACTCTAGGATCAATTTCCTTCTTTCTAAAATGCATTTCCTTTAGAAGTTCCTACAGTGAGAGTGTTCTGGTAGTAAATTCTTTCAGTTTGTGGTGCTTTGAAAATTTTTGCTCCTCCCCCTACCTTTGGGTAATAGCTTTCCTTGTTTAGAATTCTAAATTGTTGGTTATTTGATATGAATTGGTTGATATTAATGCATCTAATTTTCCCTGCTGTTCTTAAGAATTCAGCTGTCAGCTTGTCATTCTTTTCCAGATTATCTACTTCTTCTCTCTGATTGCTTTAAGATCTTCTGTTTGTTTTTGTTGTGTTCATTGTGATATGTGTAGGAATGGATTTCTTTTTATTTATCCTGCTTGGGATTCTCTGGGCTTTCTTAATCCATGCACTGGCATCTTTCCATTAGTTCTGGAGAATTCTCAGTTGTTATCTCTTTTAATATTGCTTTTCTCCATTCTCTTTATTGTTTCCTATAGAATAGCCTTGCACTATTCTCTAAGGTTCTTAAACATTTTCATAGTTCCCATTGCTTTTTTTCCCTCTACTACTAGAGTATGTAATTTCTTCAGTATTTTAGTTCACCTAGTTTCTGTTTTAGCCCAGTCATTAAAATTCTAATTTTATTGATCACATTTTTCATTTCTAGAATTTCTATCTGATCTTTTATCAAATCTGGCCAGTTATGATAGTCTCTTTTTTCCTTTGCTATACTTTCAATCTCCTTTCATATTTTTGAACATGTTAATCATACTAATTTTATATTCTGTGTTTGATTAGTTCCAGTATCTGTGGTCTCTGAAGGTCTGATTCTAGAGTTTCTTTTTCCAGCTGACTCTCAGTGTGGCTTTTTTCCTTGTGTGTTTAGTGACAAACAAAACAAAACAAAACAAAACAAAACAAAACAAAGGTCCTTTTCCTTGTAACTAAACGTGTAGGAATTCATTGAGCCTTCATTTAAGAGTATTTTCTTCCACAGAGAATTGGAATTTTTTTCTGTCAGGTGCCTGAGGGTATCACCAAGTTGAAACCAGTTTAAACTAACATTTCAACGTTTTCTTCCAGCCGCAGTGGTTGTGTATATTCAGGCCCCAAACTCATGAAAGTCCAGGTCTGTAATTAGAAATAAGGGGGGGGAGGATTTTTTTTTTTTCTTTCTCTGCTTCACACAGAGCTGAGGACAAGTGGTCACAGATCTCCACCTTCCTGTTCTGTGGGATCAGGGTTTCGCCAGTTCACTTACTGAGAGGGTTCCCTTCAGTATTCTTGGTCTCTGCTCTGACCTTTCACTCAGCTTGGGCTTCAGGATTTGTCCCTCACATGTGGGAAATGCTAACTCCAGCACCTAATGACTCCTTTGGATTTGGGCTTTCTGGTCATTTCTGCAACACAAAGAATTACTTCACTTTCTAGCCAAATCTGTCATGCATTAAAAAAAAAGATTTTATATTTTATGTAGTGCTCTTAGGGAATTCCCTGAAAATCTAGTTGACCCTATTGTCAAAAATAGAAGACTTTACTTTTTTGTATCAGGCAATTACTTCTCTGAGCTTTAGTTTGTTTCATTCATAAGGCAGCATAATACCTATATCATTAAGATTTTGGGGAAGATTATATAAGATACTGGATATAAATGTCTACAATGTCGAAGTTTAATAAACGATGGTAATCACTATTACATTTAGTAAATGATGGTAATCGCCACTATTCTACTACAAGCACTACAGCAAAAACTGCTAAAAACACAAAAGGGCCTGTTATTCCATGGAGAATCAAAGAATTAGATAAAAGAAAAACAGTTAAAATTTTAGCTTTCTAAATATGTCTCTCATGTATATCTAAATATGTCTCTCATGTATATGATGTGTGAGAGCTGGGTTTTTTTGTTTTTGTTTTTGTTTTTTTTTAACACCACCCTGAAGTAGCGAATCACAGAGCTCCCTGTAGGACTTGGGCCCTGTCCCGTGAGCTATACCTTTGATAGGGGTATGTGTGTGGGCTTGAGGCGAGGTTCAGTCAATAACCAGTGTCAGAGTCCACAGTGGAAACACTTCCGCTCCGTGCAGCATGGGTGGGCAAGCTGAAAGAACACCATTTATTGGAAGAAAGGTGCTACACATATACAACGAGGTGTTATATTTATTATTTCTATTTTAAATTATCCATTGAAGAAAGAAGACATGGCAAGAATTTTTAATGACACCTAGGGTCAAACTGGGTTCAGAGGCCCAAAGGGAAACGAGGCAGTGTTCTGACTGGGATGCCTATGACCTTGGGCAGGTCAGGTAACCTCTCAGCCTCCTTCCCCTTGTGTGTGAAGCAGAATCGTGGGGCTGTAGTTTTAGGGAACGTTGACATCTCAAATACTATGATTCTTATCTCTCCCAACCCACACCCCCTGGGGCCCCTAGTTCACTGACTTCTAAGACCCACCATCACAGCTTTGCCAAAGAACACTGTTTATCCAGCAATATCTACCCAGAGTTCCCCTTTCTCTAACATGAGAGACAGAAATCAGAGCCACAATAGATGCAGACTCCTTCACGGGGCTTTGGTCTCTCCCACTTTATGAGATGTTCGTTTATCTCAGATGTGTGGTTGGAACGTGAGGAGCTCCAGCCAGGGGCCCCCAGTGCCATCTAAGGAAGGAAGCAGTTGGACCCGATAACCCGTGAGTGAGGTGAGCCGCGTGCAAAAGTAGACCACACCTAGAGACGCTTTGTAGTTGTGTTTCTAAGAAGACTTGAAAACCTGCTTGATCCTGCCAAAGGGATGGGGACGTATCCCTCAGCCTAGGAGGCAACTCCAGGGAATGAAACCACAGTCATGGTGCATGACCTCTTAGAAGAAGGGGATGGCTGACGGGCAGTGGTCTCTTTGGGGTCTGAAAAATGGGCAGCTGGAAAGCAAAGACATAGGTCTGTTGCTAGCACATACTGGGAAAGGGCAGAGGTGCTAGAGAGGCACGACCCCTCCCTCCGAGCTTCACTGTTCTCCACTGCTCTTAAGCTTTTGGCGTCTCATCTCTAACAAGATCGGAAGGTTGGAAGGTATGACACGGGGGCTGCCCTATCCTTGTTTCGCAAACTTCCATCATTCAAATGTCACAGAGTCAAGACGTTTGTCATATCTAACAGCTACCTGTCCTTTTATTTCCTCAATATTTGCCTTTAAGTTGATGTCTTCTTTTAATTAAAAGATGTTTATTTTAAAAGGAAGCGTTCTGTTACTAGCAGAAATGAAAGACCAGTATCACTCACCACAATTAGAAGTTAATCTTTCTCTCTCTCTCCCTCTCTTTCTCTCACACACACACCCCACAATGAAGAAAAAAGTCAGGTTGTTAAGTCCTAGCTAGGTACTATTGTCTGTGGAACTCTGTGGGCCTGAGGCTTGCTCTCTTTTTGTTAGAGGTCAGGTTAGCAAGTGTTAAGACTTACCAGCACAGCCAACCGAGATTCTCTCCTTGGTGTAGTAAAGATTGACAGGAGGCAACAGTAATGGATCAAATTTGCTGACCCCCTCTTTGCTTGTACTCCAACATCATATGAGACAACTACCCCTATGATTTCTATCCCTTTTCCAGCTAAAGGCACCAAGACTGAGAGAGAATAAATCACTTGCTCAAAGCACACAGCTAGTTAGGGGTACAGACACAGCGAGAATCAAAGTGATTTGTCTCCAGAGCGGTTGTCACCACGGGTCTATTTCTTCTCGTGCACAGCGGGGTCAGTGTTATTTAATGCTCTGACTTCGTGATGCCCAGAGCATCTCATGTGCTGCCTAAAAGCATTTCCTGCAACATGAATTATAGGGAGACATTGCCCTGCATGAAAGCAAGCAGTGTTGCACCTGACACCCAGGAAGTGCTCTGTAAGGCTTAGTTCCCCCTTTCCCCAATTCTCCTCCATGCAATAGGCCATCCTGAACCCTAGCTCCCAAGATGTTTGAAGGGAAGGGGCCACTTCAAGTTGTCACAACTTAAAGACACTTGCCGTCTTTCTCTAATGATCCACAACTTGCAGGCAGCCTTCCTATGGCAACTTGCTTTGCAGAGTGGACTTTCCAACTGGGGAGAGCATGAACTGACCGATGACAGCACTGTTCTGTCTTTGTTTCACCGTGTACCTCAGTGACTGGTGCAGGACCCTCTGCAAATATTCACCGAACGAGTGGGAAAATGTTTGGTGGTTATTATATTTCTAACGATAATACCATTGATAATAAAATGGCTACATCATGGAGCTCTTGCGCTGTGCCTGATACTGTAGTAAACCTTTCCCCTGGCTTATCTTATTTTATTTATGCATCAACTCTATGAAGTAAGTACTATTGTCCTAGTTTACAGATGAGGAAATTGAAGCTTGGCTAGTCAAGTAAGTGTTTGACTCCAAAGCCTGTGGTTGCTTTCAGCTCTAGCTTATGCTGTTACCCTCCAGAGCCGCCAAGTGGCTCTGAGTTCTGGTGAGTTTGGTGGAAGATAGTCGGGCTGTTTGAGCACCAGCTCTGACTTTACTGATGACCCCGGTTTCTGGCCTACAAAGCTCTCGGTGTGGCATGGTGGTTGCTTTGGCTTTGGTCTCAGATGGGCCAGAGTCCAAATTGTCCTCTGCCAGCTACTGGCCTTGTGATGTGAGGCAAGCCGCCTAATTTCCCTGGGCCCTAATTTCTTCATCTAGGCATGGAATGTTACAGAAGACTGCACACAGAAATCCCTCAGCGCGCTGCCGCCAGGGCTAGCTAGCATGCAGTCGAAGGTATTTATTATTACCGAGAGGAAGCAAAGAGGACCTGCCTGGGAAAGAGAGGTCATTGGAGCAGGAAAACGGAGATGGAAGTAGAGTTCTTTCTGTTTCTTGGTAACTTTGGGGAAAGTATCAGAGGAGGCCTGGGAGAGCTATTTCCTCCTTTCTAGTAAACACCTCTGGTGAGCAAACCTTCCCATCCCGAGGGTCCCCGGAATGCGTCTCTGGCACTTCTAGTTGGTGGAGACATGGCCTCCCGAGGCACGCGGCCAGCGCTGCTGGCTGTTCCCTAACCCACCCGAGAGGCTGCTGTGGCATTTTAGGAAGTGAATTCCCTCACACGGTAGCCAGAGGCGGGTGGGACACCCAAGAAGCATAGGCGGTGATGAAGCGTGAGCCAGGCAAGGGGCATGGAGGAGGAGCCAGAGGGTGGCCTGGGTCTGCAGGGAGGAAGGGGCAGGAACTCCTGGAGTTGGCCTGGACTTAGCTGAGATTCAGCCCTCTCCAGCCTGGGCACTGGTGGCACCGTCCTTCCCCTGACCCTCAAAGATCACTTCTACCATGAAGTGTCCATTCTGACCTTGAAGAGGACTCTGTCCATCAAACTCTGTCCATCCCCCCCTTCCTTTGAATCATGGCATCACCCTCCTTTGCCTGTTTACTTGGTTTTGTGGTTTTTAACTTAGATGTGGTTAGAGAGAGGTGGGGTCACAGGATAGCCCCTCCAATCCACTCCTCCACCTCTCCAGACAGACAGACATGTCCTGATCGGGCTCAGAGACCCGACATGGTACCGCCAGCCCAGCAGATGGGGAAATTCTGATTCCATTTCTCTGGGGTAGGGCCTAAGTATTGGTATTTGTTAAAAGCTCCCAGGTGATTGAGAGCCGCTGGTCCAGTTATGGAAAGAACTGGGATGGCTAACTGTACTTAGAGGGCAAATCACTGGGAAAAGTTGGGCCTGGCCCTAGTAAGAAGTAGCATTGCTTATTCCTGCATAAATATTAGCTAAGGATGGTCTGATAATCTAGAGCCCTTTGACAAGCCTTTCAAAAGCTTCTTCCCAACATTTCATGGATGTGGACCAAAGAGTATCTGTTTGTCCAGCTCGTGTGACTCCTGTCAAAATGGTGATTGTTCTCAGCAAACCCCTGAGAGAACTAGGACATTATGACGCCCATGAAAAGATTCAGCCCAGGTAGTGGTGGTGGTAACAGGAGGCGGCCAAGACCGGAAACCTCGGGTGCTCAGATCATTCCAGAGTTCTCCAGATCTTATTAAACTGGTAGGAGCGCTCCTAAGAATAATGAGCTCCACCCAGTGGGGTCTGCTGGATACTAGAGGCCATTCGATCTACCAGGATAGCTGGGAGCGTATAAAGAGAAAAAGGGCTCTGTCAGTGCTGCTTCTTGCCCACAGATTTATAGCAGAGAGGACAGGCTTAGAGCCTCAGTGAGACTGTGGGGGATTTTTTAAGGGAAGGATGGGTTTCTTGGTGGGCGTGTGTATGTGGTGAGGATGGATAGTCAAGAGTGATGGCGGTGCGGTGTCAAGAAATGCCAGGGACACGCGGCGGGCCTACAAGGGTCTCAGCTGTGAAGAGCATGGGACTCGCTGATGGGTGACACAGAGAGAGATGACTCCCCTGCCCCGCCCCACCCCATCCCAGGCTCTTAGACCTCAGGTGCAGACTCAACTCCGTAGTTCGTGGCACGGCGATCTGTAAGAAGGTCCTCTGTGCTTTACTGACTTTTCCCCTTCCCCATATTCAAGATTCATGGCCCACTGGCAATAACCAACTAGAAAAGATGATAGAAAATGAGATCCCATTCACAGTAGCAGCTAAACCCACCACAAATCTGGGAATCAACCTAACAGAAGACTGCTCAAAACCTTTTTGGGAAATTTTAATAACTCTTTTAAAGAATGTAAACAATAAAGGATGATATTATAGCAGAGTATCTTTAATGGAAATGAAAACACATACACTCCATTTTAAAAAAGGGTAGAGACATACTCAAGGACTTCTGGTAAATAAGTGGATGCCCCTAGGCGGGGGGTGGGGTGCAGCGGGGGTGGGGGGATAAAATAGGGGATGACAGACATAGACACATAGACATTGTTTCATAACACTTAAACCTGTTTCCTCAGCAAATGAGAGTTGCTCTCCTGAATACTCAAACAAAATAGGCAAAGTCGGCATATTGTCAGCATCATTATGCATGTCCATTTCTTGTAAACTACCAGATTTTAGACTTCCTTGAGGACATGGATGATTTCCATGGCACTTAATGCAGAGCCTTGCATATAAAAGGTGCTCGATATATATTTTTGTAAAAGTCCCTTTAAAAGTCATATTTAAACATTATAGAATATACGTTCTCGAAAACTTAGAACACGGGCATTACAGAGAAAACTTAGAAGACGCTTATTATGAAAATTTAGAAAGTGCCAATAAGTCAAAAGTGTATTAAACTCATCCAGAATATCACTATTTATGGATAACCAATATGAACATTTTGGGTATGTGATTCCAGTTTTCAAGTAGGGTATTTGTTTTATGGTGGCTGGATGACTTTTAAAATTTTTCAACTAGTAGTTTTGCCATTTTGTAGTCTGAGTGACAAAGCATTTAGAAATGAATTCAAGTTACAACATATTCGCTCTGCAAGGCTAAGTTCAGAGTGTACGCCTCGGGAACCGCCAGCCTGAGGGCTAGTCTGCAGGCAGCTCTGAAGGAAGAGGAAGGGGCTGGCCAGACTCAGCGTGGGTGTGCGTGGTTGACAAAGGGAAGTGGTGCAGAGGGCAGCAAGCTTGAGCTGTAAAAAGCCAGGTGTAAATATCGGTGGGTCACACGATCTCTGCCACGGTGACACAACTGTGCTCTTCTACCGTGAAAGCAGCCACAGACAGTATGTGAGATGAACCGATGAACACGGCTGTGTCCCAATAAAACCTGATTTATGGACATCCATGTCCATAAATCTGAATCCATTCTGAATTTCACACACTTTTCACAGTTTTCAGAGGGAAAATACTAGAGGCAGGTGAGAGCTCAGCAAATCGAAAGAACTAACAGATCAGCTGGAAGGAACATAGAAGTGGGTTCATTCTGGGATGGCACTGAGGTTTGAACCATGGCTCAAAGTGCTTTGGTCCAGGAAGTCTGCTTTCAGATTCTTCTGTACTCTCTCAAGAAGACAAAGCACCCAGGGAAACAAGGTCCCGCCTTGGGAACACCCAAGATTTAATACAACCAATGACTTGGGGTTGGATGGGAGCCGTGTACGTCAATCACTGCACAAGGAGGACGGATGGGCTGTGGGTCCCTGCAAAGTCAGCCCGGGGTATGTCTTCCCCGCTCTTCTCCTTATGACACTCTGCTACACACCTGCCATTTCTTCCTCTTGGGTCCAGGGCTACTGTGTTTCCAACAGTCTCACTCACCTCATCCCCAGGTCCCTGATTCAAAAATCAAATCGCATCGTCCACATGGCCTGTTACCTTCCTGATCAGTCTCATCCTGCTTTAAATGCTACATGGAAACCTTCAACCTCGAGGCTCACTATTTCCTTAGTTATTTCTTCCTTGCCTTCTCTCACCTCCTTGCTACCCCAGGTGGCAAGTCTATAGGATGACCTGGACGAAACCGGGGTCAGATTACGTTTATTCTCATTTCATCCTATTCCAGTGAAATTCAACATGTACCTCGATGAAACATGACACATCACAAAAATCTAAGCAGGGCTGTTTTTCTACCCCAAGTTCCTGATCTCAGCCTGGTTCCTTGCACCTTTTCCCGGATTTCCTGGACCTGCATGGTGTTTTGGTGCAAACGCCTGCCTATTTAACTCCATTGCTCGTCCCCATGCAAGAAAGCTCTCGACATTTGCGGTGTGAGATTGGATTCCTCACCCAGGCGAGATGTGAAGAAGCGATCTCAGAGGCATGGTCTGCACCTTGCAAACTTGCTTAGACTCTTAAGCCAGCGTTTTCAAAGCAGACTTGGTTTGCTGGCCTCAATTATGAAACAATTAATACACAGCACATAAAACTGTCCAGTCTGTTTGTTCTTGCTGTCATATCATCAGTAATGATGGCAGGAACTGACCTAATAAAGCGGCCCAAGTGTCTGTGTACACAGAGAAAGAGAGGAAGAATGGGGGCGAGAGAGAGAAGCACGCCTCACTAATATAACTCACATTTCTCTGAGAACACGTCTCTTCCTAATGCTTTTCTCATGAATAGTTCAGGTCTTTCCAGAAAAAAAAAAAAAAAAAAAAAAGGAAAAGAAAATCTATATGAAATTTAAGCCCCGTTTCTCATTTCATTGAAAACCCTTTCAGAAAAGCCATTTTTCATACTTAAGACTTTTTCAAATCTTTCCTAACCAGTTACACTCCGTATTGTATCTTTCAGAGCTGGCAGCCATCCAGTGACAATCCTTAAAAATCCCTTTACAGTTTTCAAGGAAAATACAAGCTCTCATTTACCACTGGATGGAGTCAGAAAATAAAAGCTTAATGCCTTGACAGGCCTGGATATTTTTTTGAGGCCTAAGTCTGATTTATGTTGGTAGCCAGCAAACCAGGCTGGTGAAATATTTGCTGCTGCTCCCAGGGATATGGAAAAATGAAGTGTGAAGTTCTGGGGAGAGCAAGCCACAGTCTTCCAGTCACTAAACACTCCCACCAAGTTGGCAGTGGAACAGAGTCCTGGGCTGCAAGATGAACCTCAAAGGAATAGAGGGGGAGTGAGGGACCGCGCATCGTGTCAAAATACTGCCAAGGCTTAACGCTCGCCATACATTTTGCGACATGGGGTGGGGTGTTTATGGGGGGAGGGGTTAGGGAGGAAAGAGAAGAGGAACATTCTCTTCCTCCTTTCTTTCTTTTATTTTCTTTACAGCTTCCCTGTAGGGGTTTCACTCCAAGTCGAAGAAATTAAGAGGAACAACGGGACTGTAGGAAGTTGCTTAAGCCCCCATCATAAAGCCATTCAGATGGAAAAATATGATCTGGTTAGAGAGAAAGCACTGCCTTGCCCTAGGGCTCGTAGCTGCAGGCCAGGAAGACCGACCCTCATCTCCACATCCCCAGATCCGAGGCGCTGCGTGGGAGATGGGATTTTCATTCCCATGAAAAGGGAATTTTCTAGAGGTAAAAGTGAAGTGGGTTTTTCTCCCCTCACTGGATGTTCTTGAAGTGAGTCATCACAAACACACATGCCAGGTGAAACACTGGGTGTTTTGGTTTTGTTTTATCTTTCCTTTATTTCAAAATAAGAAGACATAGAAATGGACATCCACTGTTTAGAGGTGTTTTTTTTTTTTTTTTTTTTTTTTTTTCCCCCGGTATGCGGGCTTCTCACTGCTGTGGCCTCTCCCGCTGCGGAGCACAGGCTCCGGACGCGCAGGCTCAGTGGCCACGGCTCACGGGCCCAGCCGCTCCGCGGCACGTGGGATCTTCCCGGACCGGGGCACGAACCCGCGTCCCCTGCATCGGCAGGAGGACTCTCAACCACTGCGCCACCAGGGAAGCCCTAGAGGTGTTTTTTAACCTCAGGTTTCGGAGGTAGTCTTAGACACCCAGGCTTGTCCCAAAGGGCTTCATCTGCACTTGATATTATTCACAGGGAAGGTGGGGGGAGGCCTGTGGAGAAGCAGGGGTTGATTTTTGTTGTGTTTTGAAGTGAAAAAGCTCTCTCCTAGGTGGTATTTTTTCAATAAAACAAGGCAAGGAAGGGCAAAGCTGGAAAACATGCAACTCATTTTCTCCCCACACGGACTTATCTTTGGAAGATCAATGTCACAATCTGATTCATTTGAGATCTAAAATGTGCCTCTTTATTATTATTATTTTTAGAATTTTAATAACAGCATCTCTATCTGCCGGCTGGAGATTTATGTTACTGTGGATTCAGTCTTTGGGTCAGTGAAAGCAGGCTCAGCAATTACAGAAATGTTTATACCCATGTGTGGCCACCCCTCCCCCACCCCTCTCTCAATCACAGATAAACACACCTACTCTCACTCAGACAGACTCTCCCAGACGCACTTTAACAGCCCACCTCCACCCCCAAAATCGGCCTCACTGGTTCACTCCCTTATGGCGAAGTTAAACTTAGATATACTTCAAGTCCACGAACGTGTATTGATGGATGCCCACCATGTATAAGGTACTGGTGGGCAATGAAGGGGGCAGGGGATCTTGGGGTAGAATATAAAAGCAAGATTCTGGTCTTAGACCTCAAGACGTTTGCAATTTAATGGAGGGAGAAACTGCTTTTTGATCCATTTACCTTGCAGTAAGTCTTTATCGTGGTAAAACCATAAAATGTGCTTTTCTTCCTCCCCACATTTGGCAGTAGAAGAGAAACTAAGTGACTTGCCCGATGCCACCAACAGTAATGGCAAACATGACAGAGAGCTCGTGGTATGTGCTGGCACCAGGCTAAGCACTCCAATGCCTTATCTCCTTTAATTCTTGACAACCCACTCAGAAGCTTCTCACTCTACAGATAAGGAAACCAAGGCAGAGAGTAGTTAAGTAACTTATCCAAGATCACTTGGCAAGGAAGTGCGGGGTGGAGATTCACAACCTCTGTCCAGAGCCTCCTTAGTCCCTGCACAGAGCTGAGATTAAACCTTCAGTCTCCTGCCTTCTGGTCCACTGCTTTTCCTCCCTGTCTCTAGTCCCCAAACCTGTGATGATGAGGTGGAATTTAAAAGGAAAAAAAAAAAAAAAAAAATACAACGTTTATTGTTTATTTTGAATGGGTTTGGGGTGAAGAAGCCAGGGAGTGCTTTGCAAACTATTTTTGTTTATTTGGAAGCACCTAGATTTCAGCCTGAAGGAGGTTTGGAAGTACTTGAAGAAATTTTGAGTATAGCCATTTCTAAGCCATACTTCTTAGAAAAACCTTGTTTTGGGAAACTGAGAAGTCCAGGGCATGTACGAGGCGACTGTACCTCCAGCGTGGCTGCCCTGGCTTTTGGTAAGCAACACGCTGAAAGTGATCATGGGATTCTGAATTTCCTCCCTGGCGACTGCCATTTCATACAGGCCTTAAAACACACACCCACAGTTCAGATATTTTAGCAAATGTCCTGGCTTTCCTCCACCACTAAAATGAAAGTGAAGGTGAAATCATTTGGGGGCCACTGGAGCAGACTTCTCACCCTTGATAGCTGCCCATAGATTTAAATGTCTCACAGGAGACCCAATTAAACATGAGTGAGATCCCAATTCACCAAAGGATCATATTTTCTGGCCATTTTCATCACTCACACTTCCTAGCAATTTAACAATGAGTTTAGGATATGACTTTTCCCCTCAGGCACCCCTCCCACCCCTTTTATTTTATTTTATCTTATTTTATTTTATTTGGGATCTGGAATTCTAGATGGCTCACGTGCCTGGAAATACCGAAAGCAGGTTTTTCTACCCAAGTAACCAATGGGTGTCTCTACACACACCCTGGTTTTGTTATGATCTGAAGTTATCACAAATGAGGGCTGATAAGAGTCTCCAGATTCCTGACAATGATCATTCAAGAGGATCCCTGGGACACAATGTCAAGGGAGCCTACAGAGCACTGTGGTTCATACAAAGCAGGTGTTTGTTGAATGACTTAATGAGTGAGTGAAGAGGGGACACCTCTTGCTTGTGACTGGTGGAATAACAGGCAGATGGTGGTACAGCAGGTGCTTCTCGCTGATGGCCCCCGAATGACCCCAATCTTGTGTGCTTGATCAAGAACAGCATCTTCAGTGTAGTATGCATCCTTCTGGGGGTACCTGGATTCTCCAGGGGTTATGCAGACGCACATGGCTTTAAAGGCATGGGTTTGTTTTTTTTTTTAAATAAATTTATTTATTTATTTTTATTTTTGGCCTCATTGGGTCTTTGTTGCGGTGCGCAGGCTTCTCATTGGGTGGCTTCTCTTGTTGCAGAGCACGGGCTCTAGGCGCGTGGGCTTCAGTAGTTGTGGCACGCGGGCTCAGTAGTTGTGGCGCGCAGGCTTAGTTGCTCCACATCATGTGGGATCTCCCACGAACAGGGCTCAAACCCGTGTCCCCTGCATTGGCAGGCGGATCCTTAACCACTGCTCCACCAGGGAAGCCCAAGGCATGGGTTTTGAATTCCTTCACTCCCATCTTTTCTACAGCTCAACAGCCTAAGAACATCATTCCTTTACAATGATGTTTCAAAAAAAGGCATCCTCTCACCCACCCTAGTGTCACTGTAGAGCATTGCCCCAGGGTCTAAATATCCTCTGGGTCTCTAAATGAAGGGATAATTTGTGAAGACATTTCACTCCAGGAAAAGTCCCAGGAGAACAAAGCAAAGAGAGCTTTGGGGAGAAATACTGAAAGGGGACAGAGCTTTATTCTACCCCGTAACAAACTCATGGCAAGTCTCCATGTATGTATGCCTGTATCTGCCATCAGTATCTACCCACTCATCTGTCTATTAGAATGACAATTCAGAAGTGAGTTAGTAGCCATGGGGATGCATATCAACACACTTATTTGAAATGAAAAATGAAGTTCGAATTTCTCTGTGAGAAAGTGAGTCTGATTTGGCTAATTGGATTGGCAGTGAGAACTGCTTAGTCATTTAGGTCCTATGGCAGACATTTCCCATAAATGGAATCACCTGAATCTGTTGCAATAAGGGTTTGATGGAATAGAGCTAAAGTACAAGTAAGTAGAGAGCACCAATTGCCAGATGGTACATCCTTTATAACTACATGTACGATGATGAAATGTAGATGTTATCTGAAAAATGTAGTTTTAAAAATTTCTTTTGTGGGTACACACACAGAAAATCCGAAGACCCCTAGTTTAGAGAAAGTTGAGAGACACAGGCAAGGAGGAAAACTCATTAATGGACAGAAAGGAGCCCGGGATTCGAAAAATGCTCTCAAAATTGCAGAAATCTAAGCAGAGATGGAAAAAAGGTGAAAAGGATTAGGAGACCCTGGGGGAGAAGATCCTGCTGCCTGTACTTAGGCATGAATTTGTCTGTCTTATATGAGATCTTGGCGAGCTGTCCTATCTAGAATGAGAACACCCGTAGCACTCAGGTTTATTTATTTATCCCTCAGAACACTCTGGAATTTAACTTTCTTCTTAACCAATTTTACTTTCAGAGAATGAGGTCATCAGAACATTTGTACAAAAATCATGAGTTTGCTAGGGTGTTTTTTCCAGTTCGTTAGGGAGAGAATTTCTGAGTCCTACTGAGAAGTCACCGTTGTCACGTATACATGTGACCGTTCGTCCAATAGTAGGCCATAGTGATATATTAGATGTATTAAGTAGGTGATTCTGAAGTAGTTGGGGCAGTGGAATGGTGAAAGCCGGGAGGACAAACTCCCCATAAAAGTATTTATGCTGAGGTACCTTGAAAAGAAAACACCTCCTAAAACAGATACACTTTGAAGAAGCTTTGCAAAAGACATGCAACTTGGTGCCGATGTTATGCCAGAGTTTGCTGTGTTTAGCTGCCTAATTTACTGCCATCTGGCCTCTGCTACACCCCCATCAATCTGTCAGCTGAATGAGCTCTAATTATGCATCTTGTAACCCGGTGTGCTACAGCACACTGCTTTCAAGTGGGGATAGATCTTCAAGATTTACTGCACATATGCTGATAAAATCCCTGGGTCTCCAAGCTGGGGAGGGTGAGGAGGGGGTGAAATCTACCTCCACCCACCACAGGCAAAGAGGAGCAGGCGGGCAGGCAGAAGAAGCCGAAGGTCCAGCCAGTGACTCAGTGCACTCTTAGTCTGACAAAATGCAAAATACATTTGAGATGAGCTTTAATGGATATGGGCAATGTATAGCCCAGAATATACAGAATCTATAATCAGTTTGTTTGAGGGGATTTTAGAAGCTTCACTCCTCCTGCTGTCAATCTGGCTGCCTCATATGTTCTGCCCCCTTCTGTGGCCCATTTCTAGAGGGATGTGACAGTGAGGAGGGAAAGGGAAGGGTTTAGGAGGGAACTGCCTTTTATTATGGATCAGTTATTTTTGTTTTATTTAATTTATTTTTTTACTTAGGTCATCTCCCTGAATCTTCATCAAAATCCTGCAAGGTGTACACTGTAATCTTGAGTCCCAGGGAGGCCCAGATTGTGTGTGCGTGTGTGTGTGTGTGTGTGTGTGTGTGTGTGTGTGAGGTATGCAATCCTGCAGCCCCTGTCTCCTTGGGAAAGCTGAATGCCTCTGATTTCTTTTTCCACCAGCTTGCTTTTTCCTGGGCAAGTCACTGATACTTCTTAAAACAGGTTTAGTGGATTTCTGACTGGTGTTCCAATCTA